>NC_091952.1:236039172-236384172 GCF_031021105.1 Erythrolamprus reginae | reverse complement strand
CCAATCAGAGTCCCGGTCCATCCAAATCTAGTGACTTTATCTGACAGAAACTTCATATATTCCTCAGTTCTACCCTGTAAGGGCTCCTCTGACTCTTGTGGGCAATAATTGCCACTTCTCCACCCCTTGTGCTTTTTTTGATGAAATTTATGAGATAATCCAAAATGTGATATTGGATTCAATTGGCCCTGGTAGTCTCTATCTGAATTGACTCACATTATGCAATAATCTGAAATTGTAGTAAAATAAAAGTCTGGTTATTTGGAGAATGCCCAGGTCTCTTGATATGCCAGCTTTGAGTCCCTCTAGCATGCATTGAAAGTATTCCAGGTTTGGATGGCTTCTACAGAGATATTTGATATTTCCCAACATTGGCCAATGCTGTGGGAGAATCCTTCTTCTGCATCAGTGGTCAAAGCAATTCCAGATCACATAATCTGTTTCATGGAGACAAAGTGGGTGACCTCTATGTTTCAACAAAGTGAACTGGACCACTTCCATGGCTCAGCTCATTTCAGTTAAGTGAATCTATGTTATTTCTCACTGGCCTGGTTGTCAGTACTGTGTGGTTATGCATTTGTATCTCTGACAAGTACATCTATTCCAGTTGCTTTGCTACTCAGTCATATCATGATATGAATAATGTTTGACTTCAAAGGTTGGCTTGTTGTAGTTGAGAAACTATCTGTTCAAAGAAGCTTTTCAAAAGGAGTGATTGCAGATGATTCTAGGTTGGGGGCCAGGAAGAAATAAAACACCTCTCTGTTGAATAAGGAAAACAGTCACAAAGTGTAAGAGAACTATTGTTAATTAGATAAACATAAAATTTAGATTTAATATGACTATAAGAACATAGGGATATAGGCAAGTGATTGCCTGAAACTCTATAAAGCAAATACAGTGGTACCTCGTGATACGAACATTTCGAGATACAAACCTGGGGTTCAGAAATTTTTTGCCTCTTCTTACGAACTTTTTTCTATTTACGAACCCACTGCAGATCGCAAAATGGTGCTCCGCTGGGTGCCACCGCCCGGCTGTCACCTTTTAAAACAGCTGGCGGGCTTATCGGCGTTCTCCCGAACCTGAACTTTTGCCGAACGTTTCGGTTTTGGTTTCGGGAGGCTGCAGAGAAGCGCCGTCGCTCGCCTGTCACCTTCTGAAACAGCCGAGGGGGTTCTCGGCGTTCTCCCGAACACCGAACCCGGAAGTCCGGCAAAAGTTCGGGTTTGGGTTTGGGTTACGGAGGCCGCCGAGAAGTGCCTGGCTGTTTCAGAAGGTTACAGCCGGGCGGCGGCGCCTGGTGGAGTGCCATTTTTGCGATCCGTGGCAGCGTTTTCGGCTGATCTGGAGGCTGAAACGGAGGTGGGGAATCCCAATAGGGAATTCCATGGGCGGAGCTTTGACATAGACATCACAAAGACATCCTTCCCGGAGGCCACAGGTTCAGGTTTGGGTTCAGGAGAATGCCGAGAAGCCCCCCGGCTGTTTTAAAAGGTGACAGCCGGGCGGTGGCACCCGGTGGAGCGCCATTTTCCATTTTTTCCCCTTGCACGCATTAATCGCTTTTACATTGTTTCCCATGGGAAACATTGTTTCAACTTACGAACTTTTCGCCTTACGAACCTCCTTCCGGAACCAATTAAGTTTGCAAGATGAGGTATTACTGTACATCTTTTCCAGGGATTACTAATGTATTTAAGATTCTCTGATGAGGTCTTAATCTAGATTCAATTGCTGTATATAATGCTGAGATGCTAAATAAATTTTCCACCCACCGTCTTAGAAATCTCTATTAATTTAGCTTTCTACGTTCTGTTTTAGTCTACTCAGTTTGCCCTGAGTGGACACATTCATGCAGAGATTTATTTCTGTGAACTTCAAGGAAATAGACTTACCAAATAGTTTCCTGCCTAGTCTTTAGCTACTGTAGACATTGGCAGAGGCAACGTCAAAGCATTTATTGTATCTTGTGCCTTTAGATTATGTCCTTGTTCATTGTGAACAGGGCTCCAGAAAAAAAAACCCAGAGCTGCTGAGAACCATAGCAAGAGCTTAACTGTTTTTTCCAAGGTTAAATGAATTTGGTCTGAAATGCAGCTGAGAATATCTATCTGTCTCAAATAGAATCACCAATCATTTGCTGAATCTTAAATTAGTACACATAAGAACTTAGACAATACCACAAAAGGATAACAAAAAAAGAGGAAATGATTATTGTGACCTTTGTTCTGTTCAATTCAAAAGTCAAGTTGATTATCTATTTGGGGAGTCATGGCTAAATTAATGTTACATATTGTAGTTAAGTGCTTGAAATGTTCAAGTCCCTCTTCATTACCTACTAGTTCAACTATGAAGTAGAAATGTGTCAAAATTTGTCTGTTCTTGCCATCTACCCTGTTTCCCCGAAAATAAGACGTACCCCAAAAGTAAGGCATGTCAGAGGTTTTGCAGAATTTGCTAATATAATGCACCCCCCGAAAATAAGGCGTAGTCAAGTTTACATACCGTACAGTGGAAAAACATACGGTACCATTCAAAGCTGTTCATAGTGGTACCGTAATAATGTGGCATCTCCTGCTGGCCCCTTCCATCGCTTTGTACCGTCCAGTACAGCAGACACAGTCTGCTACTGTCTCACCACCATTACAGTCTCCACTACAGTGCGTAGACTGTAGTTCCTCTGGTGGCCAGAAGCTGCAGGAGTGGGAGTATACTGTTGTACCATATAAGTGCCATCGTTTGTGTGTGTGTGTGCCATACTGACAGGTACCGTACCGTAATCAGTGTACTGTATGGTATACTTTCTTTGGGGGTGTCAGCTTTTCTGCCTGTGAATTTGTCTTATTTGAGAAATATAAGGCTCCCCCCCCCCCCCGAAAATAAGATGTAGCACAACTATTGGAGCAAAAATTAATATAAGACAGTATCTTATTTTCGGGAAAACACGGTATGCTAAAGAAATACCAAAAACTGTATCTGTGGTTTATTGAAAACTACTGGCAGTGCATGATGGTACATCAGGGCTTGAATATTCTCCTCAAAAAGTTACACATATACTATCACACTAAATACATTCATTGGGCAGAGGCTGGGGTCTAATGACCCCAAGCCTGGAGTCATAAATGTGTTTTCAAATTCTTACAGAAGGCAAGGAGGGTGGAGGCAGTGCGAATCTCAGGGGGGAGTTGATAATCAGTATACAGTAATTTTGAAATAAATACAATGCATCTTGTCACAATGTTGAAGCCCATGGCTATGTGTTCAGTGCTGAAGGATGATTCCAGAACTTATAAATCTACCTCCAGTGCTTTTTTCTTTTTTAAGTTAGTAATTTAGGCTGGATGGTTGCTAGAAAGTGACCAAAGCTTTTAAATAGTAGAGTATCCTTTTTGAATTAGGACATAGGGCACCCCAGGCATTAAAGAAGAGAACAATGTGCACTCAGCAATATTGTTTTTATAATTGAGGGGAATGTTAATCTTGTTAAGCATTAAGATTACTTTGGAGTTCTTTATGTTTTAATAATAACAGTAAAAAAAAAAATAGCTTAAGCTATTGTGTGTTGCTGGAGAGGACAATACTTTGCAATGATGCCAGTTTGGTTTTCATCTGCTCATTCTATGAAAATTTCAAATATCAATACTTAATTGTTGCTGGACCATTGGCTTGGGAGGTTGACTTTTCTTTCTTTTACAATTCCAAGTGGCAATTAATTCCAAGGGAAAAAGGAAAAATGGGAAAGCACATTTTACAGTGGAGGTAGGAGAGGGCATGGCAAAGAATGAATACTGAGCAATGATCAACAAATCACAAGCATAGAGAGAAACTAGTGTGGAATAAAGTCCTAAAGAGCACAGTGCTTTACATCCAGTGATGGAGCTAGTTATTACCAATGATAAATTTGTTTTGCAGCCCTGGAAAGTACATTGGTAAGGTTCGCTTGATTTTCCATTCATTAATTCCATTTATCAATTATGCTAGGTGCCTAGCAACTTTATTACTTTTCAATCTGAATAATACATATTCAACAATATTGAACAAGAGAGTCAGCACAAATAGCCACTGTTCAAAGATAAAGGGATTTATTGTCTTATGTCTGTGCAGGCTACTGGAGATGATCTCTGCTCTGGCAGTTTAAGTCCTAGCACTGCATGGTAAAATGACCTTTCATAACTTGACTCATGTTCTGCCCACTTAGCAGTTCCAAAGTATGCTACATGTGAGTACATGGTGAGTACATTGTGTAGGGCAGTGATGGCGAACCTAGGTTACGGGTGCCACAGGTGGCACATGGAGCCATATCTGCTAGCACATGAGCCGTTGCCCTAGCTCAGCTCCAATGTACATGTGTGTGCTGGCCAGCTGATTTTTGGCTCACACAGAGGCTCTGGGAGGGTGTTTTTCGCTTCTAGAGAGCCTCTGGAGGGGTGAGGGAGTGCATTTTTACCCTCCCCTAGCTCTATGGAAGCCTTTGGAGCCTGGGGAGGGTGAAACACAAGCCTACTGGGCCACCAGAAGTTGGGAAACATGCTTCTGGGGTGTGAGGGAGGCTGTTTACGTCCTCCCCAGGCATTGAATTATTTATTTATCTATTTATCTATTTATCTATTTATCTATTTATCTATTTATCTATTTATCTATTTATCTATTTATCTATTTATCTATTTATCTATTTATCTATTTATCTATTTATCTATTTATCTATTTATCTATTTATCTATTTATCTATTTATCTATTTATCTATTTATCTATTTATCTATTTATCTATCTATCTATCTATCTATCTATCTATCTATCTATCTATCTATCTATCTATCTATCTATCTATCTACCTACCTACCTACCTACCTACCTACCTACCTATCTATCTATCTATCTATCTATCTATCTATCTATCTATCTATCTATCTATCTATCAATCTATCTATTAGATTTGTATGCCGCCCCTCTCTGCAGACTCGGGGCGGCTCACAGCATACAATGAAACAATTCATAACAAATCTAATAAATTTAAAAAACTTTTAAAAACCCCATTATTAAAACAGGGAGCTGGTTCCAGAGAGTCGGGGCCGCCACAGAGAAGGCTCTTCCCCTGGGACCCACCAGACGACATTGTTTAGTCCAGTGATTTTCAACCTTTTTTGAGCCGCGGCACATTTTTTACATTTACGAAACCCTGGGGCACATTGAGCGGGGCGGGAGGGGGGGCTAAAAAAAGTTTGGACAAAAAAATTCTCTCTCTCTCCCTTCCTTCCTCTTTCTTTCTCTTCCTTCCTTCCTGTCTTTTTTGCTCTCTTTCTCTCCCTCCTTACCTCCCCCTATGTCTTTCTCTCTCTCTCCTTCCCTCCCTCTCTTTTTCTCTCTCTCTTGCTTTCTTTCTCTCTCTTGCTCTCTCTCTCTTGCTCTCTCTCTCTTGTTCTCTTTCTCTCTCTCTCTTTCTTTCTTTCTTTCTCTTTCTTTCTCTCTCTCTTGCTTTCTTTCTCTCTCTTTCTCTCTCTCTTTCTTTCTTTCTCTGTTTCTTTTTCTTTCTTTCTCTCTCTCTTTCTTTCTTTCTCTCTCTCTTTCTTTCTTTCTCTCTCTTTCTTTCTTTCTCTTTCTTTCTCTTTCTTTCTCTTTCTCTCTCTCTTGCTTTCTTTCTCTCTCTGAGCTTCGCGGCACACCTGACTATGTCTCGCGGCACACTAGTGTGCCACGGCACACTGGTTGAAAAACACTGGTTTAGTCGACGGGACCCAGAGAAGGCCAACTCTGTGGGACCTAATCGGTCGCTGGGATTCGTGCGGCAGAAGGCGGTCCCAGAGATATTCTGGGTGTGGGCACTCGTGCATGCACAATAATGTATGCCCAGGCTCTTTCGGCACCCAAGGAAAAAAAAGGTTTGCCATCATCTGCTTGAATGGGGGTATGGACTAGATAACCCACAAGGTGTTCTGTGCATGGCCTTTCGGAGTAAACCCACTAACTCAAAAGTCCCTTATTTCGTGGTAAAATCACACTCTTTATTTATAAAAGCAACACACAACATAAAGCAGATTGAATGGCAAGAAAAAGGGAGTAATTTCTCTATCCAAAGTGAAACATCAACGAAGTCTGGGAAAAGTGTCATTCCTTAGATGACAAAGTCCATTTATCATTCAAGAGTATAAATCAGCTCACCAAAATCTCGGTCAAACTTCATCCAGCAATGAATGTTTTTTAGTGAGGCAGGAATCATGTTTTTGAAGCCTTTTTCAAGCACCCCTTCACTCTACAACCTCTTCCATGAATGGCGTTGAAACCCCACACCCAATTATCCAAAATCCTTTGCTTTTATACTGCCTGGAAGTGACATCACACCCCAAAGAGGTAAGGCTGTAAGCTAATACCTTTCACTATGCAATTCCTCTTGCCTTCTCAGCAATCTCCTATATTGAGGATCTATCCATGGATTATCCCCTCTACGCCGCCCCGAATCTGCGGAAAGGGGCGGCATACAAATCTAATTAATAACAATAACAATAACAATAACAATAACAACAACAACAACAATAATAACAACAACAACAACAACAATAACAATTTTTATTTATTTATTTATTTTATTTATTAGATTTGTATGCCGCCCCTTTCCGTGGACTCGGGGCGGCTCACAACACAATAAAACAATTCATAACAAATTTAATAATATATAATTTAAAATTTAAAATAGTTAAAAAACCCCATTTTTAAGCAGACATACCTACTAAAACCCCATTTTTAAGCAGACATACCTACAAACATACCATACATAAATTATATAGGCCCGGGGGAGATTTCTCAATTCTCCCATGCCTGACGACAAAGGTGGGTTTTGAGGAGTTTACGAAAGGCAAGAAGGGTAGGGGCAATTCTAATCTCTGGGGGGAGCTGGTTCCAGAGAGTCGGGGCCACCACAGAGAAGGCTCTTCCCCTGGGGCCCGCCAACCGACATTGTTTAGTTGACGGGACCCGGAGAAGGCCGACTCTGTGGGACCTAATCGGTCGCTGGAATTTGTGCAGCAGAAGGCGGTCTCAGAGATATTCTGGTCCAATGCCATGAAGGGCTTTATAGGTCATAACCAACACTTTGAATTGTGCCCGGAAATTGATCGGCAACCAATGCAGACTGTGGAGTGTTGGTGTGACATGGGCATATTTAACAATAATAACAATAACAATAACAATAACAATAACAATAACAATAACAATAACAATAACAATAACAATAACAATAACAATAACAATAACAATAACAATAACAATAACAATAACAATAACAATAACAATAACAATAACAATAACAATAACAATAACAATAACAATAACAATAACAATAACAATAACAATAACAATAACAACAACAACAACAACAACAACAACAACAACAACAACAATAACAACAACAATGTCTTCCTCATCCTCTGACTAGGACCACTCCTTCATTGTCATATCAGCCCCCTCTAGTGGTTCCTTGGGTTCACTCGCGTCACTTTCTCCTTCACTATCACTCTCTCATCAGCTGGCAACCCCCCTGCTCCAGAGGAGCCTGGCTCATCCTCCTCAGAATCTGACATGACCTAAGGTGGACAAGGAGCTCTCACAACACAAGGAACCTTCCAACTCTGTTAATCTGAGAGTACATAAATGGTACTACTTTGATGGAAACATGTCAGCATTTTGTGCGGATGGTCAAATATTTGCTGGTGCTAGACCTGCTGATGCTGGACCTCACTCAATTGTGAGATAACATGTGTGGTGAGAGAAAGCCCTAGAATACACTGCAGGATTCCATTTGTCTTTCTGGTATAGAATTAGCTCATCCCCTGTGGTGACCCTGGATAGCACATGAACAAAAAGCATTAGTACTCTTAAACAGCCAAATAACTACTATGTACTAAGATTCAAGTTTCCTGGCTAATTGTATCATGTGCTAAACAAAATAAATTAAGAATATGGAGACTACTGAATCATGAGAAGCTAAGTGACCTTGACTGAATCTATAATTGGAGAACCAGAAGAGTTTATAAGGTCTGAGATTTGCAGTTGGGTAAAATAGAGGAAGTGATATTTGGAATTTATTTAAAGCAAACATAAAGTCCAGATTTCTAAGTACAGTATTGTAAAAAATAATAAAAAGGAACTCTTGATTCATACCAAGTATGCACAGGAGCCTGCCACTGATACACGTGGTCATAAGCATGATTTTTAAATGTGAGATTTTGCCACCTGTACAGGTGCGGGAAGCAAAATTGTGCTTGATCGTGCACTTATGCGCTAGAGCCATGGAGCTGCGCACAATTAGCCATACCGGCAGCAGCCCACCATTGGTAATGATCCAACTTTTGAAGAAACTTGGTGAAAGGAATTTTTTTCCCCCTTCGTCTGAAGAAGGTGGAAAAATTAAAGAGAATGTTGTTTAAGGTTGTATTTGTCCAAACTCAATGGCTCTAACTATAGTGTCTCATTCTACAATTTTCCATCAAATTAAGATCTCTTTCCCCTAAAAGGAGGAAGGATATTATAATGATTGATAGAAAGGCATTCAAGGTTAATAATTTTGTATTTATCAAATAAGTGTTTCATTTCATTTTATTATTTCATTTTATTACAAAATTCCTTTATGTCTTTTCTACCCAACATCTCAAATTCTCACGGACAACATACAGTACCAGCATTTTTTGTGGTAGCTTCCATTTTCTCAGTAAATCACCCAGTAGGATAAATACAGATTCATAAATTTGGCGAAGTCTTAACTTAAGGACATTTGCCTACTTCATAAATGTGAATCAAAATGTAGAAATGAAATAGGCAGCAGTTGTAACTGGCTGCGGATAGATATTCTGGTTCTTTTGACTGTTGGATGTCACTCAAGCTGATATTCTGCAAAAAGAATGCTTCTTATAACCAACTTTTCAAGCTTCCTATGGCCCAACCACCCAAGGTCACATTTTAATCTTGCCAAAGATGACCTTTATTCTGAGTGGGCTGCAATCATGTAATTGCTTTTGAAACTGATTTTTCTCATAACTAAGGAAGAATTAGTCTGTATTCTTCCATTCTATTACTAACTTGTTAAACTGTTTGCACACATCTGAAATATAGTATGTCATTTCTGAAGAAATTCTACAAATAAATCATGAGTTAAATCAATCTGAAAACTGAAAGGGAAGAACCAGAGTATTAGTTTGACTTTTTCTGTTTCCTTTTCCAATTTCTCCACCATCCTAGAAAAACTGACAGCATTAATAATTTGTTTGGCAGTGCCGTGCCCACGCTCTGGAAAACCACATGTTCCTCTTCAACATCTAGCACAAACAGTGTGAAATTTAGCAAACCAATCCAAGATGATTATGATGCTTCTCTTTTTGCAGTGTTATTTATAAGTAACTGATAAAGGAAACTGACTTAAAGCTCAAACAGCAAGGTAAAATGTTGATGATACATTTTACCAAGAGTTTTGGTTCAGCATTAAAGATTAAAAATATATTAGTATATATTTTTATAGATAGAATTCTTCTCCATCAATTATATAATACTTTAGCACAATTTATTTTTGGGGAATCATTGTGTCTATATATATGTGTGATATTTGTTTTCGTAGATTTTCAAGGGTACAGGTATGAAGATCTTGGCAGGTTTCTTCTCTGAAACCTACACAGGAAGAAACCATGTAAATTATAATTATAATTATTATTTATTAGATTTGTATGCAGCCCCTCTCCGAGGACTCGGAGTGGCTCACAACATAACATACAAATACAAATTCAATGATTAAAAGCAAAAGCAAAACAAACAAAAAGCAAAACAAAACAATTAAAACCCTTAATTTAAAAAACAATCATACAACCCAAACAAACCATACATAAAACGGAGCGGCCAAGGGGAATCAATTTCCCTATGCCAGGCAGCAAAGATGGGTTTTTACGAGTTTGCGAAAGGCAAGGAGGGTGGGGGCAGTCCAAATCTCTGGGGAGAGTTAATTCTAGAGGGTCAGGGCTGCCACAGAGAAGGCTCTTCCTCTGGGTCCCACCAGACGGCATTGTTTTGTCGACGGGACCCGGAGAAGGCCAACTCTGTGGGACCTAATCAGTCGCTAGGATTCGTGCGGCAGAAGGCGGTCCCGAAGGTATTCTGGCCTGATGCTATGAAGGGCTTTATAGGTCATAACCAACACTTTGAATTGTGACCGGAAACTAATCGGCAACCAATGCAGACTGCGGAGTGTTGATGTGACATGGGCATATCTGGGAAAGCCCATGATTGCTCTCGCAGCTGCATTCTGCATGATCTGATACTGGCAAACTTGTTTTCTCATTTTCTCAAATACAGCACTATCCTTCCTGTGCAAAAATTCAGAGCACTTAAAGAAGGTCCATTTTAAACCCCGATGGAAGCAATTATGATAATCTGCCTTTATGGCAGGCAGAACCCATAAAGAGTATCTGATTCTATAATCAAGGCCACTGCTGCATGGAATATGTTCAAACAAAAGAATGAATGAATAAATAAATTCTCATTCTCAGTTTTTCCAGTTGAGTTGCAATGTATAATTTCCAGTCCTTGACGTTGTTGAGGAATTTGGGGAATTGAAGTCTGCTACGCCTATATAGCACGAATTTCAGAAATGAACTTTAAATTTTATGGATAGATACCATGTACAATCTTGTTTTGCTTCTATTCAGAAATGGACTTACTGTAGGTCTAAATTCAATCAAACTATGACAAAGAGATTGGTGCCTCTACCATTACACAGAGATAATATTTGGATATCAGGAAAGTCCCATGTGGTTATAGAAACATAGAAACATAGAAGACTGATGGCAGAAAAAGACCTCAGGGTCCATCTAGTCTGCCCTATACTATTTCCTGTATTTTATTTTGCAATGGATATATGTTTATCCCAGGCATGTTTAAATTCAGTTACTGTGGATTTACCAAACTGTATTTTATCTTACAATGGATATATGTTTATCCCAGGCATGTTTAAATTCAGTTACTGTGGATTTACCAACCACGTCCGCTGGAAGTTTGTTCCAAGGATCTACTACTCTTTCGGTGAAATAATATTTTCTCACGTTGCTTTTGATCTTTCCCCCAACTAAGTTCAGATTGTGTCCCCTTGTTCTTGTATTCACTTTCCTATTAAAAACACTTCCCTCCTGAACCTTATTTAACCTTTAACATATTTAAATGTTTCGATCATGTCCCCCCTTTTCCTTCTGTCCTCCAGACTATACAGATTGAGTTCATTAAGTCTTTCCTGATATGTTTTATGCTTAAGACCTTCCACCATTCTTGTAGCCCGTCTTTGGACCCGTTCAATTTTGTCAATATCTTTTTGTAGGTGAGGTCTCCAGAACTGAACACAGTATTCCAAATGTGGTCTCACCAGCGCTCTATATAAGAGGATCACAATCTCCCTCTTCCTGCTTGTTATACCTCTAGCTATGCAGCCAAGCATTCTACTTGCTTTTCCTACTGCCCGACCACACTGCTCACCCGTTTTGAGACTGTCAGAAATCACTACCACTAATTCCTTCTCTTCTGAAGTTTTTGCTAACACAGAACTAGTTATTTATTTATTTAATGTATATGCCACCCATCTCACTATACAAAGCAGCTGTGGTGGCTTACATGAAAATAAAAACATGAATATAAAAACATAAAGAAGAGTTATATAAAACTAATTACATAAGGAAGTAGAATCTATGCTTACTCTATTAGCTTCTTTCAACATAGAAACATAGAAGACTGACGGCAGAAAAAAGACCTCATGGTCCATCTAGTCTGCCCTTATACTATTTCCTGTGTTTTATCTTAGGATGGATATATGTTTATCCCAGGCATGTTTAAATTCAGTTACTGTGGATTTACCAACCACGTCTGCTGGAAGTTTGTTCCAAGGATCTACTACTCTTTCAGTGAAATAATATTTCCTCACGTTGCTTTTGATCTTTCCCCCAACTAACTTCAGATTATGTCCCCTTGTTCTTGTGTTCACTTTCCTATTAAAAACACTTCCCTCCTGAACCTTATTTAACCCTTTAACATATTTAAATGTTTCGATCATGTCCCCCCTTTTCCTTCTGTCCTCCAGACTATACAGATTGAGTTCATTAAGTCTTTCTTGATACGTTTTATGCTTAAGACCTTCCACCATTCTTGTAGCCCATCTTTGGACCCGTTCAATTTTGTCAATATCTTTTTGTAGGTGAGGTCTCCAGAACTGAACACAATATTCCAAATGTGGTCTCACCAGTGCTCTATATAAGGGGATCACAATCTCCCTCTTCCTGCTTGTTATACCTCTAGCTATGCAGCCAAGCATAGAGCACCATCATCAGGGGCTCCAAACCTATTGATAGAATCAGGTTTTGAAGCCCTTCCACAGGGCTGAGAAGGTGGGATGGATCTCAGCTCTGGTGGAAAGTTGTTCTAAAAGGTAGGCGCCATGTCAGAAAACAGATCCCACCATGGATGAGAAGCCAAAAAAGCAAAAAACAAAGGAAGTCCACTTGCTTTGTGAAAAAGCTTCTTTGGGACAACTGTGACCTTGATGACTGAGAATCTCTATTGGCCTTGACTGATAGGGTCTACAACATATTTCTTCTGTTCCTTTGCTGCTTTTAATTGCACAGCTCTTAGATGCAGAATAGTTCATTTATTGCAAACCTAAATTGAAATGCTATTGTTTTTTTTTAAAGAAAATGAAAGCTGGTCTTGTGAAAGGATTCCTGAAACAAATACCAGTCTGCCTGTAAGTTCTCTAACTAAAATGAGCTCACTCTGAAAGGATGGTTACGCATTGTACTCACTGTACGAGGGAATTATATCTCTCCTTAAGGAAACTCAAAGTGAAAGTCACTGCAATAGTTATCTCCTCGGGAGTCGTCATTTGTAATATTTGGAAAAATTGGAACTATAGGCCATTTATAGTTTTTTTACTACACAGTACGAAAAATGGGCCATTCTCATTTATAAAGATGGGAATCAATTTCAAACAAATCAAAAGAAGACAGTAGCCCAGTGGGGATGAGTGGGTGGGTGGAGGTGAAGTGGCGATCAAAAGAACATTGCTGGATGAAGAGCAGCAACAAAGATTACCAAGCACTGTTGAAAATTGAAGTTACATGCATAACTTGCAGGCTGAGCTGAGTTTCCTCTAGATTTTTCTGCACCTGAAAGATTTTAGCCTACATATGTGGTTTTGTGCATTGCATGAATCAAAAAATACTGTGCTTCTAAAATTTGGTGCTAAATTTTATGGCAAGATCTATTTTCATTGAAACCAATAATCCCCTGGAAGGCATGTCACCACATCATGAATCTAGACCAAAAGAGTGTTAGTGATGGATGTTGGTAAATAACATTTCCACTGTTCAATTTTTATATGAAGTCATCAAAAGTTACAAATATTAATTCCTTATCAATGTTTCAAAATAAATATGGAAGAAAGCATGCAATAAATCCATATTTTGAGAGTCTCTGGATGATGATTATATGCCATCAAATCAAAGAGTGACCAGATAAATCTATTTGAATGTTTGAGTTTTTTAAAAAATCATAGTTTTAATAATAATAATAATAATAATAATAATAATAATAATAATAATTTATTAGATTTGTATGCCGCCCCTCTCCGAAGACTTGGGGTGGCTCACAACAATAACAAAAACAATATAATAGTAATACAAATCTAATATTAAAAAAAAGTATATATAAAACCCAAACAATTAAAACCATACAACACATACATACCAAACATAAAATGTAAGAAAGCCTGGGGGAGGTGTCTCAGTTCCCCCATGCCTGGTGATATAGGTGGGTCTTGAGTAACTTGCGAAAGACAAGGAGGGTGGGGGCCATTCTAATCTCTGGGGGGAGTTGATTCCAGAGGGCGGGGGCCGCCACAGAGAAGGCTCTTCCCCTGGGGCCCACCAAATGACATCGTTTTGTCGATGGGACCCAGAGAAGGCCAACTCTGTGGGACCTAATTGGCCGCTGGGATTGGTGCGGTAGAAGGCGGTACCCGAGGTATTCTGGTCCACTGCCATGTAGGGCTTTATAGGTCATAACCAACACTTTGAATTGTGACCGGAAACTGATCGGCAGCCAGTGCAGGCCACGGAGTGTTGTAGAAATGTGGGCAAATCTCATTGATTGAATTGTTGGTTCTATATTTCTCTTTCTTAGAATTTTTACCAGTTATATGGGAGGATATAAAATTCCCTGAACTGGCCTTGAACATTAAACTCTACGGATAATTAAAGTTGGCAAGAACATATTAAAATCCACAAATATGATTAAGAGGGCTACAAAGAGCTTCTCAATCTCAATATGGGACAAAATAAAATGATCACCATCATCATTCCTTACTGCCTTATTAATACCAGATTTATAGCATGAGAACCATTCTTGTCCCATAGAGATAGGAATGGTTCTCATTTTATAAATCATATCTTGTTTGTATGTTTAATTCCATAATGTGCAAGAATTCATATAATTCATATTTGCCTGATGAGATAGTAATATATGTGGCAGTAGACGGTAATCTTTGTTTCCCTCCAGAGCTGGTAAACACACTGACCCAAACACTACAACACAATGAACCTTAAGTGTTGAGTGCTAATGATTGGCTGACTGCAAATAACATAAATCCTTTGAATGGCCATAAAATAGTTGGAAGTAAAGAAGCTTCTTGGGGAATATTTTAAAATATAAAAAAAACCCCAACAAAGTCCATATCCCTTTTGAAATTAGCACCTTTGGTACAACCATGACCTGAATTATTGAGAATCTCCATTGACATTGACTCTTAATGTTTAGGAGCTCTTAGAAGATGCCAAGCAAATCATACTTAATGAAAGCTGAAGCATGAAATGTGAATATTGTTGTTATCGCATTTAGTAGGCACCTTTCCTAAGATGAATCTGGCATAGTCAGTGGCAAAACTTAGTTGACCTTGTTTGATCACCAAACAGTTAAGCTGGTTGTTAAAACATGGAAGGAGGAATGCTGGGAAATCCCAACTAAATTTGAACAATAAAAGAGAATTATCGCCGGCTGACTTACCGGCCCCACGGCGCTTTTGCGGAAGGGCCGGGCAGACTCGGACCCTTCCATGGCGGCCGCCATCTTGTTTTCGGCCGAAATCTCGCGAGGCGAGATTTCGGCCGGGAATGCTTTGCCCACGTGGCTGGGCATGACGTTGGGTCCGGGCGGGGCCTGCTGGCCCTATTTAAGGGCAGCAGGCCTGGAAGCAGGCCTTTTCGCCCCGGACCCAGCTCACGAGCAGACACTCGGCTGAGTGCTGCTCCGGCGCCATTTTGGGTTCCCCTCGTGTCGCGGCCGCCATTTTGTGGCCGGCAGAGGGAGCGAAAAGCTTGTCTTCGGATCGAGAATCGATTGAGCTCAGTTCTGCAAGGAGATCCCCCTCGGGCCCGAGGGGGACTGGTAACCTCCTCCCGGCCGGGAGGAGGGCGCGGTGGGGCGGTTTGGCTTCTGGGGTCCCCGGGCCAGGGTTGTTTGGAGGCCGGCTTGAGGCCTTAAGGGCCTACCTGTGAGGGGAGGCTTTCTCTTTTGGGCCTCGGAGAAGGGGCCTAGGGGGGTTGGCAAGGGCTTCTCCCTTTCCATTCATTAACCTAGGTAGGGCCCAGTGGTGGGGACCTTTGCCTGCCACTCAGAAGGTGGGGAGTTCAATACTAGGTAGCAGTTGCGGTTGCTCCCTGCATCTTAAGATTTTAAGGCTTTGGGATGGCTCCGAAGAAGAGGCCTGCCACTGCCCCTATGGCTCCGCCGGCTGCGCGTCCCAGGAGGGCCCTTAGGCCTTCTGCCCGGGCTCGGGCCAGTAGGGAGGGGCCTATGGGGGTGGTCCCCGAGCAAGGGGGGGTGGTTTCGTTGCCTCCTGCCCCTCAACCTGATCTTTCTCCTGCCGTGTCTTGGGCCAGGGTGTTGGAGAGGCTCGACGAGCTCGAGCAGTGGAGAAGTGGTTCGGGCTCCGGAGGGTCCCTTGATCCAGTTCCTGCGGCATTGGGAAGAGATCCTGCGGCGGCCCAGGCTGGGCAGATGGCTCCTGCTGGACGACAGGCCCCGGCGGGGCCGATGGCGGCTTTCCCGGGCCCCGCAACAATGGGCCCCCCCGTGGATGTCATCAACCCCGTACGGGGCAGGTGAGGCTGCACCACACACTACACCGCTGTCCTTCCTTCCTTCACCCACCCCGGGTTTTCCCCCGGCGGGGGTTGGGAGTGGGTCCAGTTTTTTGGGGTCTTCCACGGGCACCTGCGGGCAGGTCTGGGCACAGCCGGTTCCTCCTTTGGGGCCGCTGGCGGCTGGCCCTGCTCCGCTGCCCGGGCCAGGTCCGGCGAGGATACCTGCGGTGCCCGGGGCAGGGGGGTGGGTTCCTCCAGCCCCTGCTGTTATGCCCCCGCTCCCTGTCTTGCCCTACCCCCACGGTGCGGGAGTTTTTGGTGTTGCGGCCAACACGGTATGGGACCCGTTCGCTTGCATTAAAGCAGGGGCCATCCCGTGCGGGTTGCCGTCCACCCCTTTAGGATGCCACCTTCACCCTTCGGTGAAGGAGGCTATATGGCGGGGAGAATACGTGGATCTTTTTTCGCTTTTGAACCGAGAGGTTCCTAAGCAGGAGAAAGAGATTGTCCCGGGGGAGAAAACGAAGAAGACCAAAGTAACGAAATGCTTCAGCTCCTGGCTGTATGCTTTTCTTACTTATGGGTCTGTAGTGATTCAGAGGCAGCCGGCTATGGCCTCTGCCATGTTTAAATATACAGATTTGATTGCCAGGGCCCACTTCGAATATAAAGGCACCATATGGCGCCATTATGATAAAGGCTTTCGTATGAGGATGGCGGTAGAGCCTAACTTGCCTTGGGATATGGTGGTTCCGGACCTTTGGTTCCGGGCCACGCATATGTCAGGGAAGGAAGGGTGTGAGCGTACGGATAGTGGGCATTTCATGGAGGAGGAGCCTGGCGCGGCTTCGCCGGCCAAGGCGACTCCTGGTGTGGCTGGCAAGGGGGCCTCGCCCGCTTGTCATGAGTTTGCTGCAAAAGGGGCGTGTTTTCGTCCCTTTTGTAAGTACAAGCATGCCTGCGGGAATTGTGGGGGGTCCCATGCAGCTTCAGTCTGTCCCCGCCCCAAGAAAGGGGCGGAAAAGAAGGGCGGGGGTCCAGGAAAACCTTCCCCACCAACTGGGGGAAAAGGGGCCCAGCCCAATTAATGTTTCTGTGCTCGAGGGTTGGTTGGTCGACTACCACCCTCGCCCGAGAGCCGAGTTGCTCTTGAGGGGCTTCTCCGAGGGATTTAGGATCCCTTATGTGGGCGTTAGGAAGGCCTTCATGTCCGACAACCTCAGGTCGGTTGTCGGACATGAGGACATTGTACGGGCTAAGATTCGGAAGGAGGTTGCTGAGGGCAGGGTCCTCGGGCCTTTCCCGGAGCCGCCCTTTTCGAATCTTAGAGTGTCCCCCCTGGGGGTGGTCCCCAAAAAGGCGAGTGGTGAATTTAGGTTGATTCACCATTTGTCTTTTCCAAAATGGGAGTCAGTGAATGACTTCATTCCTGACGAACTTTGTTCAGTCCGGTACGCGTCCTTTGATGCGGCCGTGGCCATGGTTAGGGAGTGTGGGGTGGGAGCCCTTATGGGTAAATGCGACATTAAGTCGGCATTCCGGCTCCTCCCCATTCACCCAGGCGACTTCGAGCTTCTGGGCTTCCATTTCGAAGGTGGGTTTTATGTGGACAGGGCATTGCCTATGGGCTGCTCTGTTTCCTGCTCCCTTTTTGAGAGCTTCAGTACCTTCCTGGAGTGGGCGCTCAGGAGGCGTAGTGGCCTGGGTTCGGTCGTTCATTACCTTGATGATTTCTTGATGGCCGGGCCGGCACACTCGGAGCAATGCTTTGCTTTGATGCGGGACTTCGAAGCCCTTTGTGCTCAATTGGGGGTGCCTTTAGCCCCTGAGAAGACCGAAGGCCCTGCCACCAGGATTACCTTCCTCGGTATTGAATTGGATTCAGAGGAGCAATCTTCCAGATTGCCCATGGATAAGTTGATTAAGATTAGGACCAAGCTGGAGGCGGTCTTGGGCTGCAGGAAGGTTACGCTTCGGCAGCTCCAGGAATTGGCCGGGATCCTTAATTTTGCCTGTCGGGTAGTGGTGCCAGGCAGGGCTTTTTCTCGCCGGTTGTATGATGCGATGAAGGGGCTCCGTTTGCCCCACCATCGTACCCGCTTATGCGCTGGGGTCAGGGCTGACCTCTGCGTGTGGCGGGAGTTTTTGGAACATTTTAACGGGTTGTCTTTCTGGCGGCACGAGCTTCTTTTGGAAGCGGAGCTGCAGCTGTGTTCCGACGCCGCAGGGACTTGCGGTTTTGGGGTAGTGTTAGGTGACCAGTGGTGCTGGTCGGCATGGCCTCCGGAATGGAGTGCCTGTTCATTGGTTAAGGACTTGACCTTTTTGGAGCTTTTCCCTTTGATAGTGGCCTTAGAGCTCTGGGGAGAGCAGTTCAGGGACAAGACCGTGCATTTTTGGTGTGACAATCTAGCGGTTGTCCATGTTGTGAACGCCCTGTCCTCTAAGAGTGACAGGGTAATGCGGCTTGTCCGCCATTTTGTGCACAGGTCCTTGTCTCTGAACGCATTGTTTTTGGCCAGGCACGTCCCGGGGCTAGATAACAGGGTGGCTGACGCCTTGTCCCGTGGTCAGTTGTCCAGGTTTCGGACCCTGGCCCCGTGGGCCCGAGAGTCGCCAGAGGTGTTTCCAGCCCACCTGTGGAGCCTGGGCGGGCTCCCGAGAGCTGGAGAGACGAGGCCTCCAGGGCGATCGCCTTATCTGTAGCACCTGGAACCCTGCGAGCTTACCAGCGTGCAGGTAAGGAGTTTGGGGATTTCAGGCAGGGTAGGGGTTACCCCCATAGCTGGCCTGTCCCGGTTGAGCACCTAGCTGAATTTTGTGTCCTGCTGAAGGGGCGTGGCCTTTCAGTTAGGACTATCAGGTCTAGGTTAGCCGGCCTCGCCTTTCTGTCCAAGGCGGGGGGGTTTAGTGATTTTTCGGGTGATTTTCGCATCCGGAGGATGCTGGAAGGCTGGGTGCGGGAGCGACAGGGGTTCCCTTCTGACACTCGTCAGGCCCTGACGGTTCATCAGCTGTCTTTGATTAATCAAACATTTGACAGTCTGTGTGCCTCTCTGTACGAGGCCCGTCTTTTTAGGGCAGCGACTTGTGTTATGTTTTTTGGGGCCCTCAGGGTCAGCGAGGCTATGGCCTCCTCGCAGTCTGACTTGTCGCTCCGTGCTTTCCAGCTCACTGATCTGACCTTTAGACAGGGGGGTGTCTCCCTTTTGGTGAGACACTCCAAGACAGATCAGTTACACAGAGGGGTTAGAATTGAGCTTAGCGCAGCCACCGATCAGTCTGTTTGCCCGGTGGCTGCTTTGCAGCATTTTTGTGGCTTGCGGGGGTCAGGGTGTGGGTACCTTTTTCAACACCAGGATGGCACCCCCCTGACCCGGTATCAATTCTGGGCGGTAGTGTCAAAGGCAATAGCTCAGGTAGGCATGGATCCCGCCGGCTACGGAATGCATTCGTTCCGTATCGGCGCCGCCACTAGCGCGGCACTTTCTGGTTTCCCGGCCCAACGGATTCAGGAGATCGGCCGCTGGCGGTCAGCGGCATATTTGGGTTATGTTAGGCCCGCTGAGGATTCTGGGCAGGGTTTAGGCTAGGTAACCTCTCTGTGTGTGTCCTCTTCCAGGTTCCCAGTCCAGGCAGAAACCGACGGCGCTGCTGTGTGGCCACAGCATGGTCTTCTGGGCCGGCCGCTCAGCAGCCAGAAGCGCCATTGGGACCCAGCTGTCGTTGGGACGGTGGGTCAATGTTGTTTGGATGGGCCGGAGGGGAATGCGGTGGGAGGGGCTCCTACCGACGTTGCTGGGTACTCAGCATCTCAGGGCGGTACCCGGCGCTGCTGGGCGGGCGGCTACCCAGGGTCGCGCCCAGATGGGACTGGGTGGTCGGCAACCCATAGCCGCACCCAGATGGCTGGTCTTGCACCTCGGTGGCAATGACCTGTGCCTGCTTGGTGGTCTCCCATTGATCATCCAGGCGCGCGAAGACCTGCGGTGGCTTCGCACGGTATGGCCCACCACGCAAGTGGTGTGGTCAGAGATCCTCCCAAGGATCGTTTGGAGGGACGCCATTTCCCTTAGGGCCATACACCGGGTCAGGCGTAGGGTGAATAAGGCCGTGGGAAAAACAGTCAAGGAATTAGATGGGGTTGTAGTGGCCCATCCCCTCATCACCGTAGATCGGCCGTGGCTTTACCGGGCCGATGGCGTTCACCTGTCAGAGCAGGGGAACGCCATTTTCTTACAGGACCTGCAGCGGTCTCTGCGTGAGCTGGCGCAGATAGAGGGGGGAGTCGGGGGGCCAAGATAGAGATCTGACCCCCGCTCCGTGGCAGGTTAGGGGCGGAAATCTGGGTGGTGGTTCAGCAACTGCGCGTTCTCCCTTGGGCATCTTTGGGGATGATTGACAGGTTCTCTCCAAGCCCATGGTGGGTGCTACCTGCGCACTTGGGGGGAACCTGTCTTTGGGTCCCGCTATTGAAGTCCCAGGGTAGGGGTGAGCCGGCGGGACCCCCCTCATGCGAGTGCATGGCAGGGTCTCAGGTGAGGGAGAGGTCCCAAGTTTAAATCCAGCTCTGGTGTCCGAGTCGTTACTCCGTCTCTTCTGCAATATCGCCGGCTGACTTACCGGCCCCACGGCGCTTTTGCGGAAGGGCCGGGCAGACTCGGACCCTTCCATGGCGGCCGCCATCTTGTTTTCGGCCGAAATCTCGCGAGGCGAGATTTCGGCCGGGAATGCTTTGCCCACGTGGCTGGGCATGACGTTGGGTCCGGGCGGGGCCTGCTGGCCCTATTTAAGGGCAGCAGGCCTGGAAGCAGGCCTTTTCGCCCCGGACCCAGCTCACGAGCAGACACCCACCCGCCCTTCCCTATTTTGCAGTGTGCCTGGTGGGTCGCCTTCGGGGGCCGAATGGGAATTTTTTGCAGCCTCGCCCATTAGGCCGGGCTGTTTTTTCGCCCATTCCACACTGGGGAGATGGATGTGCGGTTAGGGGGTGCTTGCATTTAATTAGGTTAATTGGCTTACCTCTGGTCATTTGGGTAGGCAGGTTAGGGGCGGAAATCTGGGTGGTGGTTCAGCAACTGCGCGTTCTCCCTTGGGCATCTTTGGGGATGATTGACAGGTTCTCTCCAAGCCCATGGTGGGTGCTACCTGCGCACTTGGGGGGAACCTGTCTTTGGGTCCCGCTATTGAAGTCCCAGGGTAGGGGTGAGCCGGCGGGACCCCCCTCATGCGAGTGCATGGCAGGGTCTCAGGTGAGGGAGAGGTCCCTCACCTGGACCAGCATCGACTACGCCCTTAGTTGCCCAGGAATGTTGACCTTTTACGTCATTTCCGCCCCGGAAGTGTTTGTTTGACCCTGCAGGTCCACTGTTTCCGGGTCATAGTTGAATATGTTGATTTATGCAAATTTATGCTAATTCTTACTAATTTAATTAATAAATTATGCAAATTTATTATAATAAAAATGACCCAAGTTTAAATCCAGCTCTGGTGTCCGAGTCGTTACTCCGTCTCTTCTGCAAATATTAGCTCAGGGTTGAACTGTGTAGTCCTTGGTGCTCTCTGAGCTTAGTTGTTTGCTTGCAGATATTTTATTATCCAATGGTGTAACATCATCATTACTTATGATAATTAACCAAGTTCAGAGTGTACCAAGGACTCTACACACTGGAATGAATAAGAGGCAAATAATTTATATGTTCCTGCCATGAAAGCTACATAGGTGTGTCCAGTTAGGCAACCATAGCTGAAATTGATCTGACAAATCTTTTTTTTGTTTGTTCTTCATGTATCATGATGTTTCCCTTTAGTATTTTAACCCTTAAGTCAATCCTGACTTCTGGCGACTGCCTAGATTAGTCCCCTGAAGTTTTCCTGACAATGCATTAGAAGGATTTTCATATCCTCTTTTCTCTGAAGCTGTGAAAGAAAGACTGGCCCAAGATCACCCAGCTGGCTTTGTGTTTAAGGCCAGACTAGAAGTCATGTTCTCCTAGTTTCTGTTGTGGTTAGCTCTGGCCCAGCTTCTGCCCCAAGGACTGTGGATGTGGGGGAGACATCCACATGCTGCAGGCCTGTTTTGCCCCTGGTGGAATCTGATGATGAAGGCTCCTCTGACCAAGAAGACATGAGTGACAGGGAGGAGGAGAGTGTGGCAGATAGCTCAGAAGGAGATCGATTATCTAGCTCCTCCTTGGATTCGGAACAAGAGTTAATGATACAGCCACGCATGCAGAGAGCGATGCATAGGCAACAACAACTGAGACATTATTATCAAAGAAAATGAGGCCACCTGTGGTTAGGTGGGGCTGTGGTAATTAGTGAGGCTGCTATAAATAGCAGCTTGTGGGTTTGGCCATTGTGGAGGATTATCTGATTGTTTGTTGTGTTTCATGACTGCTTTACTGACTTTGACTTTTTGTGTGCTGATTTTTCCCTGCTTTGAAACTAAACCAGAGCAAAGTGTGTTTCACTTTGTGAAAGAAGGACTGTGAATTGCCTCACAGCTGCAAGCTAAGTATCACAGAACTGATAAGGGACTTGTACGAATTACCAATTTGTTTGGAGATGAGTGCTCTTTGCTATACCAAAAGAGAGCTTAGTTTAAGTGAATTTTCATTATAAAGAACATTGTTTTGAATTTTCAAACGTGTGTGTGTCTGAAATTTGTACCTGTGAATTTTTGGGAGGATTCTACCAGAGAGCCCGACAGAACAGTTTCTATCCCAGAGTCTTTAACTTCTCCATCAAATTGACTTTGACATATCATGTTATCAACCTTTAAGTCAATGTTTCAAATCCAAGATATGCAGTAATTACAGCCAAATTAATTGTTCCCTTGGATAGAGTGTAGCCTAATAGCTTTTTAAATAACTTTCTGATGGAATACATATGATACTATATCAAATATAGGATGTGTTCTCTCCTCACTACACATTAACCTGTGTATAGCTCAATGTTCAGCTAAACCCTCCTGTCCTTTAATAAACTGGACTATGTACATATCTTGATACTTTACTGAAGGATAGGTTAAGGTAAAACAGTGACGCTGTGTATTTTGTCTTCAGAAGAACATGTGTCACAGACTAAATTGGATTTTTCTAAATGTTTCTGTTACCTCAGAACATTACAGACAGTATGGGTACTTATTAAGGTCAAAATGTTACCAAAACCAATGTTCCAAGCAAAGAAAGATTGCGTTTGTCCACAAAATGGAGCTCATGATACATTAAAGAGCAGCAGCAATAAAAATACACAAATTATATGCTACAGGCATAACAGTATGCAAAGAAGATGCTCTTTCACAGCCAGGTGTAACAGCTATTTGTGGGTAAAGGTCAACAGATAAACACACAAATGCATTACTGCAGCAAAAATATGGCCCGTTTTATTATGCTTCTTTATTAGAAATAAATTTAGAATCTGAATACTGTACCACAAACAAATATAAATTGTTTTATCAATTAACGACCATAAAATAGATCACACATAACAAGTTTTTCTTCAACATGTTAATGAGTCCAAACTAAATTATAAATCATTTAAGGTAATTTGTCTATAAATGGATGGGAAAAAATGAAGAAATTAACCTTTGTTGATTGTGCCAAAAAAGATAATTTAAAACTCTTCATTTAGTTTAGAAACATTTCTTATTATTCATCTTCTCTCTGCCTCTCCAGTTAAGCTGAAATCCTAAAAAAATTTAAAAAAGAATACATACACACATCCCAACGGTACTGTTCCATTGCTGATACTATCCCAGATAATTGCTTACGGTTTATCAGATTAAGCTTTCAGAATTTATGTTTTATAGTCATGCAACAATGCTTATGTTTGAAATGTCATACATTTTGCACAAAGCGTGTATGCTTTTTAGCCTTCCACAAAACTTCTGTGAAAAGAAATACAGTACTATTAATTGATGTTTGGCTTTATTTCATTCATTTTATTGTGGTTAAATTGTCTGGGACAGCAATTTTATTCAGTGTTGATGTATGCTGTAGTCAAAACTGGTCCTCCATGCTTTTTTTTTTTAAAGGCTGAGCCTGGATAATACCACATACATAACTCAGATTAACAAAATACATTTTTGTTTGGCCATATAACATGAACAAAATTCCTGAACAAAAATAGAGCAATGTGGCAATTGTCCTCACACACAATTATGCTAAGGCAGTGAGAGATTGTCACATCTCCAAATCTCATTATACCCTGATTTAGGATTTAGTCAATAAGTTAGCTACTAGCTATTTATTTTTTTTAAAAAAAGATCTATAATGTTGTGGTTAGCTCTGGCCCAGCTCCTGCCCCAAGGACTGTGGATGTGGGAGAGACATCCACATGCTGCAGGCCTGTTTTGCTCCTGGTGGAATCTGCTGATGAAGGCTCCTATGACCAAGAAGACATGAGTGACAGGGAGGAGGAGAGTGTGGCAGACAGCTCGGAAGGAGATCAATTATCTAGCTCCTCCTTGGATTCAGAACAAGAGTTAATGATACAGCCACGCATGCGGAGAGCGATGCATAGGCAACAACAACTGAGAGATTATTATCAAAGAAAATGAGACCACCTGTGGTTGGGTGGGGCTGTGGTAATTAGTGAGGCTGCTATAAATAGGACTGTGAATTGCCTCACAACTGCAAGCTAAGTATCACAGAACTGATAAAGGACTTGTACAAATTACCAGTTTGTTTGGAGACGAGTGCTCTTTGCTATACTAAAAGAGGGCTTAGGTTAAGTGAATTTTCATTATAAAGAACATTGTTTTGAATTTTCAAACGTGTGTGTGTCTGAAATTTGTACCTGTGAATTTTTGGGAGGAGTCTACCAGAAAGCCCGACAGAACCTATAATAGTTGGACTATTAGTTATTTCTAATAGAACATCGCTTAAATTTGTTTGTTTGTTTGTTAATTATATTTATTTAATTTTGTGAAACATGTATTTGATAGTACATATGAGTATAAACATGAATTGAATACATGAAATGTATATGATGTAAATGTATATAAAAGGTAGTATTGTGGTCCACCAATGGCCTGTGGAGCTGGCAGCAGAGTCAGACAGCAGGGAGGTTGGGGAGGAATAAAGGCCACTCCTGGAGAAGGCTCGGAGCCAGAGACAGGGGTCCAGCCCAGACCATCTGGGAGATCTGTGCTGAATCCAGAGGCAGAGGAGCAGGGAGAGTCTGTTCCCAATGCATGGATGGCAAGAACAGTTACAGAGGGGAAAGACTACTTGGAGCAAGACAGATAATTGGCTCCTCCCCTAGGCTATAAAACTGGAGCAAACGGAAGTGCTCGTTGCAGGAAGCAACTTTGTTTAACTTGTGTCATTTTAGTTCTGACTCCGTGTTTCTGTTTGATCTTGCAAAGCTCCTTGCTAATTGGTCTTTGGCAGTGTGTCAAGAAAGATAAAGGTTTGTGTGCTTATCTGCCTTCTTCAGAAAGATGTCAGGCTCATTAATATTGTTTTGGGCTTATTACAGCTGGAAATGAACATGAATCACAGCTGTTAAAATAAAAGAGGTTTTTGGGATGCTATTTGTGCTGCATTATTTATCAGGAAGTCTAGGTCAGAACAGATACATTAGGACAGGGCAGTAGGAACGCTAGTGCACTTATGCATGCCCCTTACAGACCTCTTAGGAATGGGGTGAGGTCAACAGTAGACAGTTAAAATTTTGGGGATTTGGGAATGAAACCACCGTCAAGTAGTATATTCCAGGCACTGACTACACTGTTGCTGAAGTCGTATTTTCTGCAATCGAGTTTGGAGTGGTTCACTTTAAGTTTTTATCTATTGTGTGCTTGTGTATTGTTGTGGTTGAAGCTGATGTGGTCATTGACAGGTAGTACTTTGTAGCAGATAATTTTATGAACTACGCTTAGGTCATACTGAAGGCGGCATAATTATAAAGGCCTAAGCCCAGAATTTCAAGTCTGGTGGCATAAAGTATTCTGTTGTGAGCAGAGGAATGGATGACTCTTCTCATGAAATATCTATGGACACGTTCAATTGTATTAATGTCCGATATGCAGTGTGGGTTCCAGACAGATGAGCTGTATTTGAGAATTGGTGTAGCATATGTTTTGTATGCTCTGGTTAGTAGAGTAATATTATCAAAGAAGAAGCTAAGCAAGATTAGGTTTACAACTCTTAATGCCTTTTTTTGGTGATATTTATTTATTTATTTATTTATTGATTTATTTATTGATTGATTGATTGATTGATTGATTGATTGATTGATTGATTGATTGTTAGAGTTGAAAGGAACCATGAAGGCCATCAAGTCCAACCCCCTGCCCAAGCAGGAACCCTATAGCACTCCAGTCAAGTGGCAGTTCAATCTTCTCTTTAAAATGTCCAGAGTGTTGGCATTCACAACGTCCACTGGTAGGTTATTCCATTGGTTGATCGCTCTAACTATCAGGAAGTTCCTCCTTATCTCCATGCTGAATCTCTCCTTCGTCAGCTTCCAGCCATTGTTCCTCGTCCGGCCCTCTGGTGCCCTGGAGAATAAAGTGATCCCCTCCTCTCTGTAACATCCCCTCATATACTTGTAGACTGCTATCATGTCTGCTCTGGCCCTCCTTTTCTCTAGGCTATCCATGCCCAGTTCCCTCAGTGTCTCTTCGTAAATCTTGGTTTCCAATCCCTTAATCATCTTGGTTGCTCTTTTTTGCACCTTCTCCAGAGTTTCAATGTCTCTTGTGTACAGTACTCCAGGTGTGGTCGGACCAGAGCGTAGTAGAGTGGTATTAAGACTTCCCTGGTCTTGGAGTGTATTCCCCTGTTGATGCAGCTTAGGATTGTGTTGGCTTTTTTAGCACATATGTTGTTATAGTGGGCTTTGGATTTAGATAATTAAATATGAGTATTCCAACAGTTAGGATTCCAAACCTATTAGATTATGAAATTCTAGATATCTAGATTTGCACATAAACTTTGACTTTCATTGGAGTATTTTTTCTTTCGATGAATACATTTCCTTTTCCTCTTTGGTGGCATGTTATTGTGAAGCTCTTGACTTGAGAGATAAAATGCAGTACTCACAGCAAGGAAAACACTATCTCTATTGAAGAGAACTCTGTCCTACTATGGAAAAGCAGCAGACAAATCGGTTGGAAATGGAAAGGAGATTAAGTTAAGCAGTTGATTAAGATTCCAGACCTGCTTCGCTAGACTTGATGACTGTATTTCTTTCCATGTCAGGAATTTAATATAGCCTGATGACTTCCAGAATGTATTAATAAAGCAGCATATGCCATGGAATTGTATTTAACATGTTCACAACTAATGTAGAGTTATGTGAAATTCTTGAACAATTCCTCTCTTTTTTTCTCTATAGCTCTTCAGGTTAAATGTTGAAGGGTAATCATCCAATTCCTTATTGTATAATTAATCACCACAATAAGATTATTGCTCAATCTTATAGAAGTCTACTTAGATGTCAGCTCCACTGTGTTTTCAGAGTATTAGATTCAGTAGGTACAGCAATAACTAATTTATTGATCACATGCTTTTTTTTTATCCTGACTTTTTATTTATTTTCATAAATAACTCAAGGTAGTGAGCATATTTACAGTATATGAACTTTCACAATACTCCTTCCTCCTCCTCTTATCTTCCCAACAAATACCCTGTGAGGCAAATCGGGATTAAAGAAAGGGATTGTCCTAAAAGTCACCAGCTAACTTTCATACCTAAGGGGAGATTAGAGCTCATAGATTCTTTGTTTCTAACCTTATGTCTTAATCACTAGACCAAATATCCACAAACTCCGGTTAATTAAGTTTGTTTCCTTGTAATAACTAATCATACAAGAGTTCTAGGCATACTTATCTGACATTTCATTGAATGTAGCTCCCTAATCTTGAGTTAATTTGTATTGCATTTCCAAATCACATTTAAATTCAAATATGAAGATATCTTTTCAAAAACAATACATTTGTACTTATTCTATTAAAAAGTCCAAAATGTATTTATAGTTCTAAAGAGAACATTCTCATTCTACATATGCATACTACTGTGATTAGTAACATACTAAAAAAAAAGATACAGAAAAATTGTCTATTGATCCAATGTTAATTTTAAATAAATAAACTACTATAAAATCTTCATTTCATCCCAATTAGCTGGGACTTGGGAAGCAGAGAATAGATGGGGGCAGAGCCAGTCAGAGGTGGTATTTACCAATTCTCCAAACTACTCAACATTTCTGCTACCAGTTTTTCCAAATTACTCAAAATTTTTGCTATGGGTTCTAGCAGACCCTGCTAAAACCCACCTCTGCTTGTCCAGCTCTTGCAATATTGATGAAGGCCTATATACTATTATTTATAGTACTGTGGCCTGTTTTGCTGATAAGTAACTTATGAAACTATCTTTAATTCTTCATGAATCTCTGTTAAACTATGAAAATATAGAAACCTTTCTCAGAGAGGGATGGCATGTAAATCCAATATATCAATCAATCAATCAATAACACAAAATGTCACATTTGATCCATTTAAAAAAAACAAAGAAAAAAACGCCAAGCTGCTTTCAAGTAACTACTCAGTAGAAATAACTATGATTTTCGTTAGTGGAAGAAAAAAAAAGAACTAAGCAATGCAATTAAGGAATTATTTTATTTATTTAATTGGATTTGTATGCCTTCCCTCTCCGAGAAAGTTTTCTATATTTTCATAGTTTAACAGAGATTCATGAAGAATTAAAGATAGTTTCATAAGTTACTTATCAGCAAAACAGGCCACAGTACTATAAATAATAGTATATAGGCCTTCATCAATATTGCAAGAGCTGGACAAGCAGAGGTGGGTTTTAGCAGGGTCTGCTAGAACCCATAGCAAAAATTTTGAGTAATTTGGAAAACTGGTAGCAGAAATGTTGAGTAGTTTGGAGAATTGGTAAATACCACCTCTGACTGGCTCTGCCCCCATCTATTCTCTGCTTCCCAAGTCCCAGCTAATTGGGATGAAATGAAGATTTTATAGTAGTCTTCCTTTGGAGCAGGGTGGGAATGGAGATTTTACAGAATCTTTCCCCTTGCCTTCCAAGCCAAGTCATGCCACATCCACAGAACTGGTAGTAAAAAAAATTGAAACCCACTGCTTTGGGCAAGCACAGTCTGACATCAAATTTTCAGAAGATAAAGCACAAGAAATGATCAAATATAGCTCAATTAAGAGATCAAGGAATCGTATAATCATATAAGGAATTATCTATAAGAGAGATGATCAGTTATTTAAAATTTTCCCAGTCACTTCTGCACAGACTTAAATGCTTTTCCCTTGTGTATCCTATCGCTGAAGATATAAAGACTTGATTTTGATGGCCTCAGATCCTGCAACGATTCAACTCTTATCCTAAGTCTTCTGTGGTAGATAGCTACATCATACATCTTCCTACAGATAATTATCCTTACTGAATTTCCAATTGAAATACTTGGTTGATGCTAATGAAGCTATAAATGTAAAGAAGAGGACAAGGAGAAGGAGGGAAGATGGAGACGGCAGAGGAAGAGGACAAGGATGAAGAGGGTGAGGAGGATGAGGAGGACGAGGAAGAAGAAGAACGATCAGGAGGAGGACAAGGACAAAGGGGAGGAGAAGAAAAAAAACTGTGACAGAGAGAATGTCTGAAGGGTATCCCATCTAAGTAAAAATACAACTCACCTTGATTACATAACAAGAAAAATATGATTCTATGAGGGGAAAAACAAATTTCCAGAGTGGCAGAAAACTATAACATTATAATCCAGGAGCAGTTTTCAGTTAGAATTAATTCTACATGGGCAACATTGATATTGAAACATAATCCCACAATTAGATGAGCCATTGTTCCCAAAAAAAAGTATCAAAAACCTTTTCCAATCAGAAACTTAACAATTCTTGCAGCTATTATATACAGCAATGGTTCAGTGACTTTTGAAGAAATATATGGTTAGAAACATAGAAACATAGAAGTCTGACGGCAGAAAAAGACCTCATGGTCCATCTAGTCTGCCCTTATACTATTTTCTGTATTTTATCTTAGGATGGATATATGTTTATCCCAGGCATGTTTAAATTCAGTTACTGTGGATTTATCTACCACATCTGCTGGAAGTTTGTTCCAAGGATCTACTACTCTTTCAGTAAAATAATATTTTCTCATGTTGCTTTTGATCTTTCCCCCAACTAACTTCAGATTGTGTCCCCTTGTTCTTGTGTTCACTTTCCTATTAAAAACACTTCCCTCCTGGACCTTATTTAACCCTTTAATATATTTAAATGTTTCGATCATGTCCCCCCTTTTCCTTCTGTCCTCCAGACTATACAGATTGAGTTCATTAAGTCTTTCCTGATACGTTTTATGCTTAAGACCTTCCACCATTCTTGTAGCCCGTCTTTGGACCCGTTCAATTTTGTCAATATCTTTTTGTAGGTGAGGTCTCCAGAACTGAACACAGTATTCTAAATGTGGTCTCACCAGCATTCTATATAGTGGGATCATAATCTCCCTCTTCCTGCTTGTTATACCTCTAGCTATGCAGCCAAGCATCCTACTTGCTTTCCCTACCGCCTGACTGCACTGTTCACCCATTTTGAGACTGTCAGAAATCACTACCCCTAAATCCTTTTCTTTTGAAGTATTTGCCAACACTGAACTGCAATACTCAGATTGAGGATTCCTTTTCCCCAAGTGCATTATTTTATATTTGGAAACATTAAACTGCAGTTTCCATTGCTTAGACCATTTATCTAGTAAAGCTAAATCATTTACCATATTACAGACGCCTCCAGGAATATCAACCCTATTGCACACTTTAGAGTCATCGGCAAATAGGCAAACTTTCCCTACCAAACCTTCCCCTATGGTTGGGTGAAATTAAACAGAAATATCTCGAATGAAATGGAATTACAACTTGAAAGTGGGAATCTTAACACAGTAACAATAAATATACATAAAATGTTATATTTTATGTTATATTACACTTTAAAAAGAGGTACAAGATGTCTACTATATATTACTCTAGCATTAATTGCTAAAATGGTTCATTTCCAAAACATTATTTAGGACAAACACAAAGGAAATGAATTAGAGTTCAGGTGAAAACCGCAACATTGGATTGGAACTGAACTAGATGGACATTTTTTTCGCCACATCCTCATCTCTTCAGTTTTCTGAAATGCTTTCAGATGGCCATGAGCCGCATTTCTGCCCTTTCCTATTTCAATATAAGCATGATCTCTTTTGTCAACTATGCTGAAAACTTTCTTTTCATTAGCTGAGCACAACAAATTGAGTAATATTGCCGGTTCATTGATTTCTTTAGTCCCTTTTCCCTTTTCCTGAATATGTCATGGAACTAAGCACACATCCATCATTTTGACATGATAAGGTAGCCTCCAAGCACTTTTAATATTACACTTCATTTTCCATTATTTATTTATTTATTTATTTATTTATTTATTTATTTCTTGCTTGCTTGCTTGCTTGCTTGCTTGCTTGCTTGCTTGCTTGCTTGCTTGCTTGCTTGCTTGCTTGCTTGCTTGCTTGCTTGCTTGCTTGCATTGGTGGCTTATCTCCAGTGGGCAGTGCATAAAGCCAAATAAGACATTAACACAGCTAAAAATATACAAGAACCCCAGTGAAAATCTAGGTGTCATCCCCACCAATCTCCAGCCCTCTGATCTTAAAGAGTTTGCACTCCTCTGGAGTAAAGGAATATAAATCCTGCAGCATGGAGTAAAGAACAGCTCATTGTTATTGTTTTATTTGATTTTTCTCTCCCCTCATTCCATGCTGGCTGAGGAATTCTGGAAGTTGAAGACCACAAATTTTAAAGTTGCCAAGGTTGGAGTCCCCTGTACAAGATGTGGGTTCCTCCTGGTTGACCTGAACTGGTAGCAACTTGCCGGTGATGTCACAATGATGTCACAGAACCAGTTTTGTCGGTGCCGGACTATGGACACCACCATATTTTTTATATTTTTTTTCCAGTTTCTTTTCTTCTGAGCATGCACAAAAGCTGTGCATGTGTCACCATCTTGTTTGTGGCTTTTAAAATTATTATTGTTATTATTATTTCCAGCAAAGTGTGTATGTGGCCACATGATGTGGCCACACAACATGGGAGGCAATGAACCAGCAGCAAGGTAAGTTAGAACCCACCCCTGCCCTGTACTAGTTTATTCTCTGAGATGGCGCTTATTTATTTATTTATTCATTCATTCATTCATTTACATTTGTTTTGTCAAGTACATCTTGGTGGTATACAAAGATATAATAATATTTATATACATGATATTAGTAATAGAGAAACATTAAGACAAAGGACAATAGGCACACAGTACACTTATGCACGCCCCTTACTGACCTCTTAGGAATCGGGAGAGGTCAACAGTGGATAATCTAAGGGTAAAGTTTGGGGGGTTAGGTGATGATACTACAGAGTTAGGTAGTGAGTTCATGCATCAACTACTCGGTTACTAAAGTCGTTGCTCTCAGATGTCCTCCTACAAAGTCAGGTCTCTTGAAGTGTGGATTTAATTTTGTTAACTCAACCAGATTTGTTTTTTTGGTTCCAGCTTCCAAAAAGCTATCTTTAAAAGGAATGCCCATCCAGTGTTTATTCTGGACTGACAGAGGGCTCATATTTACAATTGTAAATGGAAACAGAAATATGGAAAGATCCCATTTACTGACAATGCAGTTTCCTTTCATAAAGCCCTCAATAGTTCCCTTGCAATGCTGGAACAAGCCAAGCAATTCTGTTTCTTGTAATTGAATCTTCATTCAGACTAAGTCCCTAGGCAGCTTTTTGGTATGCTCCACTCTTCTTATCTTCATCTTTGCCAGAGGCTATTGAAATTTCTTCTTTTATGTCTGATGATTTTGGAAGATACTTTTTGGGCAGTGTTGAAATGCTTCAGGCTTCTTTTCCTATGCAGGGCTCAAGGGGCATTCCCATTCATCCAAATATGTTGTCTTCTTGTTTTTCACTTTTTCCAGTTGCTATTTGTTTTATTAGCTAAAATAGAGTCAGAGTTGAGCAGAAATGGTCTCAAAATTGAGCAGCACACTGGCTTAGAGGTTAAGACTCTAATCTCTCATTCAGAAAGTTGAGAGTTCAATCCTAGGTGGTGACAGATGTTTATTTATCAGGGTGCAAAGAGAAAATATCTATATGCAAACTCCATGTAGGTACCAGGAAGGGCATTAGCTAACAAATGCTCTGCTCCATTCAGTTGCCCTAACTCCATCCTGATAAAAGGGATTACAGGCAGGGGTGGGTTGCTGGGGGTTCAGTAGAATGTCCAGCTAAGATTCTGTGCCATTTGGAGAACTCCCAAATCTTACCCTTCCCAGGTATCCCTACATGGCCCATTTTGGATGTAGGTAAATGCAGGGTGCATGCAGAGGTTCGAGGAGGATGGAAAACAGGCTTACCGTAAGTTTGGGAAAGCCAGAAATGGACTTATTTCCATCCTCCAGAGGGCTTCCAGACCCTGGGAAAGCCATTTTTGTCCTTCTGGAGGATCAAGGAAAGCTTCCAGGGAGAGCAAAATGCCACTCTGCCATACTTCAGGAAGCTGTCTAAACCACGCCCACTATGGCCACACCCACTATGGCCACACCCACCCAGCAACAGGGCAGAGAACCCCTTGCTAAAAAATTTGAAGCCAATCCCTGATTACAGGATTGTAGAAAGAAAAAAATTATCTAAGTTCCTACATAGCATATTCTGTCATTTTTTTTTGTTTCCTTCATGTATATTCCTGTTCTGATGTTCTGATGTTCGTGATTTTTCCTTTAATGTCAAGTATTTTTACAGAGTCTCTAAAATATCCAAGATTAATCTGCCCTAGCCTTCCTTGAATGATGCAATGTGATCTTCTCTGTCTTAGTGCCTTAACTGCAATCTTCAACTGGATTAATTTAAATCAAACTTTAATAAGATTGAGGATTTTTTACTCCAATCACTCTCCTCTATTATCTTCATGTTCCTTTTACTTTTTAGACCTGGTCAGATAAAGGAATCTTCTGTGGTATTTGATTTTGGGGTTCTTTATGACGGGAAACACACTTCAAAGACTTTCATCAACAAAAACAGAAGAGTGGATATTGAAATTATTTGTGCGTAACTTTAAAAATGGTTAAGCAGCTGTTGATAATATCTTACTTCCCATAGATCATTGGCAGACCTTCCTGATTCTGTTCTCCACCCACTGATTAAGGCACAGGATAGTTGACTTTGTATAGTCAACTATTTGTATAGGGCCCAGTGCTCTTCAACATTTTCACTAATCATCTAGACAAGGAATAGAGGAGGAACTGATCAAATTTGCAGATGACACCAAGCTGGTGGGGGTAGCCAACACCCTAGAGGATAGGCTCAAAATACAGCAAAGATCTCAACAGATTAACATTGTGGGCCCAAACTAACAAAATGATGTTCATTGTCGAGAAAAGCAAAGTCCTACACCTAGGAAGGAAAAACCCAAGACACACGTACAAACTGGGAGGAACCACACTTAGCAGTAGTGACTGTGAGGTGGATAACCAAATAAATATGAACCAGCAATGTGCAGCAGCAGCTAAAAAGGCCAACACAATCTATATCTTCTTTTTGGTTAGATCTTTGGAAGCATTTTTAATTTAAGAATCCAACAGATAAAATTATTTCTGCTACCAGGATTGTTCCAAAGGTACTTTTTCAAGAGGCAACTGAACTTTCTTCTTTTTCCTTGAAGCTCTTTTTTTAGCTTCTTCAGAATTTGGGGACAATCATGAACTGGATGACTGCGAATCTCCATATTGAGCTACCATAATTATTACCAGCCCTCTATTCTTGCAAAGATCAGTGTTGTTGCATTATGATAGGTTAGACAATTGGTCCATTATGCAATTTTCTAGGCTAACTGGTAATACCTTTCTCACTACTAGCAAACTTCTGTTTTTATCCGGAAATGCTGGAAAATTGACTGCATCTTGTTTTCTGTATAAGATATGCAATGACTCATTAGGGACCAAGCCATGATCCTTTACCAGTTCAAGCCTTAATTGAAAAACAAACTTTCATTCATACAGAAAGCCTAGGGACATACATTAAATGTTGATTTTGTTATCAAGACTTTATTGGCTATTAGAGATGGGCAAATATTTGAGTGCTTGTCTGGGTTTGGGTTTCTTTCCTTTTTTGCCTCAGTTCAGATTCTTTCAGTTTCAAATCCCAGATGACTCCTACAATTCAAATAGTTACTGTGGAGTTAAGTATGTACCAATTTCCCTATTAATGTGTTGCAGCAAAATCAGAACCAGAACTTTTAAAGCAAATGAATATATTACATCATGCGTATAGTCAATAAACATTCAGGCAACAACAACAACAACAACAACAACAATAATAATAATAATAATAATAATAATAATAATAATAATAATAATAATAATAATAAAAATAACAATAATAATAATAATAATAATAATAATAATAATAATAATAATAATAATAATTTATTAGACTTGTATGCCGCCCCTCTACGAAGACTCGGGTGGCTCACAACAATAAACAATGCAATACAAATCTAATGATTAAAAATTATAACTAAAACCCCACTATTATTAAAAGAATCAAAATTACACAATCATCACCATACGTAAATCTTACTTGTCAGAGAGGGGATATAATAATTACCCCATGCCTGGCGACATAAATAGGTCTTCAGAGTCTTGCACAAGTCAAGGGGGGGGCAGTTTTAATCTCTGGAGGGAGTTGATTCCAGAGGGCCAGGGCTGCCACAGAGAAGGCTCTCCCCCTAGGTCCTGCCAGATGACATTGTTTAGTCGATGGGACCCGGAGAAGGCCAACTCTGTGGGACCTAATCGGCCACTGGGATTCATGCAGCAGAAGGTGGTCCCATAGGTATTCTGATCTGATGCCATGAAGAGTCTTATAGATCATTACCAACACTTTGAATTGTGTATGGAAACTAATCGGCAACCAGTGCAGGCCACGGAGTGTTGACGAAAGATGGGCGTATCTGGGAAGACCCATGACTGCTCATGTGGCCGCATTCTGCACAATCTGAAGTTTCCAAAACCTGTTCAGAGGTAGCCCCATGTAGAGAGCATTGCAGTAGTCGAACCTCGAGGTGATGAGGGCATGAGTGACCATGAACAGAGGCTCCCTGTCCAAATAGGGCTGCAACTGGTGCACCAGGCGAACCCAGGCAAATGCCCTCCTCAACACAGCCAAAAGATGATGTTCTAAAGTTATCTGTGGATCGAGAAGGATGTCCAAGTTGTGGACCCTCTCCAAGGGGGTCAATGGTTCCCCTTCCCAGAGTAATGGACAGACAGACAGATGAGACAGTCAACTATAGTCAACTATTTGTATATTACAATGTTCTATTAGATTTTTCCTTTTCCTTGTTCAAAATATTTTAGAGATGCTCTAAACTATAATCTATACATCAGAGATCTTGATCTGATCATATTTCTTTCATCTGATGTTGTTCCTTTTTATTGATCATAACTGTAAATAGTTTATTAGAGAGTTATGGATGTTTTCTTTGGAGACAGGAGAGGGCAATGTGCCATTATATAGTTTTGCAATAGCATTGCAAACTGGGCTATGATCCCATTTTTTGAAGCATTGAGTTCCCTAAGTTCCGTAGTTATGTAATGGTTATTTATGCTTTTACAGCAGGATACAATGAGATGTAAAACAGCCCACTACAACAAGCAATGCAGCTGAAGATGTAACAGTGCAACAACACTGTGTCTTTATAATGAGCCATAAACCTGATTTATTAAACCAACCCCATTAATGTTACGCCAGGGACAGAGTGATTACAGAACCCTTTACATTGTAAGAATTTATAATTATGACTCCTCCTTAAGAAGAGAGCCTCATATTTACAAAATGCTCACTAGTTATTCCACATGCTGGGCTGGATAAAAACTGATAATGACTTGAAAATTAAGACTGTCAGCAGCATATCTCCCTTGCAAACATATACATAGTTAAATCCAAACACAATTATAGGTACTTATTCATCTTCCTTCCTTCCTACTTTACTTCCTTCCACCCAGTTCATTAAAAATACAAAAAAGCTTCCAAAGAAGTAGGCAGATAGAATAAAAATATCACTTACAAATTGAGTACTTAATCATGCCACAAATAATACAAATAGTAAATATTTAATGGCCTAAGCTAGCCAGCAATTGAGAATACTTCTGCTCTGAAATTTGAAACAGAAGAAACGGGAAATGAGAGCGTTTCCTTAGCATCACCAATGCCACTTCATTTACATAGCATAATCTTAATCATACTTGGAAATAATTCCCACCTATTTCAATGGACTTTGCTCTTAAGTGTCCTAAATATGTAAAATGAATGTTATAAACCCAGTTCATTGGGTTAATTTATGATTTAATGTGGTAACTGCAAAAAATGGGTTAATTCAATAACTCAGTTTAACATGTTATAGGAATGAAACTAAACAAAATTCCTAGCTCAGCTTAGTTAACTAAGCTAAATAATTAAGTGAGGGCTCTACTTTGGTTCATTTAAGTCCCAGATCAACACCAAATCATGCTTAGTGAACATACAGAAAGCCTTTTCAGAATATACCGAAGCCTGGAATTATGAGACTTGTGTATCCTGCAAGTGGGTTTTTTTAAAATCTTTAAAATTTTAAATTGTTGATTACTTATGATTTGTCTTTTTACATGTTGTGAGCCGCCCCGAGTCTTCGGAGAGGGGCGGCATACAAATCCAAGTAATAAATAAATAAATAAATAAATAAATATAATTGCATGAGTGAACAATGCTTCTTGCTGTTTTATATATATGTCTTGCGTCAATCAACTGTGATTTTAACATTGTTTTAAATGGGGGGGATGTTTTGAGTGAGTGCATTTAGTAGGGACTGTTTTATGGTATAAATGGGTAGACTGTTTGCTAGAGTAGAATAAGTGAGCCAGGGATGAAGGTTGGTGCTCCCCACCCTCCCGCTAAGTGTGGAAACAAAAGCAGGTGGGGGGCCGACTGTAACCCCTAGCTTGATGATGTGAAAGGTGCGAATAGGATAAATGGGATATTTGGCCTGCCAATTTGGAGGGGGGTTGAGGGGGTGCAATTTCTGGGGAGACCGATTTTGACTGTAAGAGGCAGATATGGTGGGAGCCCTGGGGTAGGCTGCTCATGGGGAACTAGAACTTGCTGCATAAAAGCAATGGCTTGTTCTGGCCCCTCTGAGTCATCAAGCTTAACCCGTATAGCTGGTGACAGGCAAAACTGATATTAGGCTGCTGCTCCTCAATGCCAGGTTAATTGTGAAAAAAGCCCCCCTTATCCGAGCTATATTCTTGGATGAGGGGGCTGACCTGGCATGTGTAACTGAGACCTGGATGGGCCTTGGGGGGTTGTGTTCCCTTCTCGGAGATATGCCCAGATGGGAACATGTATCAGCTATGTACCTCAGAAATGCCCATACAGGTATTGAATCAGCCATGACCTCGAGGAAGGGGTGGAGGAGTGGAGGTCATAATCTGGAAGACGCTCAGCCCTCAACAGATCCCTGCACTTGAGATAGTTGTGTGTGAGTCTCTCCTTTTGAGATTGGACCTAGGGTTCAGCTGGACTTCCTGCTAAGATACCTGCCTCCCAGCTGCATTGCAACAGCCCTGACTGTACTACTTGAGGTGGTAGCTGAACTGGCGGTTGAGTTCCCCATACTTATGGTCTTGGGGGACTTTAACATACCATCAATGGGTGAATCCTTGGAGATGGTGCAGGAATTCATGGCTTCCATGACAACCATGGACCTGACCCAGGTAGTACAGGGTCCAAGTCACAAGGCAGGACACACACTCGACTTGATGTTTCTCTCGGGGCAGTGGAGTCATGATCTGATATTAACGGGTATAGACATCTTGCCCTTTTCATGGTCAGATCATTTCTGTTATGGCTTGACTTCATGACACCAATCCTTCACTGCAGGGAGGCAGAATCGATTAGGTGGTTCTGCTCCAGATGCCTAATGAACCCAGAAGGGTTTGAAAGGGCACTTGGGAAAATACTTGACTTGCTTGTACACAATCCGTTGGAGTCCCTTGCAATGGTCTAGAATAGGGCTTCAATGGGGGCTCTGGAATGGCTTGCACCTTTGTGACCTCTCTCACAGTAGATCCAGGAAAGCTCCTTGGTTCACTGTAGAGCTCCAGGATATGAAGCACCATAAGAGATGTCTGGAGCAGCGTTGGAGGGCCAGTAAATCTGAATCTGAACGGACGTTGATAAGAGCCTTTATTAGGACTTATCTAGTGGCAATTTGGGTGGCAAAATGTTCACATTTTCCCGCTGTTGTTGCATCCATGGAATCTTGCCCAGCCACCTGTTTAGGGTGACCCACTCCTTTCTTGATATGAGGGGAGTGGATGAGACCTTACAGGGTAGAGGTGAAGAGTTTGTTCAGTTTCTTGTGGATAAAGTCACTCAGATTTGAACAGACATGGATTCCAACTGGACAATGTTGACTGAAATGACAGGGGCAAGCCTTAGTCTGATTGTGTGGGATGAGTTTGAATTGGTGATACCCAATGAAGTGGACAAGGCCATGGGAGATGTGAGCTCCTCCATCTGTTTATAGGACCCGTGCCCCTCCTGGCTGGTCTCGGCCAGCAGGGAGGTGACATGAGACTGGATCCAGGTGGTGATTAATTCCCCCTTGAGGGAGGGGTCCCTTCTGCAGCCTCTTAAGCAAGCAGTTGTGTGACCCCTCCTCAAGAATCCTTCCCTGGAATCAGCTAATTTGAAAACTATGGTCCTGTTTTCAACCTTCCTTTCATAGGAAAGGTTGTTGAGAAGGTGGCACTGCTCCAGCTCTTGTGGTCCTTGGATGAAGCTGATTATCTAGACCCTTATCAGTCAGGTTTCAGGCCTGGCTAAAACACTGAAACTGCTTTGGTTGTGCTGATGAATGATCTCTGGTGGTCCTGGGATAGGGGACTTTCCTCTATCTTGGTACTTCCTCTCAGCAGCTTTTGATACCATCAACCATGGTATCCTTCTGCATTGACTGGAGGGGTTAGGAGTGGGAGACACCGTATTATGGTGTTTCTCTTCTTCCTCTCTGGTCAGTTGCAGTCGGTGTTGATAGGAGGGCAGAGGACAACTTCCAGACCTCTCCTTTGTGGGGTGCATCAGGGTCAGTCCTCTCCCCCCTTCTGTTTAACATCTACATGAAGCCATGGGGTGAGATCATCCTATGGCACAGAGTGAGCTTCCAGCAGTTCTCTGATGACACTCAGCTGTGCATTTCCACCCCGTGTCAATTCGGTGAAGCAGTGGATGTGATGTGACAGTTCCTGGAAGCTGTGAGAGTCTGGATGGGAGTCAACAGACTCAAACTCAACCCTGACAAGACTGTGTGGCTGTGGGTTTTGCCTCCCAAGGACTATTCCACCTGTCCATCCATAACTCAGAGGGGTGTGTGTGCGAAATGCCCTGGCTTCCAATCAGTCTCTGGATGGAATTTAAGGTACTGGTTATCACCTATAAAGTCCTCATAGCTTAGGACCAGATTACATATGGGGCCGTCTTCTGTCTCACAATTCCCAGCCAATGATTAGAGCCCACAGGGTTGGCCTTCTCTGGATCCTGTTGACCAAACAGTGCTGACTGGCAGGGATGCAGGGAAGGGACTTCTCTCTGGTGGCACTGCCCCTCTGGAACTGACTATCCCCAGAGAGCCGCCCCGCCCCCACCCTCCTAGTCTTTCAGAAAGCCTTAAAACATGGCTTTGCTGGCAGTCCTTGGGCCGTTGAGCTATAGCACTCTGCTCTGGCCTTAAAAGTGATGAATGTTTTTTGTATTGGGGTTTTAAACTGTCGTACTTTGCTTTATTGTTGTTCGCCGCCCAGAGTCCATCAGAAGTTGGGCGGCCTATAAGTATAATAAAATTAAAATATGAACTATTTATGTTAGATTTTATATATATAGATTCAACTTTCATAAACCTAAAAAGGAACATCTTGAAGGAGAGTCCGGATTAAAAGAAAATTCTTACTGAAAGCCAAGGATTAGATAGATTAGATGGATCATTTGATAGTTCAGATAAAGTCTATGGGCTGGAGGTTCCCCATGCTTAGCTCAGATTCTGCTCTGGGATCTTTGGAAAATTAATCAGTGTTCCCTTCTTCTTTGAAAGTGAGCTCCTGGACCGCAAGTAATTATCTTTCTATGTAATGCATAGCTGGAGGTAGAAATGGATGTGTTTATAAGTGTGCTTAATTCACATGAGAGAAATGTTGAGGCTGAAGAAGCCCGGTTAATATTTTGCTTGCTAATTATGCATGCAAGTCCAGAATCCTCCACTGAAAACAGCTGTTCTTTGACAAATACACAAACTGTCCTTCCAGATATGATAATGTATTTTTGATAGCAAAGAGCTTTAAAAACCTGTGCCTTAGACAATAACCCCCAATAGTTATTTAACATGATGAAAATAATCATTACTGGTTGGAACAGGCTTTTAAAACTTGTTTTGTGCTGACTTATGATTATGAATTCTTCAGTGTGTATCACACCAAGAAGGACTTTCTGCATACCTGAAAAGAGCTATTATATACATGCATGAGTGCCCACACCCATAATTCAATGCCTTGAGAGGGCAAAAACAGTTCCCCCTGCCCTCTGGAGGCCAGAAACAGCCTGTTTCCCAACTTCTGGTAGGCCCAGTAGGCTCATGTTTTGTCCTCCCCAGGTTCCAAAGGCTTCCCTGGAGCTGGAGGAAGCCAAAATTGCCATCCCCCATCCCCCTGGATGCTCTCTGGAAGCCAAAAACGCCCTCCCAGAGCCTCTGTGTGAACCAAAAGTCAACTGACCAGCACACACATGCATGTTGGAGCTGAGCTAGGGCAACAGCTTGTGTGCCAGCAGATATGGCTCTGCGTGCCACCTGTGGCACCCATGCCATAGGTTCGCCATCACTGTCATAGATGAACAGGAAAGATGCAGTGTGTAGGAAGACATTAAAACTTTTCTTTATTTACTAAGGAAAGGTCACCTTTCACAAAGTTTTCTGCATATGGCCTGCATTCCTTTAAACAAATGATGTTTCAGCAGAAACAGACAATCCAGGATTTGGCATAATTACAGATCTGATCTATCAGCAGAGATGCATTTTTCAAGATCACGTTTTTCTTAAAAAAAAAAAGTCCCTTCTTATGTACGATCAATAACAACACTGTACATTTTTAGAGTGCTATGTTTTAGATTCTCCCTAATACATGGTTTTAAAGAAAATCTATATTGAATTAAACCTTTAATGTATGGTGGGGTGTTTTTTTAAAGGCTTTGGATTAATGTGAGTTTTTGCTAGCATTCTTTTCGCATGAAATGAAGATTCTCAATTTTACCATTGAGAATGAGAAACATTTTTTATTGCTATAACATCATCATTAGAAAAGTATTTTTGTTTTCACAGGTCTATCCCGGGTCTATCCCGGGGGTCTGCAACCTTAAACACTCAAAGAAGTATTTGGATCAATTTCCCACAGAAAAGAAAACACCAGGAGCCACAAAACCTGGATGGATGTGGCCAACTCAATATCACTCACTTCCATCAATCCCATGACTCTCCCCAAGCCATGCAGAGAACCCGTTGTAAAAAAATACCGGGAACAACCACATAATACTTTTGACATCTCTCTCTCTCTCCCTGCCCTTCCTTCTGTCCCTCTCTGTCCTTCTCTCTGCCCCTTCTCCCTACCTCTCTCTCTCTCTCTCTCTCTCTCTCTCTCTCTCTCTCCCTCTCTGTGTATTTGTCTCTGCCACAGCTGCTTCTCCATCCCCTACTGCCGCCCTTACCTTCTCAGGTCAGGCAAGGAGCGACTGGGAGTGGAGGATAAATCAGGCAGAGCCAGGCAGTGATAGGATCACCAGACGGAGCCATAGCAGAGGGCCCAAAGAGTCATATGCAGCTCCGAAGCTGCAGGTTGTTGGCACCCAGTCTATCCATTATAAATAAACAGAAAGGAAACTTAATTTTCTAGAGAATAGGAAATTTGGAGATGGTTTTATCTAGTTTTTGAACAGGTAGTCCTCAAGGTACAACCGCAGTTGAGCCCAAAATTTATGTTGCTAATTGAGACAGTTGTTAAGTGAATTTCACCCCATTTTACAATCTTCCTTGCCACAGTTGTTAAGTGAATCACTGCAGTTGTTAAGTTAGTAATAAAGTTGTTAAATAAACCTGGCATCCTCATTGACTTTGTTTTCAGAAAGTCACAAAAGGTGATCAAATGACCAGAGACAATGCAACCATCATAAATATGAGCCAGTTGCCAAGTGTCTGAATTGTGATTATGTGATCATGGGGATGCTGCAACAGTCCTAAGTGTCATAGGTCACTTTTTTTTAGTGCCATTGTAACTTCGAACACAGGCATGCGCAGCAACTGAAATCTCACATGAGTGTCCTTGCGTGAGTGAGATTTGGGCAATTTGTGTGCAAGCAAAAAAAGCAGTGATTTTTGCCCAAATTTCACTCATGCGAGGATGCTCACGCATGCGAGATTTGGGCAATTTTCCACGCAAGCACGGAAGCAAAAAATGGCAAAAATTGCCAGTATCTTGCTGGTGACATGTGTGCACATTGGTGCACTCCAGACCTACTGGAACCGTGCACCTTGGTGCACTGGCTGCTGCCCACCACTGCAAAATGAACTGTTGTAAGTCAAGGACTCCTGCATAAATTAAATACAAAAAGTGAAGCAGTTGGGTGATTTCTTTAACAAGAGAAGAAATTATCCGGTAATATTTCAAGGGCAAAATACTCTTTAATAGTTAAACTGTACTAGAAAATACCAATAGCAGATAGTGTGGGAAGCCAGAAAACCCACAGATTGCTGTCAAATGAATTGTATTATAAAGTAGAGTCTCTTTCTCTCATCTCCATTTGCTAAATAAAGCAGCTAAATAAAGTAAGAGTTATCTGGATGCCTGATAAATTAACAGATTACCTGGAACTCTTCCAGTCAGGATTCAGGGTATGAGACAGAAATAGTATTGATTATTTTGGTTAATGTTGCATCCTTTATGCCACCAACCTGCTATGATTCTGGATTGGTTGCAAGAGTTTATTTATTTATTTATTCTTTGTACAATATACAATACATATGGAATGAAGTTAGGCATAAAAGACACCCTTTTGGTGCTTCTGCCCTTATAAAGAGAACAGTGTCATGTGGCGGTATTTGTCTTGGACAGGGGTAGGCAAAGATGGCTCTTCTATGATTTGTGGACTTCAACTCCCAGAATTCCTGAGCCAATCATGCTAGCTCGGGAATTTTGGGAATTGTAGTCCACATGTCATAGAAGAACCAACTTTGCCTACCCTGGTCTGGAGGAATTATTGAGTCCTTGATTATTCTTGAGTGTGGGATGTTACCGAACTTGATATTTTCCTTGATTTAACTTAACTTCTGCATAAAATTGCTGAGGGAGGCAATGCAATCCATTTATTCAGAGCCAGGTGTCATGATTATATTCAAACACATGTTGTCATCCCAATGATATTACAGTTCTCTGTGGAGATCCTGACTAGTGTTTACATACTTTGAAGATTGGGTGGGGTGTAATAAGGAAACCACAAATCCTGCATGGCTGTTCTTAGGTGAGCAATATTAATTGAATCTCTTCTATGAATGAATGAATGAATGAATGAATGAATGAATGAATGAATGAATGAATGAATGAATGAATGAATGATCCATGACTTGATCATGTTGAAAAAAGGAGGCTGAGACCAAAGGGATTTCCTTCTATCTGACAGGCATGATGGTTGCAAACCTTTGCACTGCACATGCCTCATTGTAGTCATTCATGTCCTTATCATCTCCTGTTTGAATTGAGGCAAGAGATGAAGGAGATGAAAGACGAAATTAAAAAAGAAATTGCAGAACTCAGAACTGAATTAACTGAAGTAAAAGGGAATGTTGTCGAAATGGACGGAAATATAAAAGTCATCCAACAAAAACTACAAGACAACGAAAAGAGAATACAAGTGACAGAAGAAAAAATCCAAGATGTGGGACAGAGAGTAGAAGAATACGAAGACCGCAACTACGCAGCCTGCAGAGACTTTGATATAGCAATAACCAACCTAGAACTTCACTCCGCACTACATGGTTTGAGGTTCCAAAACATTGAAGAAGAAAAAGATGAAGACCTGCCTGCAAAAATGGCAGAAGTTATGGGAGCTATTTTGCAGTTAGACCCAACAGAACTGGTAAAAGAAATCGATGAAGTCTATCGAGTTCAGACCGGATATGTAAGGCGCCATAATCTACCCAGAGAAGTCCACATTAAATTCACAAGAAGAATCGTCAAAGACGAGATATTGAGATACACAAAAAATGAGTCCTTTCAACGCAATGGGAAGGAAATCACGATTCTGAAACAAGTTCTGAGGAGAGTCTGAGAGACTAGAAGACAATATTACTTTCTTACAAGCATTTTAATCAGAAAGAACATTGTTTTCAGATGGCTGATACCAGAAGGTTTGACCCTAACATGGCAATCAACGAGAGTGAAAATAGAAAGTGTAGAACAAGCAAGATCTTTCCTAGCACGCAGTGGACTGGATAGCACCGCACAAATCCAGATTCAATCAAAGCCTAGCGATGAAATGATGGGGGCCACGGGGGGGGGAGGGGAAGAAGCCTTGGTGGTGAGGCAGAAACAACTACAGATCTCACAGGACTTAATTTTGGATACCCGACTCCGAGAACCAAAAGAACCCAAAAGGTACTATAAATAAAGATGACACATGATCTGAAAATATTTTCAGTCAATGTAAATGGATTGAATAACCCAAGGAAGAGAAACCAAGTATTAACTAAACTCACGAAACAAAAAGCCCAGATAAACATTCTACAAGAAGTCCATATCAAAAAATCAAAAAGAAGTCTCCTTAAAAACTCAAAATTGGGAAAATTATACACTAGTTTGGCTAATCAAAAGAAAAGAGGTGTAGCAATGTATATTGATGAATTAATTGAATCAAAAGAAATATACAATGATGGGGATGGAAGGATTTTGATAGTACAATTAGATTTAGAAACAAAACTATTAACAATTGTCTCAATTTATGCACCAAATGATAATCAAAAACAATTCTATAAAGATTTACATGAAAAAATTAATGAGTTATCAATTGAAAATATGATAATAATAGGAGACTTTAATGCAATCTCAGATGACCAAATGGATTATAATGGGAAAAGAAAAGAAAAGAAAAAAAAGGTAATCTTACCGGCGTCATTTTGGAAAATGAGTTCAGAATTATCATTAAAAGATATATGGCGAGAACAGCATTTAAAAGATAAACAGTATACTTTTTATTCCAACCCGCATATGACATGGTCTAGAATTGATATGGCTTGGGCCCCTATTCACATAATGGAACAAATAAGTGAAATAGAAATAGAGACAAATACTTGGGCGGACCATAACCCTTTATCCATATTTTGGAAAGGTAAAAGGAGAATAAAGAATTGGTCAATGAATAGAACTATAATAAAAGATTCTGAATATAAGAAATGGATAGAGAAGGAATTAGAGATTTTTAAAAAAATAAATAAAAATACAGATACCACTCCTCAAAATTTATGGGATACAACTAAAGCATATATACGCGGATTAACAATATAATTTATAGCAAAAAAGAATAAAGAAAAGAAAAAATATCAAGGAACACTAGTAGAAGAATTAAGAAAATTAGAAATTTTAATGCAAAAAGAGGATAAGGATGACAAATTTAAAAATCAGAGAGAATTAATAAGACACAAACTGAGATTAATAGAACAAGAACCAATTGTAGAAAAGATAAAGAGAGCAAAACAAAACCATTTTGAATATGCGAATAAACCTGGAAGTTGGCTGGCATACAAACTAAGAAAAGAGAGGGAAAATAAAATTATAAAAAATTTGACAGATTCAAAAGGTACAATAAAACATAGAATAGAAGATAAAAAGGAAATAGTATTGGAATTTTATAAACAATTATATAAGAAAGAAGAGATAAGTGAGGATTTAATTTTTAAATATCTGGAAAAAATAGAACTTCCAGTTTTAACCGAAACACAACAGCAAAGATTAAATAGACCTATTACAGATATAGAATTAAAACAATCTATAAAGAATAAAAAAAATAATAAAGCGACTGGTCTAGATGCAATACCAGCTGAATTTTATAAATTAGAACTAGAAATATTTTTTTCCAACATGCTTGAGATATATAATCAAATATTGACAATAGGTAAATTACCAAAAACTTGGTCAGAAACTTTAATAACCTTAATACATAAGGCTGATACCAAGAAAGAAAAAATTGAAAATTACAGACCTATTTCATTGTTGAATGTCGATTACAAAATCTTTATATCAATATTTGCCAATAGACTTAAAAGTATTATAAATAATATGATACATAGTGATCAAAATGGATTTTTACCAGGAAGACAAATTAAAAATAATTTAAGAATAATAGTTAATACTTTGGAATATTATGAGCAGCATCCTGAAAAGTAAATGGCAGTTATATTTCTGGATGCCCAAAAAGCATTTGACAACGTGGATTGGAATTTTATGAAAATACAATTAAATAAGATGGAAGTAGGAACAAAATTCTTTAATATAATAGACGCTATATATTCTGAACAAACTGCTAAAATTATAATAAATAGTGAACAAACAGAAAAAGTAGTTATACAAAGAGGAGTAAGACAAGGTTGTCCAATATCACCATTGTTATTTATTTTAACCTTAGAAGCATTGTTGATAAAAATAAGAACAGATAAGGAAATAAAAGGATTGAAAATTAGAAAAGAAACCTATAAAACACAAGCATTCGCTGACGATGTAGTGTTTGTTTTGGACGACCCAATAGAATCTATTTTAAATTTAATAAATGTGATTGAAGAATATGGGAAAGTTGCAGGATTGAAAATAAACAAGGAAAAGACACAGATATTAACAAAAAATATGACTGAAATACAGAGAAAATATTTAGGAGACCTATCAAACATGAAGATCACGAAAAAAGTGAAATATTTAGGGATATGGATGACCTCCAAAGCCGTATCTTTAAAAAATGACAATTATTTAAAATTATTAAGTCAGATCAAAAAAGACTTAGAAATATGGAATAATCTACAATTATCACTTGTAGGAAGAATCTCCATAGTTAAAATGAATATCCTTCCAAAAATATTGTTTCGTTTCCAAGTGATTCCAATAAATCCAGGAACGAAATTTTTTATCGAATTGAATAAGATAATAAGAAAATTTATTTGGCAAGGTAAAAAATCAAGAATAAAACAAAACTCATTAGAAGATCGTAAGGAAAGAGGAGGCCTAGACCTCCCAAATTGGAAACTATATTATCATGCCACGGCCCTGACATGGATAAAAGAATGGCTCACACTAGAAAATCAAAGATTGCTTAATTTAGAAGGGCACGATTTGATGGTCGGTTGGCATGCATTTGTATGGTATGATAAATTAAAAACTCACTCATACTTTAAAAATAATGTTATTAGAAAATCATTAATAGAAGTGTGGAATGAAATAAAGAAAAATCACTTTTTAGTAATGCCAGAATGGGTTTCACCCTTTGAAGCCATTGTACACCCGAATCTTAAAGGAAAAGGTAAGATTTGGAAATATAGTGACTTGTTAGATAATCAATTAAAATTAAGAACAAAACAAGAGTTACACGAGTTAGGTATAGATTTAGATTGGTGGCATTATATACAGATTAGTTCTAGATATCAAAGAGACGTAAAGACTTATATCTTTAAAAAAGAAAACAATGTATTGAGCAAATTATTATTCCAAAATCAAACAAAGACAATTGGAAATGTTTATAAATATTTATTAAATCATAGAACGATAGGTTGGATATTGAAAGATAATATGATCAGTTGGTGCAAAAATTTTGGTAAAGAGATTGACTTAGATACCTGGGAAAAGATATGGATGTATAATTGGAAAATAACAAAATCAATTTCTTTTAAAGAAAATCAAATTAAGATGTTTTATAGATGGCACCTTCCACCATATAGAATTTCTAAAATGTTTCCATCTGTATCGCCTATTTGTTGGAAATGTAAAAAAGAGGTTGGCACATATTATCATGCATGGTGGACCTGTTCGGAGACAAAAATATTTTGGAATAAAGTAGAGAATTGGATAAATGAAATAACAAAGGAGAAGATTAAAAAATCTCCTGAATTTTTCTTATTGGGTATTTCAAATATAAAGTATAAAAAAGAAATTTACTATTTAATAATACACATACTGGCGGCGGCACGAATAGTATTTGCACAGAAATGGAAAGAAAAGACGATACCGAAAGATACGGAGGTATTCAAAAAAATTATAGAATGTGCAGAATTAGACATGATGACTAAACGTTTGAAAAACCAAACCGAAACGGAATTTTACAAAATATGGGATAAAGTATATGATTGGTGGAATGTTAAAAATAGTACTAAAAATTAAATATATAAGAATAAATGACTATTTGAAAAATTATAAGACAGAATTAAATAGTTTATATGATAACTAACCTAGAAGCTTTTATTTTGTTTTCTTTTTGTACTAATAATAATTTGTTTATTGCTCTTTATATATATATATATATATATATATATATATATATATATATATATATATATATACAAGTGTATCATTTTTTTAAAAAACATAAAGAAATTTGATCAATAATTTTAATCCTAAAAACATAGAATTAAATTTAATGATAATGTATTTTGCAAGTGTGGCATTTCTGCTTAGATCTGGTAACAGTTAGAGTTTTTTAATATTCTGTATTAGTTAGACTTCTACGATAAGCGGAGCAATGGTAGCTCCTTAAATGTTCAATGTTGTATGTTTTTGTTTGTCCTTTTTGAAAATAATAAAAAATATTTTTAAAAAAATGAAATGAAGCAATACTGTATATGTGAAGCTAACCCTGAAAATGACTCAGAAGCTGCAGTTGGTTCAAAATTCAGTGTCCTGATTCCTCTTGAGGAGGAATGGCATTAGCAGCATTAATGCCAGTGCTTGTTCTGCCGGGTTCTCTGGTAGAAGCCTCCTGAAAATTCACGGGTACAAATTTCAGACACACACATGTTTGAAAATTCAAAACAATGTCCTTTATCACAAAATTCAAAAGAAACAAAGCACCCTTTTTGTATTGCAAAGAGCACTCTTCCCCAAAACAACCTGGTAGGCTGTACAAGTCCCTTAAGTACTTAGCTAGTAGCTGTGAAGAAACGTCACAGCCCTCCTTCTTCCCACGAAGTGAAACACACACACACATTACTCTGCTTTGGTGTCAAAGGGTGAAATGTCCACAAACAAAGTTAAGAAACAGCGAGGCACGTTCCTGAAGAACTGTGATCAGATAATCTTCCACAATGGCCAAACTAGCACACTGCTATTTATAGCAGCAGCTCTAATTACTGGAGCCCCACCCAAACACAGGTGTCCTCTCTCTTTTTTTTCCCTAGCAAAGATTTTACTCTTTTTTTTTAGAAAATAATTTTTATTACATATATACACATTTACACAAATAAAATAAATGGTATAAATCATAAGTTGAAACAATGCCAAATTAACACATATTAACAAACAGACAAACAAACAAACAAACAAAAACAAAAAAATAGAATAATTCTTATAATATAATTACTTATTTAAGTACAGGTGGCCTCTCTTATCTCCTGTAATATTTCCTCAATTGGTCTATTCGATGCATAAGTCTGCGCCTGCGTGGGTCTAACACTTCTTCATCCAAATCAACCGAAGATAATGGTGATTGGCTTCATGGGCTGTGTGCCAAGCCCCTCTCTTCAAAGTCTCCCCCACCTTCTTCTTCGTCTGAGGAAACTACACTCCCTGACTCTGCCGGCAACAAAACAGGCCTAGGACATGTTGACGTTTCCCCTGCCTCCACCTCCACATTCCCTGGGGCAGGAGCTGGGCCACAACAAACCACAACAGTGCTTTAGTATCTTTGTTGGTGGTCCAACCCTTAATTTTGTTGTATGCTTATTGTAGTTGACTTTAACTTTGTCAACATTGGAGAGATCCCCAAGCCTTTTGAGATGTGTGATAGAGAAATGTTTCTATAAATAAATAAAACTACAACTTCCATCTTTGGAGTTCATCATTTTCTATCCACATGTTTTCATTGAGGCAAATATTTTAATTTTAAACATCCCCTTTTCCTGTGACTAAATCTATTGCAAAAAGCAGCTATGTTGAACTACAGATAAGTGGAAGCTTAGTATTAACTGTGTTATTGCTTAACTGTGTTATGACTCTTCTGGAAAATACTAGGAGTTAGGTCTTCAGATAAGGAGGATGGGGAAAAGGTAGAGTCCAAAGCACTAGTTGATTCTAGTTGACTAGTTGAGGTGGGTGGCTATAGAAAACAAGTAAACAGTTCTGTTGGAGATGATATTGGAGCCAGTGATCCCATTCTGATTTTGACACTCAGCAAATTCACAGGACCACCCCATCTGCACCCACTGACATTCATTTAGGATGAATTAGTTCAGCCACGTAGTCACAGAAAAGGCAATGATGATCCGAACCTTGTTTATCTGAGAAGCTAGTCAAAAGGTATGAGTACTAACAGGGGAATATACTCTACAGCTGGATGTTTGACATGCCTCTGCTATACTTATTGCCTACTTATTGGTGCGGCTTATTTATTACCCTTACTTTCTGTAGACAATGATGAGAACAAGTTATCAAAACCCTCAGCTCTTGGGTGTTAATATCTTCTGTTGCTTTCTTTGCTCCTTGGATTTTCTTTGACCTTGTGTCTTCTCTTTTGGATTCTTCATCTGATTGATAGCCTATGGGTCCTGATCTCTGCTTGCCTGTTTCAGTATCCTCAGCTGGCTTCTTTGACTCCAGGTAACTACAATAAAGCTTACATTTCTTTATGTCTAGCCAGCTGGAGATTTATTGCCTGTTAATTTGTTTCCTGGCATCTTGCCTTGTTGGCCCAGGACAGTGAGCCCTAACGTTTTGGTGGAATATATCTTTAAATAAATAAATAAACGAGCATGTATATTTGCAGAAATGTAGCTAAAAATATTATTGTAAAACTAGCACTGTATTCTATTTTTACTTGCAATTCTAGGCTAAGTGTAATAATGCAATACAGCCAGTATATTAAAAAGTGGACTTCTAATGGCATATTTAAAACAAAACAAAACAATATACCAGTTTTTATTAACTCCTCCAAATTTGTTTGGGTTGTCTACTAATCAAATTGTAGAACCACTATAAATGTTATTTTAGCTTCCATTCCTCTTTTTTAATGTACAGATTCATTTCACTTGAGATAAGAGAGCCATTAGATGGCACTCTGTGTAAAGTTGAAGGAATTATTTAACAAGGCTGGTGTAGGCTTTATTACTTGGGCAAAACAGAACAGTAAGAAAACTGGCAAACAAATTAGTCAGCAAATGAAAAAAAAAAGGGGAGGGGAAAAATTCTTTCTGTTTCACATTTTAACAGCTTGGCTCTTTGAAACAGATTTTAGAACCAATCATTAGCTCAATTTGTAAGGAAATAAATTCATTTTTTAAAGGAAAGGAAATACAAAGACATTAATGAAGCTCTTTGTGTACAAGAACTGCATTCCTTCCTCCTATTTTCATTTTTTTGCCAGCTCTTTGAAAAATGGAGTAAAAGATTAGATTAATACAGAAGGTCAAAAGAAAATAGATTGAACTGAAAATATGGTGGTTGTTACAGAATAATAGGAAAAAGGTTTTCGTCTGCAGAGTAGTCTATTGTAGGTTGTTTTCCTCCTTCCTATGCAATGTGGCAAATGTGAATACTTTCCAACAAACCACTGAACAGTTTCCTTCAACTGACTTGTTTTATCAAGTCAGTCAATGCCTCTCAATAGAATCAGTCAGCGTCAAAAATATCCTGCACTTCTTTCAACTGGATTCATTCAAGCTGATGGGAAACAATTTTATTTAAAATGGATTTAAAAGAAACAAAAATAACAGCAATAGGCAAAGAATGAGGTTTTGATTTTATAATGATATGATCAAGAGCTTTACTGGAGAAACAACTGTTCTCTCTGAAAGACGAGTCTGCTATCAGGTTTATTTTATTTTATTTTTATTTATTATATTTGTCAAACAAGTATAGAATTATAGCTTGTATTAAAATAACAAGATATAAAGAAGTGATAAAAAAGGATAATAGGACAGAAGGACAGGGATGCCCATGTTTCACCATCACTCCGCAGTCTGCATTGGCTGCCGATCAATTTCTGGTTACAATTCAAAGTGTTGGTTATGACCTTTAAAGCCCTTCATGGCACTGGACCAGAATATCTCCGAGACCGCCTTCTGCCGCACGAATCCCAGCGACCGATTAGGTCCCACAGAGTGGGCCTTCTTCGGGTCCCATCAACTAAACAATGTCGGTTGGCGGACCCCAGGGGAAGAGCCTTCTCTGTGGCAGCCCCGACTCTCTGGAACCAACTCCCCCCAGAGATTAGAACTGCCCGTACTCTCCCTGCCTTCCGTAAACTCCTTAAAACCCACCTTTGTCGTCAGGCATGGGGGAACTGAAACACCTCCCCTGGGCATGTACAATTTATGCATGGTATGTTTGTGTGTGCGTTTGTTAGAAAAATGGGGTTCTTTTTAAATATTTTAAATTATATTTGGATTTGTTATGAATTGTTGTATCTTACTGTGAGCCACCCCGAGTCTGCGGAGAGGGGCGGCATACAAATCTAAATAATACATAAATAAATAATAAATAAATGGTAGGCAAAATAGTGTGCTTAGGCCCCTTACAGACCTTGTAGAAAAGGGGAGAGTTCAACAAGAGATAATTTATGGTTGAAGATTTTGGGGTTATGGGTTAGAATCAATAGAGTCAGGTAGTGAGTTCCAGGCATTGATCACTCTTTTGCTGAAGTCATATTTTCTGCAGTCAAGTTTGCAGTCAAGTTTGAATCGATGTACATTTAATTTGTATCTTGTGTTGTTGTTGTTGTTGAAGGTGAAGTAGTCACTAACAGGAAGAACGTTATGGTGTATGATCTTATGAACAACAGTTAAATCAGTTTTATAGGCGACCTAGTTGTAAATTGTCTAACCATAGTATTTGAAGTCTGGAGAAGTAAGGTAGTTTACTCCTTAAACATTTACCGTAAGCATTTACCCCATTGATTTCAATGGGTATGTTTCCCCTGCAGGGAGACAGCAATCTAAATATATGCTGGACTTTGTAAGTAATCAAAGTGAAGGTGGTTAGTCTAAAAAGTTAATGCTGCTCTGAATTTCATAATAGCATTTGCACTGTACGTTGAACAGCATCTCAGGAACATTTTGTTCCTGTGGGCCTTCTTACAGGCTGCTATCCATTAAATGGAACCATCAACCCATGGTTGGATTTATGTTCCCATCCATACTTCTACCTATAAAGGTTAAAACAGCCAAGGAGAAATAAGGGGAAAATAATCTTTTACAGTAATGAAAAAAGAATAAATGGAACATAATAAAACCCCATTAAAATCAGAAGAAACATCAGCATCTTCTGCAACTCAGCATCTTCAAACTGCTTACCTACCTCCATAAATATAAATCTTGCCTGTGCAGAAATATAATAAAACAGAAGCCAGTATCCTCTGACAGAAAGTGCTAATACACAACAAGCCAGATGCTTAAATTGAAGTCTGCAAATAGACAATATCACCTTTCTACTTGCATTTTGTTCTAACAAATGGTATTCACCAAGCTATTTCGTCTTGTCCTAGAGACAATATATTATTAATCATGACAATATATTATTATCATTATCCTTTTAAACCTTGAATATATCTAATCCTCATTTGTTCAGCCTCTGTCATCACATATCGTAGTGCCCAACTAAACTATGTATTATGTAAAGACATTTTTATATTTTTTACTGAGTTTCCAACTCCTACATTTTAGTACTTTTTGGAATCAAATTAAGGAGTTTAGCAAGGGTCTTGATAAAGGATGGCCCACAAGTTATTCTTATTAAATCAGAAGGAATTGCTTGATTTTTATTAGATATATACTGTAGATCAAGAACAATGCAAATATCGCTAAGGTGAAAATTGTCATTTCAAACTTAATTTCCTAGATAATTTTGCAATACTGAAGTGTGTCCATGTGAAGGATATGTCACAGAAGAAATCATCAAGCATATGGTTTGGATATGGAAAAGTAGACAAAGATACAGAGGTGAGGGAGTCTAGAGGTAGACATTCAGATCTAACAGTAAGGTCTTAGTGGAGATGGCCACCTGAAATAGCCTTAAGAGATAGATAGATGGATAGATAGATAGATAGATTAGATAGATAGATAGACAGACAGACAGACAGACAGACAGACAGACAGACAGACAGACAGGATAGGTAGATAGATAGATAGATAGATAGATAGATAGATAGATAGATAGATAGATAGATAGATAGATAGATAGATAGATAGATAGATAGATAGATAGATGATAGAAAGAGATAGAGAGACAGACTGACAGGCTGACTGACAGACAGACAGACAGACAGACAGACAGACTTCATTATTGAACAAATGTAATAAGACACACAAGGAATTTGTCTTGCACATATTATTATTATTATTATTATTATTATTATTATTATTATTATTATTATTATTATTAATTAGATTTGTATGCCGCCCCTTTCCGTAGACTCAGGGTGGCTCACAACAGTGAAAAAAACAATACATGGTAACAAATATAATAATTAGAAACATAGAAACATAGAAACATAGAAGACTGACGGCAGAAAAAGACCTCATGGTCCATCTAGTCTGTCCTTATATTATTTCCTGTATTTTATCTTACAATGGATATATGTTTATCCCAGGCATGTTTAAATTCAGTTACTGTGGATTTACCAACAGCGTCTGCTGGAAGTTTGTTCCAAGGATTTACTACTCTTTCAGTAAAATAATATTTTCTCATGTTGCCTTTGATCTTTCCCCCAACTAACTTCAGATTGTGTCCCCTTGTTCTTGTGTTCACTTTCCTATTAAAAACACTTCCCTCCTGAACCTTATTTAACCCTTTAACATATTTAAATGTTTCGATCATGTCCCCCCTTTTCCTTCTGTCCTCCAGACTATACAGATTGAGTTCATTAAGTCTTTCCTGATACGTTTTATACTTAAGACCTTCCACCATTCTTGTAGCCCGTCTTTGGACCCGTTCAATTTTGTCAATATCTTTTTCTAGGTGAGGTCTCCAGAACTGAACACAGTACTCCAAATGTGGTCTCACCAGCGCTCTATATAAGGGGATCACAATCTCCCTCTTCCTGCTTGTTATACCTCTAGCTAAATTAAAATCTAAAATAACAGTTTTACATTAAAAAGTCTAAAAAGAAAAAAACCCAATATATAAAATACATATACACAGTCATATCATGCACAAAACTACATAGGCAAGGGGGAGATGTCTCAGTTCCCCCAAGCCTGACGACAGAGGTGGGTTTTAAGGAGTTTACATATATGCATCGTGATAAATCATGATCATCATAATAAAATACAATTTATGTCCTGAGATATTATAGAACCTAGAAACTTGAGTGGGTCTTCTGTTGATACTGTGTAGTCTATACTGTACAGGATGTCTCCTAAAATCTACCATAGCTAAAGTTTTCAGTGTGTTCAGTTCAAGATTGTTCCGGATAGATGCAACAGAAGATGCTATTGCATACTTAAGAATTTGTTAAAATATTAATAAACTGGGAGAGCCATGTTAACAAGGTCGGCCAATGAATAGGTATAGCAACCAAGTCAACCAATGGGAGCTAACCATTTCTGAGTCTGTGCAGAGAATCAAAACTGAAAGCTTAAGCTTAAGGCTGGACGTGGCTCAGTCCACTCTATTCTCTAGTCTGCACTCTCTTCTCTGTACTCTCTGCTGAAATAAAACTAACTCCTGCTTGTGTTTATTTGAAGAAATAATTGTGCTAACGGTATTGTAAATTCATCTGTTATTATGTTTATAAAGAAGTTATTGAATCCAGCAGAATCTGTGTGTGCTTCTGGTTTTGAATTGAATTGTTGCTGCTTTGGTAGAATGTTCTTTAATTTAGGCATAAGCAGTGAAGGGCAAACAAAAATTTTACTACCACACTGTGAGCATCGCTTTATTTATTTATTTATTTATTTATTTATTTATTTATTTATTCATTCATTCATTCATTCATTCATTCATTCATTCATTCATTGGATTTGTATGCCGCCCCTCTCCGTGTACTTGGTGCGGCTAACAACAGTGATAAAAACAATATGTAGCAATCCAATAATAAAACAACTAAAAAAACCTTATTATAAAAACCAGACATGCATACAGACATACCATGCATAAACTGTAGAGGCCCAGGGGGAAAGAATATCTCAGTTCCCCCATGCCTGATGGCAGAGGTGGGTTTTAAGGAGCTTATGAAAGGTGAGGAGGGTGGGGGCAATTCTGATCTCTGGGGGGAGTTGGTTCCAGAGGCCCGGGGCCACCACAGAGAAGGCTCTTCCCATGGGTCTCGCCAAATGACATTGTTTAGTTGATGGGACCCAGAGAAGGCCCACTCTGTGGGACCTAATCGGTCACTGGGATTCGTGCGGCAGAAGGCGGTCCCGGAGATAATCCGGGACCGCCGGATTATGCAGGACACCCTGCTTTTTTTTCAACATCTTTCAGTGCAAATTGGGTGCTCTGGGGTGGAGCTCCATTTCTGCTACACCACTGTGTTCCCCCCCCGTCCGGGCAGTAGCCCACCCCTAGGCATAAGATGATATGAAGAACCCTGCTGGAGGAAGCCAGAAGTCAGTCCTGCCTTCTGATCAAATAATGACTGCCTGGATACATTGGGAAATTCAAAAATCTATAGTGGACAATGGTAACCACCTTGTACAATTTCCTCCTGCCAACCAGTATTTAAAGGATACTGTCTAGGTGACTCATGAAGCTGCATAGTCCACTTTATAAACCTAATTGGCTGTCATGTCCAAACAGCAGGCAGCAAATCTCAGTTTAACTATGTACATTATGAAATACTATTTTCTTCTGTCAACCCTAAATCTCTCTCCATTTGATTTCAACCTTAAGTTCTAACATTTTGAGGAAAAGCAAACACATAAGCAAAAGCTTTCTCTCTGTATGATCTATGTCACTCATAATAACAGAATAACAGACTTGGAAGGAACACTGGAAATCTTTTAATCCAACCCTTGCTCAAGCAGGAAACTCTATACCATTTTAGACACACAGTTTTCCAATCTCTTCTTAAAAACCTCTAGTGTTGGAGCTCCCACTTCTGGAAGCAAGTTGTTCCACTGATTAATAGTTCTGTCAGGATTTTTTTTTAAATAGTTCTCTCCTTGATTATTATCCATCCAAGGATAGCTGCCTTCAGGTGTTTTGGAGAATAGATTGACCCCCGCTTTTCTTTGTGGCAGCCTCTATGATATTGGAACACTGCTATATATTTTTTTGTAATATTATTGGGAAGATCCTCCTTCAGCCTGTTAATAGTTTTATATATCCTTTGTTTTGTATCTTGAGACTTTTACAATGGGTCAGTTCTGTCCAGAAACTTTTATTATTTTATTTTATTTTATTTTATTTTATTATTTTATTTTATTTTATTTTATTTTTTATATTTTATTTTATTTTATATTTTATTTTATTATATATTTTATTTTATTTTATTTTATTTTTTATTTTATTTTATTTATTTTATTTTATTTTATTTTATTTTATTTTAATTTTATATTTTATTTTATTTTATATTTTATTTTATTTTATTTTATTTATTTTATTCATTTTATTCATTTTATTTTATTTTATTTTATTATTTTTTATTTATTTGTCAAACAAGTATTGACAATTCAAAGTGTTGGTTATGACCTATAAAGCCCTTCATGGCATCGGACCAGAATATCTCCGAGACCGCCTTCTGCTGCATGAATCCCAGTGACCGATTAGGTTCCACAGAGTGGGCCTTCTCCGGGTCCCGTCAACTAAACAATGTCATTTGGCGGGCCCCATGGGAAGAGCCTTCTCTGTGGTGGCCCTGACTCTCTGGAACCAGCTCCCCCAGAGATTAGAACTGCCCCTACCCTCCTTGCCTTTCGTAAACTCCTCAAAACCCACCTTTGTCATCAGGCATGGGGGAACTGAGATATCTCCCCCGGGCCTATACAATTTATGTATGGTATGTTTGTATGTATGTCTGCTTAATAATGGGGTTTTTTAAAAATATTTTAAATTGTTACATTTGTTATGAACTGTTTTATTGTGTTGTGAGCCGCCCCAAGTCTACGGAGAGGGGCGGCATACAAATCTAATAAATAAATAAATAAATTGTATTAACATAACAAAGTATAAAGAAGTGATAAAAAGGATAATAAGACAGAAGGACAGGGACGGTAGGCACAATAGTGCACTTATGCATGTCCCTTACAGACCTCTTAGAAAAGGAGAGAGGTCAACAGTAGATAATTTAAGGTTGAAGATGTTGGGGTTAGGGGAAGAAGCAACAGTTAGGTAGTGAGTTCAAAGCATTGATCACTCTGTTGCTGAAGTCATTTTCGGCAGTCAAGTTTGGAGAAATTTACATTTAGTTTGTATCTATTATGTGCTCTTGTGTTGTTTTTGAAGGTGAAGAAATCACTAACAGGAAGGACGTTATGGTGTATCATCTTATGAACAACAGTTAAATCAGTTCAGATGCAACGTAGTTGTAAATTGTCTAACCGTAGTATTTGAAGTCCGGAAGAATAGGGTGGTTTGTTTCGAGAGGAGGAGTGAAGGACTCTTCTTATGAAGTATTTCTGGATTCTCTCAGTTGTGTAAATGTCAGTTATGCAATGTGGGTTCCATACAGGTGAGTTGTATTTGAGTATTAGTCTGACAAATGTTTTATAAGCTCTGGTTAGTAGTTCAGTGTTTCTGGAGAAGAAGCTATGTAAGCTTATGTTTGTAACCCTTAGTGCTTTTTTGGCAATGTTGTTACAGTGAGCTCTGGCACTTAGGTCATTGGATATGAGTACTCCAAGGTCTTTGACAGAGTGAGGGTCAGCTATGTGTTCATTACTTCCAAGTATGTATTTAGTATTCTGATTCTTTTTACCAATGTGTAAGACAGAGCATTTGTTGTTTGAGATTTGAAGTTGCCAGTTGTTAGACCATTCTGCTAGATGATCAAGGTCCTTTTGAAGGTTGAAACGTTGTCGGTGGTATTGAGTAGTTTAACATCATCATCAAAGAGAACACAGTTGCTTGAAATGTGGTCACAAAGATCATTTATGTAGAGTATGAAGAGAGTTAGTCCTAAAACACTGCCTTGAGGGACTCCACTGTTGACAGGAGCAGAATTAGATATGGGGCTTCCTATTTTGACCACTTGTTGTCTGTTATGCAAGAATGCTGTTCACCAATCATTTAGAGCTCCAGCACTTCCTGGAAAGACTATAATTTGATTATCTGTGAGATTTCAGTTTCCTTTCCCCCACTCTTCATCTCAGATTGTCAGCTCCGTGGGATGGGTTCAGGTTGTCTGAAGAATCATCTCACTCCAACGGACCAATGCTAATAGAGGGGCAGTGGTGGGTTCCTACCAATGTGGTCTGGAGCGTCACACCGGTAGGAACCCACTGATGATGCAAATTTTTTTCCGTGGCTCCATGGCAGAAGAAGCCCTCCTGCCCACCCTCGTCTTAATAGCGAACTTTATTCTTTGTCCGAAGCACAGCTGAGAAGCTCCTCAACTGTGTTTTGTCTTGTTATGTGGTCATGGGCAAAATTCAACTAGAAACCATCCCTGTAGAGGGGGTATGCTGCAGAACCATCAGCCAAGAACTTTCAATAGGGTCTAGGACTGTGATGGCAAACACAGTGTTGGTTATGACCTATAAAGCCCTTCATGGCATTGGACCAGAATATCTCTGGGACCGCCTTCTGCCGCACGAATCTCAGCGACCGGTTAGGTCCCATAGAGTTGACCTTCTCCGGATCCCGTCGACTAAACAATGTTATTTGGCGGGACCCAGGAGAAGAGCCTTCTCTGTGGCGGCCCCGACCCTCTGGAACCAGCTCCCCCCAGATATCAGAGTTGCCTCCACCCTCCTTGCCTTTTGCAAGCTCCTTAAAACCCACCTCTGTTGTCAGGCATGGGGGAATTGAAATTTTCCCTTCCCCCTAGGCTTATAGAATTTATACATGGTATGCTTGTATGTATGATTGGTTCTTTAAATTGGGATTTTTTAGATTATTTTTAATATTAGATTTGTTTACATTATCTTTTTTATTGTTGTTAGCCGCCCGGAGTCTTCGGAGAGGGGCGGCATACAAATCTAATAAATGAATGAATGAATGAATGAATGAATGAATGAATGAATAAATAAATAAATAAATAAATAAATAAATAAATAAAACCTATAGCATGCGTACCACAAGTGGCACACAAAGCCTTCTCCTCAGGCATGCAAGCCATTGAACAGGTAAGCTCTGCTGCGCAAGTACAAGTGCCTCCCGCCAGCCAACTGAGCTCATGCTTTCTCCCCAATTTCTGCAGCCTGTGCCTTCCGGGATCTCTGGAGATTTCATCCCACTACTGTTTGGGCACGCAAGTCTTCCCTCCTCCCAGCTCTGTTTATGGATGGGAGGCTTACCCCTTCCCACAGCTCCATTTGGGGAAAGAAGCTTCTCCTCCCAGCTCTGTTTGGGGATGGGAGGTTTTTCCCTTCTCCCACCACTGTTTTGGGATATGAGGCCAAAATGGGCTGGGGGTGCACCCACATGTGCAGGACGTGCGGGAGAGGCATTTCATTATGTGTGTGGGTATTGACACATGTGCGATAGCGTATGCACACACACTTTCGGCACCAGAGGGGAAAAAAGTTTTGCCAACCCCGGTCTAGGAAAAGAGCCATTTTTGCCATGGGTTTTGGAACATTATATCTCTGAAGTCAGATCCGCATTCATGCTTCTGACCTTTCATAAGAACCTGAAGTCCAGTCACTTCCAGTTGGCCTGGGGCTCCAAAGAAGGTGCACAATTATAGAGATGCTAATGTACTAGGAAAAGACCCCACCTCTCCCTGTGCGCTTAGTGACCCCTTTCGCCCAATCTTTATTTATTGTTGTTTTTATTTATTGTTTTATTTCCAGGTTTGTAAATCATGCAGAATCATCTCTAACAAGATGGGCAACCCTGAGTCTATGGAGAGCGGCAGCATACAAATCTAATTATTATTATTATTAATAATAATAATAATAATAATAATAATAATAATAATAACAACGACAACAAGAACAACATACATTCAATCAATCAACACTATTTTCTTGTAAAAAATAAAGTATACAGATGAAAAGGGGGGTAATTGTGTTGTAAGCCACCCTGAGTCTACAGAGAAGGGTGGCCTAGAAATCCAAATAAATAAATAATCTAAAAGAAAATAAAAATTATTGTAAGCTTACTATTTTGCTTTACAAAGGAAAATTCAGAAGAAATACCAAGGGGGGGAAATACAAAAAAAAATGTATGCTGTAATAAAAATGTCCAACAATATGCATAAAATTGGAGTGTTTTAGAGTGTTTAATATGAGATCTCTTGCATGTTTTGTATTTACTTGTTGTGAGCTGCCCCGAGTCTCAGGAGGAGGGTGACATAAAAATCTAATTAATAAACATATATAAAAGACAATTCAAGTTACATATTTTTCTCACAAAAGTGAAACACTATACATTAAGTGGTATCATTGGTAGAAGGAAAGTTAAATGCCTAAAAATAAAGAAGAGAAACATGATTTTTTGCAAATAAATGAATCTAAAGGTCAATTTTCTAAAAAAAACCCCAAAACCTGTTGTATGTGTGTTTGTGTGTGTGTGTGTGTGTGTGTAATCTCCCTTAGAATCCTGGCATGCTTTAATAAAATAGGATTATGCTATGTGTACAGGCAGAGATAAGAGGATAGAATAAGGGCCATATGGAGTATGAGGTATGGAGTGGGACATGCAACTAATATGCCAAATTTATCTCATTTTAATTCCTCTGGTGGAACCATATTGTGCCCTGACCGATGACCAAGAAATTGCTGCCTCAAATCTGCTTCCAAGCTGCTGTTCCCATGTAATGCTTCATAGAACCGGCAATATTTTTTTAAAGTAGCTGGCTGCTATGAAATAGCAGTGTTTACACGTCCCCAAATTGAACAGTGACTCTGCGCAAGTCATTCGGCTGCGCCACCAACAGCCTGCTGTTTTCAGAAATCTGAAAGCAGCAAGGAGCAGAGCGGAAAAATGGTCCTTCAGCCTCTCGTTGCTTTCCTAAAACGAAAATGACAGGTTGCAGATGGGAAACTTGATTTTGCTTCACATGGCAGAAGGAACGAAAGGCGAGAACAACCAGCTTCAAGTCAAATGATCAACACTGCAGAGAGAATCCACTCCTGCCGAAAAGGAAAAAGAACATCTTACTACAAAAAGTTATTTTAACTCCCTTTTCTATGAAAGCTGGATAGAATAGAATGGAATGGAATGGAATAGGATAGAATAGAATAGGATAGGATAGGATAGGATAGGATAGGATAGGATAGGATAGGATTGAATGATTGGACACGCAAGGAATTTATTTTTGGTGTATATGCTCTTAGTGTACATAAAAAGAAATAGAAACATAGAAGATTGACGGTAGGAAAAGACCTCATAGTCCATCTAGTCTGCCCTTATACTATTTCCTGTGTTTTATCTTAGGATGGATATACTGTATGTTTATCCCAAGCATGTTTAAATTCAGTTACTGTGGATTTACCAACCATGTCTGCTGAAAGTTTGTTTCAAGCATCTACTAGAATAGAATTCTTTATTGGCCAAGTGTGATAACATGTGGTACAACACTTAATGATTGCCATAGGGGTCAAATAAGCAATGAAGAAAAAATCAATATTAATAAAAATCTTAGGATACAAGCAACAAATTACAGTCATGCAATCCTAAGTGGAAGGAAAAGGATAATAGGAATGATGAGAAAAAAACTAGTACAAATAGAAGTGCAGACCTAGTAAAAGGTTTGACAGTGTTAAGGGAATTATTTGTTTAGTAGAGTGATGGTGTTTGGGGAAAAAACTGCTCTTGTGTCTAGTTGTCTTGGTGTGCAATGCTCTGTAGTGACGTTTTTAGGGTAGGAGTTGAAACAGTTTGTGTCCAGGATGCGAGGGATCAGTAAATACAAGTAGAATAAAGTAGCATGGGGATGGGGAGGGAAACAATATCTGCAATAGGATTCTGGGCTCAAAATTTAGTACAGAGTTTTCATTGGGGCCATTTTTCTAAAGAAACAAGTATAAAAAGCACATGTCAGAGATTATGAAAGAACATTCAGGCTGAGCAGATGCCTCATCAGAGTTTGTGAGTACCGTGAAGCAGCGATGAGATCCTACCAAAGCCTTGGTGGGAAACCAAGCATGTCCTCTCAAATGCAACAGTGCCTTTTCTGAAGGTTAAAGGAGAGAAGACAGACAGAGATGCATGCCGGGAGTTGTAAATTGTAATCTCTGCCGATGTAATCTCAACCTATTTATTTATTTATTTATTTATTCATTCATTCATTCATTCATTCATTCATTCATTCATTCATTCATTTGTCCAATACACAAATACATAGGAAGAAAAATAGACATGTTGTAATATATATAAGGGTAAAAGTGAACTTAGAGGAGAGGATATATGAAAGAAAGAAAGTATATATGATAAGTGAGAGAAAGGAAAGACAATTGGACAAGGGACGAAAGGCACACTAGTGCACTTATGTACACCCCTTACTGGCCTCTTAGGAAGCTGTAGAGGTCAATCGTGGAGAGTCTAAGGGAGAAATGTTGGGGGTTAGGGCTTGAGATAATTGAGTCCGGTAATGAGTTCCACGCTTTGATAATTCGATTGTTGAAATCATATTTTTTACAGTCAAGTTTGGAGCAGTTCGTATTAAGTTTGAGTCTGTTGTGTGCTCTTGTGTTGTTGCGGTTGAAGCTGAAGTAGTCATTGACCGGTAGGACGTTGCAGCATATGATCTTGTGGGCAATACTCAAATTGTGTTTTTCCTTATGGTATAGGTTTTCAGTTGCTGGGTTTCAGATGGAGACAATTCCTTTGAGTTTAAAAGAGTGAGTTCATAGATATAGCCATTGAGCTGTTTCCGTGGCCAAAATATGGAACTCCTTTGCTTTGGCTTTCTTCCAGCAAATAGAACAGAACAGAATGATTCAATTTAGTCTACAGATTTGAGATTTCATGCAACAAGATCTAATTCTGCTTAGCTGTTTGAGACCAGATAAAGTTGGCTAAGTGCATCAATGAGCTTGTTATCTTAGTATGCTATCAGAAGACTTCCAAAAGGTAGACCAGTTGTGGCAAAACTTTTTCTCCTCGGGTGCTGAAAGCACGTATGTGTACACTATGGTGTATTTCATTTCAATGAAACTTGCTTTTCTTACATATTCAGTAGGATGACATTTAGCTGACTTACTTTGCACACATACATATCAAGAAGTGTCACAATCCCAACTGACAAACTGTCTAAAGAAGCCAAAATTTAAACAGCTATGTAGCATAGTAATTCAAGCCCTATAACTTTTCTCTGATGTCTCCTACTATGCATCACAGCATTAGGTAAACATAATTGTAGCGTGTCTTTCAGGCTGTGTCAATTGAATATAATTCCACAGCCTTATGACAAGGATATATCCCTTTAAATATATTTCTCCATTAACAACTTCAAAGTTAAATAAGGGCTAAACACTGAAGTAATATTATCAGTCCTCTAGCAGCAAATTCAATTCCCATATTCAGCCAGAAATAATAATGAGCCAGTAGGTTATCAAGAAACAAGTAGAAGAGTTCAGGAATTGTATAGGGAAATTCATGTCTTCTGGAATTGAGGTCAACCTCTGTCTGTTTTCCTCCCTCTCCTCACCCTTCTCTTTTTCGGTCTCTCCTTTCCCCCCACTCTCACACAGAAACACCCACCAAGACTTATTTATATATCAAATTTTGAGACCACCCCATCTCACCCACAGAGCAAACATGCTAAACAATGCAAACACTGCTAATATAAATGCAGCCTAAATGCCAAATAAAAGCCCACTAAAACATCACACATTTTTTGAAACAGAAAAAGCTGCAGAAATATTTTAGAAACGACAACAAAAAGAGTTGCCATAAACTACCTCTTCAATATTGCATTGCAATTTGTACTTAGACATTTTTCTTTCCCCCCCAAACCTGTTAGAACTGGAAACGGTTCAGAAATTTCACCTCTGTACCTCATAGTTCAGTGAGGGTGAACTTTTTTCTTCTTCCATGTCAAAAATGGGAGTGTGCATGCACTCTAGTGCATGGGTGCAGCAGCAGACAATCCTCCCCACATGCATGTTGCACATACCCACACATGTGCCCCATATTGGGCCATTTTTTGCACTCTGGAGGCTTCAGGAGGCTTCCCTGAAGTCTCCGGAAGGTGAAAAACAGCCTAACAGGCAATCTGGAAATAGTTTCTGAACTTCCGGTAGTCCCATAGTGTTGTGGTTAGCTCTGGCCCAGCTCCTGCCCCAAGGACTGTGGATGTGGGGGAGACATCCACATGCTGCAGGCCTGTTTTGCCCTCGGTGGAATCTGATGATGAAGGCTCCTCTGACCAAGAAGACATGAGTGACAGGGAGGAGGAGAGTGTGGCACACAGCTCAGAAGGAGATCAATTATCTAGCTCCTCCTTGGATTCAGAACAAGAGTTAATGATACAGCCACGCATGCGGAGAGCGATGCATAGGCAACAACAACTGAGAGATTATTATCAAAGAAAATGAGGCCACTTGTGGTTGGGTGGGGCTGTGGTAATTAGTGAGGCTGCTATAAATAGCAGCCTGTGGGTTTGGCCATTGTGGAGGATTATCTGATCGTTGTGTTTCATGACAGCTTTACGGACTTTGACCTTTTGTGTGGTGATTTTTCCCCGCTTTGAAACTAAATCAGAGCAAAGGGTGTTTCACTTTGTGAAAGGATTGCCTCACATCTGCAAGCTAAGTATCACAGAACTGATAAGGGACTTGTACAAATTACCAGTTTGTTTGGAGACCAGTGCTCTTTGCTATACCAAAAGAGGACTTAGTTTAAGTGAATTTTCATTATAAAGAACATTGTCTTGAATTTTGAAACGTGTGTGTATCTGAAATTTGTACCTGTGAATTTTTGGGAGGAGTGTACCAGAGAGCCCGACAGAACACTATGGAGGGGGAAAACAGCTTTTCCCAAGGCTGCAAATCAGATGGCTAGCGCGCACATGCATTTTTTATTAGTAAGAAATAGAACTTTTTCTATTATTGAGGAGTTTTTGACACAGTAAAATAATTTCCACTCTCACGCCAGTGAATGGACTTAGAAAAGTAGAAGCTTTACACAGCTGATGAATATATTCAGGAGAATGAATTTTATCACTGCTGGTAGTAAGAACAATTACCCCAATGATGTACAATTAGTCCTCAGCTGACAATCATAAATGGGACCAAAATCCCTATGGCTCAGCAAGGTAGTTAAGGGAGTTGTGCCTGACTTTACAATCTTCTTTGCATTGGTTAAGTGAATGACTTCAGTTAAGTGAAACATGTGGTAGTTAAATCTGGCTTCTCCCATTGACTTTATTTTTTATTTATTTTTATTTATTCATTTGTCCAATACACAAGTACATAGGAAGAAAATAGACATGTAATAATATAAAAAGGGTGAAAGTGGGCTTAGAGGAGGGGATATATGATAGGAAGAGAATATATAACATAAGTGAAAGAAAGGAAAGACAATTGGACAGGGGACGAAAGGCACACCAGTGCACTTATGTACGCCCCTTACTGGCCTCTTAGGAATCTGGAGAGGTCAATCGTGGAGAGTCTAAGGGAGAAGTGTTGGGGGTTAGGGGTTGACACAATTGAGTCCAGTAATGAGTTCCACACTTCGATAACTCGATTGTTGAAATCATATTTTTTACAGTCAAGTTTGGCGCGGTTCGTATTGAGTTTGAATTTGTTGCGTGCTCTTGTGTTGTTGCGGTTGAAGCTGAAGTAGTCATTGACTGGTAGGACATTGCAGCATATGATCTTGTGGGCAATACTCAAATCATGTTTTAGACGCCGTAGTTCTAGGCTTTCTAGGCCTAGGATTGTAAGTCTATTTTCGTAGGATATTCTGTTTCGAGTGGAGGAGTGAAGGGCTCTTCTGGTGAAATATCATTTTCAAGGGTGTTGATGTCTGAGATGTGGTATGGGTTCCAGACAGATGAGCAGCAGTCTAAGATGGGTCTGGCAAAAGTTTTGTAGGCTCTTGTGAGTAGAGTGGGATTGCCTGAGCAGAAGCTGTGTAGGATCAGGTTAACAACTCTAGAGGCTTTTTTGGAGATATTGTTGCAGTGGGCTTTGGCACTTAGGTCATTCGATATTAGTATTCCAAGGTCTTTTATAGAATGTGGGTTAGCAGTGAGAGGTTGTTTATTCAGTTCGTATGTGCGGTTAGGATTCTTTTTCCCAATGTGGAGGGTAGAGCATTTGTTGGTTGATATTTGAAGTTGCCAGGTGTTAGACCAGTCTGAGACAAAGTCCAGGTCTTTCTGGAGGGTGAGTGTGTTATCAGTGGTGTTATCAAGCTGGCTGGGAAGTGATGATCATATAACCCCCTGGATGCTACAACCAGCATAAATACATGCCAGTTGCCAAGCACTTATTTTTTTTATTTTGATGTGACCGTGGGGATACGGCAACCGTCATAAGTGAGAAGTGCAGTCATAAAACACATTTTTAAGTTCCCCCTTCAAATGGTCACTAAATGATTGTAAGTTGAAGATTATCTCTAATATCTGGAAAGGGTGATTTATTTTTGGCTGATGATCATATTAAGTCTATATACTTGTCATTCAATAATTTCTCACTTATTCCAAGTCATATAATTCCTCAACAGGATGCAAACATCTACACATTCATACCAATGCTGACAAATTTGGGAACAGTCCTCAGACAATTCTTTATTATAGAGGAAGGCAGAATATTTAAGTATTTCACTGAATCATCAGTGGCACAAACATCTCTGGCAGCATATTCCTCTAAGACTATAAATCCATTGAATATTTTGCAAGAGAGATAATAAAAAGCTATGAGAGGGTCACCTAAGGCACAAATTCAAGATTCCTAAACAACCCTGGGAAGATTTCCAGAAGAATTTTTAAAGAATCCGGCAGCAAGGGGATTTTTTTAAAAAAAACAACAACAACAACACAACTTTCTCCAGATTAACAAAATCTAAAATCTACTCAGTGAAGGGCTACCAAACTTTGGGCGTGGCTTATCCAGGACGCCCTACATTTTCTTTCAACATCTTTCAATGCAAATTGAGTGCTCTGGGGTGGGGCTCCATTTTTACTGCCCCGCCCCATCCTAGCAGTAGCCCACCCCTGAAACTACTTGAGGGTAGAACAAGAAGCAATGAGGAGCGAAGCAATTTAGAACTAAGGAGAAATTTCCTGACAGTTAGAACAATTAACCCCTGGTACAGCTTGCCTGTAGAAGGTGTGAATGCTCCAACACTGGAAATTTTTAAGATGTTGAATAACCATTTGTCTGAAGTGGTATAGGTTCCTGCCTGAGCAGGGCGTTGGACAAGAAGACTGCAGAGCACCCAATTTGCACTGAAACATGTTGAAAGAAAATGGAGGGCGACCTACATAAGCCACGCCCATAGTGTGGTAATAAAAATTTTGGTAGCCATTCACTGCATATATACACATCCACACTCACACACCCCGGACACCACCAGACACCCAGACACCAGTAGTGGGTTGGGAATTTTTTTACCACTGGTACTATGTGCAGAAATGTTCTATATGGGTGGATGGAGCCTATAATAACTGAGGCCTTTAATCAAACATGACAGTTTAATGACAGGTCGTGCCAACAGGGCAGGTACAGGCTTAAGAACACAAACATGAATACACAGGCTTATATACAGCACGCCTTCTGAGGCAGCTACCAATGAATACAGAGGAAAGTTCCCGCTTACGAGTAACTGAGCTTACGTGCCCAATCAGCACCCTGGAGAGGGATACGCGAGCTAGATTCTGACAGCTGGCTGTTACTATGCGGACACAGCACTCCTGCCCCTTCGGCTGACACAGACATAATCTTTCAAATAGGACGGTCTGCGACAGATTCTCTCGGAGCGCCGGGGCTCTGCGGAATGTCCAGAACCGGTGATCTCAGCCGGGTGGATAGCTTGGGGAGCCTGAACCACCTCCGCCTCCCTGCTATTTGCCGAGGATGAATTTCCTGAACTCTCTTCTGCCGTGGGCGGTTCCTGAAAACACTCCCCCTGAAACTCATTGGTTTCCCGGTCTCCACGCATTCCCTCTCTATTAAGTCTGACCTGATCCAGGTGTCTTCTCCAAATTCGCCCGTTCCTCAACTCTACCTCGAACGAGCGAGGCCCCAGTTCCCTGCATACCGTGCCTTTCTCCCAATTCTTTTGACCCGAATAGGCGCGGGCAAATACCGCATTTCCCACTGACACCTCTCGTCCGGCTGCTTCAGGCCATTGCACTGCTGCCGTGTACCCTGGGTGCAGCCTGTCGAGTATAATCCTCAACTTGCGACCCATTAAAAGCTCCGCTGGTGTCCTTCCCGTAGTTACACATGGGGTAGTATGTTGGGCCAGAAGCACATCAGCCAATCTAGCTTTCCAAGATGCCGGAGGCAACCTTTTGAGGGACTCTTTAACTGAACAAACTGCCCGTTCTGCCTGACCATTGCTGGCCGGATGCCAAGGCGAGGTTAGGGCATGTCTAACACCTGCAGTTGCTAAAAACGACTCAAAAAGGAACCAACTCCCCCCAGATATCAGAGTTGCCCCCACCCTCCTAGCCTTTCGTAAGCTCCTTAAAACCCACCTCTGTCGTCAGGCATGGGGGAATTGACAATTTCCCTCCCCCCCTAGGCTTATAAAATTTATGTATGGTACGCTAGTGTGTATGATTGGTTTCTAAATTGGGGTTATTAATTAATTAAATATTAGATTTGTTACATTGTATCATTGTTGCTGTGAGCCGCCCCGAGTCTGCGGAGAGGGGCGGCCTACAAATCTGATAAATAAATAAATCTGATAAATAAGATGTAAACTGCGGCCCATTGTCCGAGACCAATAGGTCCGGAAAGCCATGTGTGGCAAAAAGGGCCATCAGAGAATCAATGATGGCCTGCGACTGAGTGGACTGTAACTGGGCCACCTCCACCCATTTGGAATATGCATCTACAGTAATTAAGAACGTTTGCCCCATGAATGGACCGGCCAAATCTATGTGTAAGCGCGCCCAGGGGCCAGAGGGCGGCTCCCAAGTCAAAGGTTCAGCACGGGGAGGCATAGACCTGCTCTCCTGACACACAGCACAGTCAGCCACACGCTGCTCCACTTCCTTATCTAAGCTTGGCCACCATATGTAATCCCTGGCCAAACCCTTCATTCTCACAATGCCAGGGTGACCCTTGTGCAGCAGAGACAAAACCTGGTTCCGCAGCTTGCCTGGTATGACCACTCTGCCTCCCCTCAAAAGAACTCCCTTCTCCACTGAGAACTCAGTGCGGCAACGAAAATAAGGTATGAATAGGTCATCTGGGGCAGCGAGTGGCCATCCCCTCAAGACCCATTGTCTTACCTGGGCCAAAATTCGATCTTTTCCTGTCTCCCTTGACACATCTGGAGCAGCTAGTACTAAAGGCCCTTGTGAAAGCGCCAAGACGGAGCTGGCCGGCGCGGGGTCTGCTAATTCCTCGTTTACAGGGCATCTGCTGAGTGCATCGGCGTGTGCAATGTGGCGACCCGGTTTATATATTAGGGTATAGGTGTAATTGGCCAGAAAAACAATCCAGCGCGTCATGCGTGGAGACAACACAGCTGGGCTCTGGCGGTTGCCTGCTAATAACCCCAACAATGGCTGGTGGTCTGTTACTAACTCGAACCTTCTACCGTACAAGTATTCGTGGAAACGGCGGACTCCCGCCACAAGGGCTAAAGCCTCCTTATCTATTTGCCCATAGTTTCTTTCTGCCGCGGCCAGAGTCCGAGAAAAAAATGCCAAAGGGGCCTCTGAGCCGTTTGGCAATCTATGGCTGAGGACTGCCCCCACTCCGTACCGGGAGGCGTCACAGGTAAGAACTAGTGGCAGACTTGGGGAATATTTTGCCAGGACGCTATTTGAGGTGAGTATTCCTTTTACCCCTCTAAAAGAAGCTTCTTCCCGCTCCCCCCAGTGCCAGGCAGACCGCTTGTCCAGCAGCCTATGCAACAGTTCTGCCACCGAAGCCTTATGCGGGATAAAGACCGCATAGAAATTCAAAAGCCCCAGGAAAGCCTGCAACTCCTCCCTCGACTGGGGTCTGGGGGCATCCCATATGGCTCTAGTCTTTTCCGGGGTGGGATGGATTCCCTTTCCACCCACCCTGAAACCCAGGAAATCAACCTCTGGAACCCCAAAGACACACTTCTTTGATTTGAGTTTTAGTCCCGCCTCCTGAAACTTGACCAGTACCTTTTCTACCCTGCGAAGTAATTCGTCTTCGGAACTGCCCGAGACCAGGACATCGTCAAAGTAGGGCACCGTGCCTTCCAGCCCATACAACAAACGCTCCATTAATCCTTGAAACATTCCCGGTGCAATAGAGACCCCGAATTGTAACCTGTGGCACTTGAACACCCCCCGATGTGTGATAATCGCCTGAGTCTCAGCAGTCATGGGGTCAACAGGGAGCTGCTGGTAAGCCTGGGAGAGGTCGAGCTTGGCAAAGAGCTTACCATTACCCAGAGTGTGGAGTAACTGCTGCACCACTGGGAGCGGGTACGAGTGGTGAGCCAGAGCCTTATTGACAGTGCATTTATAGTCCCCGCATAATCTCAACCCCCCATCCCCCTTAAAAGCGATGACCAATGGGGTCTCCCAAACAGCCTGGTCAACCGGCTCTAACACCCCTTGGGCACTCAGACGGTCTAATTCAGCATCAACCTTTGGCCTGAGGGGAATGGGCACCCTGCGGGGTTTCAGCCGCACCGCTGGCACCTTGGGGTCAAGGCTGAAAGAAATCGGGGTCCCAGTGTAACAACCCAGCTTATCATCGAAGACTGAGGGAAATTCCTTAGTAAGCTCATTAAATACAGAACCCCCCCCCCTAACAGCGTTCACCCCCGAAACAGAGAGCCCCAGAGACTTGAACCAGTCTAAACCCAGGAGGCTGGAAAATGGCCCGTCCACCACCATAAGAGGCAACTTGCCCGTGAACGATTTGAATCTGACAGGGAATCTCCCTTCCCCCAAAACCGGAATGGGAGCCCCTTGGTAGTCCCGTAAAGTCACAGTACATGGCTGTAAGCAATTCTTGCTCAAGCAGGGCATGCATCTCTTTATCGTGGCCCAGGAAACCAAGGAATGAGCGGAGCCCGTGTCCATTTGCATGGAGCAAGTCACGCCTCCCAGGCGAACCATCACGGAGATCTTTTCCGTTGAAACCGATGTTTTCCTCACATAAGTGGTTGCTGGGCGCGGGCAGCTATAAATGGCATTGCAGTCATCCCTCTTAGTGGAAGAAAATCTCCTCTGCCAGCGGGGATTGAATCCTTGGAACTCTTTCTGCTCTCTGGGGACAGCTGGAGGGGACCTACGGGAACGGCAGACTCTCGCAATGTGGCCTCTGGCCCCACAACGCCGACAAGCCGCTTCCTTGAACGGGCAATTGGACCGATAATGGTTTCCCCCACATCCTCTGCAAGGGGATAGAGGGGGACGGGGGTGGCTAGCAGGAGGCTCACGACCCCGAGAAGCCCCCAGCTGGCAAACTTCCTCCTACTCAGCCTCGCTGCTGTCCTCCTTTTCCGCAGCGGTTTTAGGTTTCTCCCGCACAGCTGGCCCTTTGGCCGTAGCGTTCACGGAACTGTCCATGGCTGCCAGAGATTGTGTGGAAAGTTCAAAAGCACGAGCCTCAGCCAATGCTGTTTGAAAAGTTAATTCCCGGGTGGCTAACAAGCGGCGTTTAAGGCGGCCATCCCGGACTCCGAATACTAGCCTGTCCAGCAAATAATCATTCAAGTCTGAAAACTCGCAATATAAAGCAGCCCGGCGGAGAGCGGCCACAAATTCATTAATTGATTCCCCCTCCGCCTGGTTCCTCTGATAAAAGACGTATCTCCGGGCACAGCGGGATGGGGCTGGGGCATAATGATCTTGAAGCGTTGACAGGAACGTCTGCCAAGGCACATCGTGTATGGAGACTGGAGCAAATAAAGCCCTGGCCGTCTCAAACATCTCGGGGCCGCAGAAACTGAGAAAATAAGATCTTTTGCGGTCCCCAGAAATCTCGGTATACCCATTTGAGATTAGGAAACAGTCGAACCGGGCGACATAAGAGTCCCAGGTCTCCCCTTGTGGGTTGAAAGGGGGAAAAGTAAGCTGTACAGACATTTTCACTTACTGCAGATATAGATGCGAGATGGAAAAGGCAGGGTTGAATTCTCGTCGCCAGTATAATAACTGAGGCCTTTAATCAAACATGACAGTTTAATGACAGGTCGTGCCAACAGGGCAGGTACAGGCTTAAGAACACAAACATGAATACACAGGCTTATATACAGCACGCCTTCTGAGGCAGCTACCAATGAATACAGAGGAAAGTTCCCGCTTACGAGTAACTGAGCTTACGTGCCCAATCAGCACCCTGGAGAGGGATACGCGAGCTAGATTCTGACAGCCGGCTGTTACTATGCGGACACAGCAGAGCCTCCTGCCACCAGCACTACTACTGGTTCTAAGAACTGGCCCAAACCATTTGGGAGCAACCCAACACACACACACACTCTCTCACACACACACAGAGTGACTCAGTGGCTGAGCTTTTTGATCAGAAAGGTCAGCAGTTTGGTGGTTCTAATCCCGAGCGCCGTGTAACGGAGTGAGCTCCTGTTACTTGCCCTAGCTTCTGCCATCCTAGCAGTTCCAAAGCATGTAAAAAATGAAATTAGAAAAATAGGGACCACCTTTGGTGGGAAGATAACAATGTTCCGTGCACCTATGGCATTTAGTCAAGCTGGCTACATGACCATGGAGACATATTCGGACAGCGCTGGCTCTTTGGCTTTAAAATGGAGATGAGCATTGCCCCCTAGAGTCAGGAACGACTAGCAAAGTGTGTGTCTCATGGGTGGAATCCTCTTGCCTGCTGCTACTGGTGTGCTATGTGCACAGCCTGAGGATTCTTGTAGGCGAGTGTTCTACACATGAGTGCACAAAATGCATATGCACATGCACGCATCCCCAGCATGATTTTGCTTCTGTGCATGCGCAGGGGGCAAAAACATACTGAAATCTTACAAGGGGTTGCATGTGCATGCAGGTTTCAATGATTTTTTGTTCCCGCACATGTGCAGAAGCAAAAAGTCACAGAAATCTCTCGCTCATTTGCATCTCCTAGCGAAATTTTGCTTCTGCGCATGCACAGGAAACAAAAAAGACCAAAAGTTCAAGAAAAAAGATGGTGGCGCCCATACAAATTTGCGCAATCTGGTGCAATTTTTTATCTACCGCACCGGTAGCAATCCACCAGTGGTGTGGGTGCATCTGAGTGTCTGGGTGTAAATTTATCTGTATATAAGTACTGCAAGTACTCCTCAGCTACAACCTCAATGGGGACCAGAATTTCTATTGCTAAGCATGTCAAGTAAGTCCGGCCAGCTTTTACGACCTTTTTTCCACAGTTGTTAAGTTAACCACTGCAATTGTTGATTTTATTTGTTGGAAGCCAGCAAAGAAGTTCACAAATATTTCATTATCCCAGGATGCTAAACCATCACTAATACATGACAGTTGCCAAGCACCTGAATTTTGATCATGTAACCATGGAGATACTATGAAAGTTGTATGTGTAAGAACCAGTCATATGTCACTTTTTAAAAGTGCTTTTGTAACTTCAAATAGTTGCTGAAGTTGGAGCCCAGCTATTGAATAGATCAATAGGTATTGTAATACATTAGGCACCTTGGTTTTCTTTATTTGTTTACTTCTTTTTCTTTTCTTTTCGTTTTATTGTCTATGTTTTTATCACTATTGTTAGCCACCCAGAGATATGTGCTACAAGATGGCTGGCCATATAAATGAATATAAAATAACACACTAAAACATTGCACAAAGTCTATTTTTTCTAGGTGATTTTTCAGTTAGGATAACAAATATAATAAAATAAACACTAATGGGTCTCCCTTTAATATCCAAGTCTTCTCTGCCAAATATTGAGGACACGGTAGATGGAAGGGAAGTTTGGGTTGAAAAATTTGACCCCATACTTCCATGGTGATTACTCTGATTTCTTCAGAGAACAGATTTAATAACCAATGGCCCTTTTCCAAAAACAGTTGTATCTCTTACCCTGAGCTCTTTTTCTGGAGATTGACAGTTCCATTTTTCCCAAGGAAATTAGTTGTCAGGAAAGATCACGATCTTGGAGAATGGGTAGTTTTTTTGTACATCTTGGGCCAGTCCCAGAGAAAAGTTTAAGAGCAAGAGTCAACTTTTTAGACATTGGCCTCAAGTGGGGAAGTAAAATAAGGAGTAAATAAATATGCACTCTGACCAGGTTTTCTTGCCAAGCAGCCAAGCTACTATGCACCCAATAAAAATGAACATTTTAAATATATACATATATTCATGCTTGAAAATAAAAATGCTGAATATTCAGACCCAATTATAGAGTTTTTATTTTTCTCCCTTGATAGTGAAAAGGAGAGAAAAGTTCACCAGGAAAGCAACAAAATTAAAATAACACACACATTCTTCCCTGTCCCTGAAGATAAAATATAACACAATGGATAAATTGGAAGCTATGCTATCAACAAGTATGGCTGTAACTTTATGGCAGTCTATTCCAAAAGGAAAGAAGTTGTGATTCTCCGATTGTGATCTATAGCTTGTCATATTCATAATCCCAAGTGATGCAAGTGTCACAACAAATATTGAGTTAGACACGACAATGTCTAAACAGAAGTTAGTATGAAGGTTCTTCTCCAATTTCCATGTAGAGCTAAGGTAGCGCTGTGGTTAGAGTACAGTACTGCATGCTACTTCAGCTGACTGCCAGCTGCAATTCAGCAGTTTAACAGTTCAAATGTCTCCAGTTCACAGTTAACTCAGCCTTCCATCCTTACAAGGTGAGTAAAATGAGGACCCAGTTTGTTGGGGGTAATGTGCTGACTCTGTAAACAGTTTAGAGAGGGCTGTAAAAGACTATGAAGCAGTATAGAAACATAGAAGACTGACGGCAGAAAAAGACCTCATGATCCATCTAGTCTGCCCTTAAACTATTTTCTTTATTTTATCTTAGGATGGATATATGTTTAACCCAGGCATGTTTAAATTCAGTTACTATGGATTTATCTACCACGTCTGCTGGAAGTTTGTTCCAAGGATCTACTACTCTTTCAGTAAAATAATATTTTCTCATGTCGCTTCTGATCTTTCCTCCAACTAACTTCAGATTGTGTCCCCTTGTTCTTGTGTTCACTTTCCTATTGAAAACACTTCCCTCCTGGACCTTATTTAACCCTTTAACATATTTAAATGTTTCGATCATGTCCCCCCTTGTCCTTCTGTCCTCCAGACTATACAGATTGAGTTCATTAAGTCTTTCCTGATACGTTTTAGGCTTAAGACCTTCCACCATTTTTGTAGCCCTTCTTTGGACCCGTTCAATTTTGTCAATATCTTTTTGTAGGTGAGGTCTCCAGAACTGAACACAGTATTCCAAATGTGGTCTCACCAGCACTCTATATAGTGGGATCTATATTTAATATACATTTAAGTGATAGTGCTGGTGCTAGTCAACGGGGAGTAGGCTTTCAACAACGTTTTTTTCAGGCCTTGCACTATATATGATGATAATGTACTAATTAACAGAATGAAGGGTATGTTATGTTGGTCAAACATCCTCTGTCTCTCCTAACTTCATCACATGATATCACAAACCATGAACTGCAACTTGAAAGGGAATTGCTATTTCCCCCAAAAAAATCTAGTTGAGCAGAGGCCCTGAGGATTCCCAAAAGCTGTCTTTATTGTAATTATCTAGTGAAGGAGATTAGCTCCTGAAAGCATTATTTTCATAAATGTACTATGGACAGATACATATCCTACATTAAGATGCTAATGTAGGGTGCATCTTTATGAAGATTCAAAATGAAATTTTATGAAAAATGAAGCTATCATGTATAGATAGAAAGTGAAAACAGGAGACACTGCAATGCATATGTATTTCAGATTCTTCATTTTTACAACTATTTTGTAACTGAGAAAATGCATGCAAAATATACATATACTCTGTATATACTGTGACTATATTAAGAAAAATATAATCATTTCCCATTCTCTCTCTCTCTCTCTCTCTCTCTCTCTCTCTCTCTCTCTCTCTCTCTCTCTCTCTCTCTGTGTGTGTGTGTGTGTGTATAACTGGCCTAGAGGTTAATTCTATGCCTTACAAGGCAGAAGCCCCAGGATCAAATCCCAATAAAGGTATGGCTAGCTGATGAGGCCAGAACAAGGCTGAAATAGCACTATCCTAGTCCCCCTTAATTTAAACATGTGATACATACAGAACATAGTTTGTTGGCTATGAATAAATTAACTGCCTTGAAATGGCCCTGGGTTGGGCCTAGAGGCAAAAAGGAGCTGTGACATTCCTTCAATATACCAGTATATTCCATACCAATATATTCCATACCAGGGAGGGTCTATATGTTTTTATAGTTCTATAGTTTTATATAGTTTTATAGTTTATATATATTGGTCATCACAATATGTGCAAACAGAGAAAGAAGAGATGACAACTGCCTGGATATTTAAGTACACAGTATTTGGTGAAAATGGACAGCAAAATTAAAAGGGCCATCTCATTAGTTAGAATGTGAATTTGTGAAATATATATATATTTCACCTATACATCTCTCTGTGTCTGTCTTTCTATCTCTCATAATGGAATAATTTGTATTCTTCCCTTTAAGTATATTAATTCAGCCTCCCTGCCTGAAGGGTCATTAACAATTCTCTGACATGTCCTGTCAAAGGAAGATTGATATGAGCAGCATGGATGCCCTTAACAAGGCCACAGAGGTCTTTTATCCTAAATATGTCTCAAATCAACTAGAAATATCTCAATGCTAATATTCTAAATATCTTCATTTCTCTTCTGAAAGTTCAACCTATTTCTAATAACCTTAACACTGCAGTATAGGGGCAATTTAACCATATTATTATTGGAAGCTAAAATTCATACCTGCTTAGATCTCACACACACACACACAGTGAAATTCAACCACCTCTGCCCGGTTTGGGAGAGGCGGTAGGGCCGATTTGAAAATCTACCCTAGTTGGCCCTGCCCACGCCTGCCTGCTTACCCAGTCGCTGCTCACCTTTTCCGGCTGACTCGACCATAAATCGGACTGAATCTAATTTCAATGTCCATATGGCTAGAAATGGATAACAGTTGGCAGAGCACATTATTCCCAGACCGTAGATCTACAAGGTTTGCTCTCAAGCAGCCACGTCTATTTCCCTATGTATATAATATGTATGCGTATATATACATATACATATTAACCACAAATACCAAACAGGAAAACAAACTCTATCCAGTTATCAGCTCTTGTCTACTTTATTAGGCACACAGAAACTCCCATTAACCAAGAGATTACGTGGATGCTGGGACATATGATTTAATAACAAATGGGAAAACACCAGATTGGGGAAAGCAAGTAGGTGAAGTTCAAAAAGAAGATATACCAATTATTATACACAAAACAGTAAAAGAGGTACACAAATACTTACATAAGAGCAATAAAAGTCTTATTGCTTTTGTGTATTTCTTTTTATTGTTCTGTGTATAATAATCGGTATATCTTTTTGTAGGTCATTAAGGAGAGAAGCAATATTGACTTGATGATGCCCACCCACCCAGTCACATGACCACCAGGCCACGCCCACAGAGCATGAATTTCACTCCTGACATACGCATCTTGGTATGCGTATGTCAATATGCATTGATAATTTAATTAATTGTTATTGGAAAGATTGATATTGTGTTTAATCAAGAATATGCAAGAATGAGAGACATTCCTGAGATTTCAATTGATGGAGAGACAATAACAAATTGAAAATAGTTCTACAAAAGCAGAACCGACAATCTCAATTAAATGAAAAAAACTGCTGGTAGACCTCTGTAGATAAGGAGATCATCCACAAATGTTTCAGAAAGTTGCTTCTCATGAGGATATTGCAAAATAACAGGTTTTTATGGCAGGTTTAGAATTCTGGGAGATAGGAAAATAGCTATCTTGCTCAAACCACGGTTTGTATCTTCAAAAGGACACTGGAATTCCATATTTCCTTTTCAAATCATGTTAAGAAATTGCTTGTAAAGTTCTTTCCAGCTATTAGAAACCTTTGGATTGACAAGTCTGCAAATATTGGATGAGCTTCCTTCAATTCTTACGGAAAGACTAATGCAAATTTTAACATTTAAGGACCTTTTTTTTGAATAAACAGCAAAAGTGTGATCAGAAATTTGATTTTAGAGAGTAAGAAAGAGATGAAGAATCCAGATAGCATTTGGAATTAATTATAATAATCTTCCTGTTGGACAGTGTCTTTGTTAGGAAAAAAATGATAAGGTGGGACTTTGACGGCTAGACACTAGGGGGAACTAGAAAGAACTAAATATTACAATTAAAGGAGAAGACCACTTACATTCAACTAACTAATTCAGAATGGAGCAAAATACTTTAACTTTCAACATATATCTCTCTATATATATAAAAGTGAAAACCACTCACAGACTAATCATGAAATTTCTAGAACTGTAAAGCCTACAAACTTGAAATTTGCTTCATATGTTTGTCTTGGCTTCTAGGTGCTCACTAAGAAAGGATTTTTCAAAATTACCATCAGAGCATGAGTAGTTCTTATATTATTATTAACAAGCTCTGATGGTAAGGAGTTCTACTCCCCCTCCTCACCTGAAAAGAAATGTGATCCAAATGAACAGTTGCGCTAAGTCATGCCTAGGTTCCTTCCTGACTCTTCCTTGCTCACACAGAAAATAGTGTTTGCGTTTCCAAACACTCTTCAACTCTGTCACACACTAACAGGACACTAGCCAGATGACTACAGATGGATGCTGGTAGACAGAGACAGATTTCCACCACCACCATCACCCCTTTTATTTTCCTCCTCATTTCAGATGAATCTGTTACTTTTCCTGTAACACCAGTTAAAAGGAAAAGAGGCAAAAATGCAGGAAAAGACTTACAGATGCAAAACTAGGAATGTTGTTTACAGAGAGGTCCTGAGCAATTCATCTGAGGGACAAATTGAAAGTCTACGCTATGCAAATAATGTCTTCCTCTGTAACAGAAACTTAGCTTACCATCTCTAATATAGAAACATAGAAACATAGAAGACTGACGGCAGAAAAAGACCTAATGGTCTATCTAGTCTGCCCTTATACTATTTCCTGTATTTTATCTTACAATGGATATATGTTTATCCCAGGCATGTTTAAATTCAGTTACTGTGGATTTACCAACCACGTCTGCTGGAAGTTTGTTCCAAGGATCTACTACTCTTTCAGTAAAATAATATTTTCTCACGTTGCTTTTGATCTTTCCCCCAACTAACCTCAGATTGTGTCCCCTTGTTCTTGTGTTCACTTTCCTATTAAAAACACTTCCCTCCTGGACCTTATTTAACCCTTTAACATATTTAAATGTTTCAATCATGTCCCCCTCTTTTCCTTCTGTCCTCCAGACTATACAGATTGAGTTCATGAAGTCTTTCCTGATACGTTTTATGCTTAAGACCTTTCACCATTCTTGTAGCCCATCTTTGGACCCGTTCAATTTTGTCAATATCTTTTTGTAGGTGAGGTCTCCAGAACTGAACACAGTACAGTGAACCCTCGAGTTTCGCGTCCTCAAGTATCGCGAAAGGGCTATTTCGCGAGTTTTCAACCCGGAAGTAAACTCCACCATCTGCGCATGCGTGCCCTTCCACGCATGCGTAGATGGTGGAGTTTCCCCGCCGGGCAGAGGCTTCCCTGGGTCTTCCCCCTTCCCCCAGAGGCTTCCCTGGGACACCCCAGCTCCGCTCCCCAGCTGGGAAGCGGCCCCAGCAACAGCGTGGGCGGGCGGGCGGTGCCCGCGCACTTGGGGACATCCCAGCTCCGCTCCCCAGCTGGGAAGCGGATCTAGGGAGTCCCCACCACGCGCGCGTTGCTGGGGAAAGCGTGCGCGCTTGGGAACATCCCAGCTTCGCTCCCCAGCTGGGAAGCGGATCTAGGGAGTCCCCACCGCGCGCGCGTTGCTGGGGAAAGCGCGCGCGCTTGGGGACATCCCAGCTTCGCTCCCCAGCTGGGAAGCGGATCTAGGGAGTCCCCACCGCGCGCACATTGCTGGGGAAAGCGCGCGCGCTTGGGGACATCCCAGCTTCGCTCCCCAGCTGGGAAGCGGATCTAGGGAGTCCCCACCGCGCGCGCATTGCTGGGGAACTGCCGCCCGCCCTTCGCCCGCCCACCCCATTGCTCGCGCCTGGGGTGCGCGCGTGCTTGGGGACATCCCAGCTTCGCTCCCCAGCTGGGAAGCGGATCTAGGGAGTCCCCACCGCGCGCACGTTGCTGGGGAAAGCGCGCGCGCTTGGGGACATCCCAGCTTCGCTCCCCAGCTGGGAAGCGGATCTAGGGAGTCCCCACCGCGCGCGCGTTGCTGGGGAAAGCGCACGCGCTTGGGGACATCCCAGCTTCGCTCCCCAGCTGGGAAGCGGATCTAGGGAGTCCCCACCACGCGCGCATTGCTGGGGAAAGCGCGCGCGCTTGGGGACATCCCAGCTTCGCTCCCCAGCTGGGAAGCGGAGCTAGGGAGTCCCCAAGCGCGCGCGCACCCCAGGCGTGAGCAACGGGGTGGGCGGGCGAAGGGCGGGCGGCAGTGGAAGCAAAAACACCATCTGCGCACGCGCAGATGGTGTTTTTACTTCCGCACCGCTACTTCGCTAAAAATCGATCATCGCGTGGGGTCCTGGAACGGAACCCTCGCGATGATCGAGGGTTCACGGTATTCCAAATGTGGTCTCACCAGCACTCTATATAGCGGGATCACAATCTCCCTCTTCCTGCTTGTTATACCTCTAGCTATGCAGCCAAGCATCCTACTTGCTTTCCCTACTGCCTGACTGCACTGTTCAACCATTTTGAGACTGTCAGAAATCACTACCCCTAAATCCTTCTCTTCTGAAGTTTTTGCTAACACAGAACTGCAAATACAAAATAATACATTCATTTTTTAACTACTCGTTAATTTTCAAGCTTTAAATATCAATTTATCAAGCCCTGTCACATAGTTTCATAGCGAAACACTTATACCAGCTAGTTCAAGGATATTTTTGAACAATGGATACAGAAGGAAAGGAATAGGTCATACCAGTAGTAAGCCTGTGAAAAGGCCTTATATAGAACCAAGACCTCGGATTCTGTATCTCCATTTCAAACAGCATTAATTGGACACGACTCAAGTTTATTGTTTCCCTCATTTTAAAATTATTGTCACAGTTTCCTCTAACTTTTTTCCTTTAAAAGCCATTTCAGTTCGTATTTGCATAGAGAGGACACTGAGGTTAGAAATATAATTTTTTTGACTGGCAGCTATTGATTCTTTTTTTAAAAATTGAGTTTAAGGCAGAACATGAAACTCAACCCTAATATATTATATTGTCTTTATTATATTATATTGCGTTATTTTTATTATATTGCTAATGAATTAATAAAAATCACTAACCCCAATCCAAAAGAAGGCCTGATCCAAGCAACTCCCTTTTATTGTACTGTAGCCAGTAAAGGGCTACCAAAATGTTTACTACCACACTATGGGCATGGCTTATGCAGAATGCCCTGCATTTTCTTTCAACATCTTTCAGTGAAAATTGGGTGCTCTGGGGTGGATGGAGCTCCATTTTCACTACCCCACTGTGCCCCCCCCCCTCGAGCAGTAGCCCACCTCTGCATATTGTTGGCATATACAATGTGAACCTCTTTGTGGAAAAATTTGCCTGATTCTAAATGCAGTGACAAAATGGCAATGCCTATAAATCAAGACTGATTATTGCAAGTATGGTTTTATAATACATGTGATTTTAGTGATATTTTTTAATTGTTTTTTTACTTATATTATATTTATATATTTTACTTATATTGTATTTATACCTGTCGTTAGCCACTCAGAGTCTGTTTGGAGTGAGCGGCATATAAATGCAATAAACAAACAAACAAATAAATCAAACTTCCAGAAACAAGCGGTCACTCTCTGCTTGTACTCAGATCCAATTCACTTTCTGCATCTCATGGAAATCTGGACAGCCAAATTCAAATTTCCCATCATTTCCCCCCATAGCTATAACAAATTGAGTTTTTCAGCATAATGGGACAAAATGTTCAGGCAAACTAGAGTTTAAAGAAGGGATGAATCCTTCCAGCAATTATATAATTTAGTGTAAGGATTAGAAAATTGCTTGGTGTTTCACTGATTCTTTTTTTTAATTAAGTAATTTTGTTTAGGAACTAAATAAGATGAAATTAGCAGCTATAATACCACCCATCTGTGGGCAGCAAACTTTTAGGAATTTTAAAAATGCACCATACATGTTTGTATCTTTGCCTAAAGTTGTACATGAAGTACCATCAATTAATTTTCCTTCAATTCATATTAATTCCTGATGTTTTTCTTATGCCAACATCTAAGTAGTTTTCTTCACAACAATACACAAGTAATTTGGTACTGCTTTCTTTCATGGTGGTTTGCTAGTTTCCCAGTATTCTCTGTCAGTTTCCATCAAAATATGAACTAGCCCAATCCTACATAATTTTTGAATCCAGAGAAGGTAAGACAAAGGTGGTCACTTTCTAAGATACAACTGTATATACTGTACATAAATCCATTGATTCTACTCCTGCAGGTGTCTACGCACACAAAGCAGAAGGACCTTTGATGCAGAGGTAGGTTATAGCTTACCTCGCTGCTAGTTCACTTCCTCACATGCTTCAAATATCAACCAACAAATGCTCTACCCTCCACATCGGCAAAAAGAATCCAAACCGCACCTATGAACTAAATAAACAATCTCTCACTGCCAACCCACACTCAGTAAAAGACCTTGGAATACTAATATCGAATGACCTGAGTGCTAAAGCCCACTGCAACAATATCGCCCAAAAAGCTTATAGAGTTTTTAACCTGATCCTATGCAGCTTCTGCTCAGGCAATATCACACTATTCACAAGAGCCTACAAAACTTTTGCCAGACCCATCCTAGACTACTGCTCATCTGTCTGGAACCCATACCACATCTCAGACATCAACACCCTTGAAAATGTCCAAAGATATTTCACCAGAAGAGCCCTTCACTCCTCCACTTGAAACAGGATATTCTACGAAAATAGACTAACAATCCTGGGCCTAGAAAGCCTAGAACTACGGCGCCTAAACACGATTTGAATATTGCCCACAAGATCATATGCTGCAACGTCCTACCGGTCAATGACTACTTCAGCTTCAACTGCAACAACACAAGAGCACGCATCAGATTCAAACTTAATACGAACCGCTCCAAACTTGACTGTAAAAAATATGATTTCAACAATCGAGTTATCGAAGCATGGAACTCATTACCGGACTCTATTGTGTCAACCACTAACCCCCAACATTTCCCCCTTAGACTCTCCACGATTGACCTCTCCAGGTTCCTAAGAGGCCAGTAAGGGGTGTACATAAGTGCACTGGTGTGCCTTTCGTCCCCTGTCCAATTGTCTTTCCTTTCTCTCACTTATCATATATATTTTCTTTCTTTCATATATCCTCTCCTCTAAGTTCACTTTTACCCTTATATATATTACTACATGTCTATTTTTCTTCCTATGTATTTGTGTATTGGACAAATGAATAAATAAATAAATAAAATAAATGCTGCGTGGACATGCCACATGCATGCGCAGTGCTAAAAACACAGCTTCTGCGCATGTGCAGAAGCAAAAAAAGAGCTTCTGCACTTGCACAGAAACAAACTAACAAAAAGGTTGGCAGTGCCATAGAGAGCCAGCCATTGCTGCCGGTTTGGCAAGTGGGGAAAAAATCCTGCTACTGATTTTATAGAACCAATCTGAACTAGCAAAAACCCACCTCTGCTTTGATGTGATTGTTGAATGTGGGTACATTTCAGAAGCGAGGGCGGGCCTATGAAAGGTGTGTAATTTCATTTGTTATTCTTCAAGTTCTACATGGAGAGATTTGAATTTATAGCTCTACACTTACTCTGAGCAGACTTCTTGATATGTGCTGGGTATAAATAATGTGCACATAGATAATAGTGTAATTTTTAAGCTTTTTTTTCTATTGCAAGATGGGTGACAAATAAGTTTAACGAATAAGTAAATAAGTAAGCACATGAAGGTACATGGATTTCTTTTGTGATAGAATAATTACTTATTGAGAACACACAAAGAAGAAGAATATATTACATAAACCCTGCATGTGACCATCCTCTTACTATTTAGCAAAAGAGTTAAAAATAAAGGTAGCTCTAGGAGAGAATTGTGAAATATAGATTTGCATCTCAGAGGTTCTACTGAGGTCTCAAAGGCAGATGGAGTGTATTTGTGTTTGACATGTTTGAAGGGGGAGTGTAAGCTACTGTTAATGTACATAGCCTCAAAACAGCATAACTGGATTTTTTTTAAAAAGAAAATGAAATCTGGAATAACCCGAAGAACTGAATCAATAATTTCAGAACACATAACTTTATGAAACATTGCCTAATTGCATAAAATTTTAATATAAACATATTTTCCCCCTGGGTAATGACTTAAAATGTGTGGTTTGGAAACATGTTCATATGTTTGGAACTTCAATATTGCAAATCACTTTAGAGATAGTGTCAAACTTAAGGAAGTGTGTTGTGTTTCTTTAACAACTGAGAAAATAATAAGGAAGACGGGAAGCTTTAAAACCAGTGGAGGGAGAATAACGCCGGCTGACTTACCGGCCCCACGGCGATGTTGCTGAAGGGCCGGGCAGACTCGGACCCTTCAGATGGCGGCCGCCATCTTGTTTTCGGCCGAAATCTCGCGAGACGAGATTTCGGCCGGGAATGCCCTGCCCACGTGGCTGGGCATGACGTCGGGTCCGGGCGGGGCCTGCTGGCCCTATTTAAGGGGCAGCAGGCCGGGAAGCAGCCTTTTCGCCCGGACCTGGTTGCCTGAGCAGACACTTGTTTGGTGCTGCTCGGCCGCCATTTTGAGTCTCCCTCGTGTTGCGGCCGCCATTTTGTGGCCTGCCGAGGGGGCGAAGAGTGCTCTGCTGCCAATACTTATCTTCAAGACAACGTTTGAGGCCTTCTCTTTCCCTCGAACGGTCTTCAGCGATCCCCCTCGGGCCCGAGGGGGACTGGTAACCTCCTCCCGGCTGGGAGGAGGGCGCGGTGGGGGGTGTTGGGTCTGGGCCCCGGTTTTGAGGGTTGGTGTTACCGGATTGCAGGCTTTTCGGGCCTGCCTGCGCAGGGAGGCTTGCTATCGGGATAATACATAAACCATAAATACAGTCAATTATATATAATTGAACGGATTGTCCCTTGAAGGGGTTAAAGGGGTAGCAGGTGCTCTCGGGCCCTAAGTAGGGCCCTGTGGTTGGGGAGTTGGGCCTGCCACTCGTGCTGGGGGTTTCTCCTAGGAGGTTTTGTGTCTTCTTGCATACAAAGGGAAGAAGGGTGATGGCTCCCAAGAAAAGGCCCGCCACTGCTCCTATGGCTCCGCCAGCGCCGCGCCCCAGGAGGGCTCTTAGGCCTTCTGCCCGGGCCCGGGCCAGCAGGGAGGGGGCTGCTGGGGTGGTCCCTGGACAGGGGGGGGTGGTCTCGTTGCCTCCTGCCCCTCAACCTGATGTTTCTCCTGCTTTGTCTTGGGCCAGGGTGTTGGAGAGGCTCGATGAGCTCGAGCAGTGGAGGAGCGGTGCGGTCCCCGGAGCGTCCAGCGATCAAGTGCCCGCGGCGTTGGGGAGAGAGCCGGCGGCGGCCCAGGCTGGGCAGCCGGCTCCGTTCGGACGGCAGGCCCCTGCAGGGCCGATGGCGGCTTTTCCGGGCCCCACACCATTGGGCCCTCCGTGGATGTCTTCAACCCCGTACGGGGCAGGTGAGGCTGCACCACACACCACATCCCTGTCTTTCCTTCCTCCCCCCGCCCCGGGTTTTCCCCCGGCGGGGGTCGGAAGTGGGTCCAGCCTTTTGGGGTCCCTCGCGGGCACCTGCGGGCAGGTGTGGGCTCCGCCGGTTCCTCCTCCAGGGCAGTCGGCGGCTGGCGCTGCTCCGCTGTCCGGGACGGGTCCTGCGGGGACACCTGCGGTGCCAGGGGCAGGGGGGTGGGTTCCTCCGGCCCCTCCTGTCATGCCCCCGCTCCCGGTTTTCCCCTACCCCCATGGGGCGGGTGTTTTTGGCGTGGCGGCCAACTCGGTGTGGGACCCCTTTGCTTGTATTAAAGCGGGGGCCATACCGTGCGGGCTTCTGTCCACCCCTCTAGGTTGCCACCTTCACCCGTCGGTCAAGGAGGCTATTTGGCGGGGCGAGTACGTGGATCTCTTTTCGCTTTTGAACCGTGAGGTTCCCAAGCAGGAGAAAGAGATTGTCCCGGGGGAGAAAACAAAGAAGACCAAGGTAACGAAATGCTTCAGCTCCTGGCTGTATGCCTTTCTTACCTATGGGTCGGTAGTGATCCAACGGCAGCCGGCTATGGCCTCTGCCATGTTTAAGTATATAGACTTAATTGCCAGGGCCCACTTTGAATATAAGGGCACCATCTGGCGCCATTATGATAAGGGTTTCCGCATGAGGATGTCTGTGGAGCCCAACTTGCCGTGGGATATGGTGGTCCCGGACCTGTGGTTCCGGGCCACGCATATGTCCGGGAAGGAAGGGTGTGAGCGCACGGATAGTGGGCACTTTATGGAGGAGGAGCCCGGCGCGGCTTCGCCGGCCAAGGCGACTCCTGGTGTGGCTGGCAAGGGGGCCTCGCCCGCTTGTCATGAGTTTGCTGCCAAAGGGGCGTGTTTTCGTCCCTTTTGTAAGTACAAGCATGCCTGCGGGAATTGTGGGGGGTCCCACGCGGCTTCAGTCTGTCCCCGCCCCAAGAAAGGGGCGGAGAAGAAGGGCGGGGGTCCAGGAAAACCTCCCCCACCAGCTGGGGGAAAAGGGGCCCAGCCCAATTAATGTTTCTGTGCTTGAGGGTTGGTTGATCGACTACCACCCTCGCCCGAGAGCCGAGTTGCTCTTGAGGGGCTTCTCCGAGGGATTTAGGATCCCTTATGTGGGTATTAGGAGGGCCTTCATGTCCGACAACCTCAGGTCGGTTGTCGGACATGAAGACATTGTACGGGCTAAGATTCGAAAGGAGGTGGCTGAGGGCAGGGTCCTTGGGCCCTTCCCGGAGCCGCCCTTTCCGAATCTTCGTGTGTCCCCCTTAGGTGTGGTCCCCAAAAAGGCGAGTGGTGAATTTAGGTTGATTCACCATTTGTCTTTTCCGAAAGGGGAGTCAGTGAATGACTTCATTCCTGACGAGCTTTGTTCCGTCCGGTACGCATCCTTTGATGCGGCCGTGGCTATGGTTAGGGAGTGCGGGGTGGGAGCCCTTATGGGTAAATGCGACATTAAGTCGGCATTTCGGCTCCTCCCCATTCACCCAGGCGACTTCGAGCTGCTGGGCTTCCATTTCGAAGGTGGGTTTTACGTGGATAGGGCATTGCCGATGGGCTGCTCTATTTCCTGCTCCCTCTTTGAGAGCTTTAGTACCTTCCTCGAGTGGGTGCTCAGGAGGCGGAGTGGCCTGGGGTCTGTCGTTCATTACCTTGATGATTTCTTGGTGGCCGGGCCTGCGCAATCGGAGCAATGCTTTGCTTTGATGCGGGACTTCGAAGCCCTTTGTGCTCAATTGGGGGTGCCTTTAGCCTCCGAGAAGACCGAAGGCCCTGCCACCAGGATTACCTTCCTGGGTATTGAATTGGATTCAGTGGAGCAATCTTCCAGATTGCCCCTGGATAAGTTGATTAAAATCAGGTCCAAGCTTGAGGCGGTCCTGGGCTGCAGGAAGGTTACTCTTCGGCAGCTCCAGGAGTTGGCTGGGATTCTTAATTTTGCCTGTCGGGTAGTGGTGCCTGGTAGGGCTTTTTCTCGCCGGTTGTATGATGCGATGAAGGGGCTAAGTTTGCCCCACCATCGTACCCGCTTATGTGCAGGGGTCAGGGCTGACCTCTGCGTGTGGCGGGAGTTTTTGGAACGTTTTAACGGGTTGTCGTTTTGGCGGCAGGAGCTTCTTTTGGAAGCGGAGCTGCAGCTGTGTTCCGACGCCGCAGGGACTTGCGGTTTTGGGGTAGTGTTAGGTGACCAGTGGTGCTGGTCGGCATGGCCTCCGGAATGGAGTGCCTGTTCATTGGTTAAGGACTTAACTTTTTTGGAGCTTTTCCCCTTAATAGTGGCCTTAGAGCTCTGGGGGGAGCAGTTCAGGGATAAGACTGTGCATTTTTGGTGTGACAATCTAGCGGTTGTCCATGTTGTGAACGCCCTGTCCTCTAAGAGTGACAGGGTGATGCGGCTTGTCTGCCATTTTGTGCACAGGTCCTTGTCTTTGAACGCCTTGTTTTTGGCTAGGCACGTCCCTGGTTTAGATAACGGGGTGGCTGACGCCTTGTCCCGTGGTCAGTTGTCCAGGTTTCGGACCCTGGCCCCGTGGGCCCGAGAGTCGCCGGAGGTGTTTCCAGCCCACCTGTGGAGCCTGGGCGGGCTCTCGAGAGCTGGAGAGACGAGGCCTCCAGGGCGATCGCCTTATCGGTAGCTCCTAGTACCCTGCGAGCTTATCAGCGTGCAGGTAAGGAGTTTGGGGATTTCAGGCTGGGTAAGGGTTACCCCCATTGCTGGCCTGCCCCGGTTGAGCACCTGGCTGAATTCTGTGTCCTGCTGAAGGGGCGTGGCCTTTCAGTGAGGACTATCAGGGCTAGGTTAGCCGGCCTCGCCTTTCTGTCCAAGGCGGGGGGGTTTGGTGATTTTACGGGTGATTTTCGCATCCGGAGGATGCTGGAAGGTTGGGTGAGGGAGCGACAGGGGTTTCCCGCTGACACTCGTCGGGCCCTGACGGTTCAGCAGCTGTCTCTGATTAATCAGACATTTGGCAGTCTGTGCGCCTCTCCTTACGAGGCTCGGCTGTTCAGGGCAGCGACTTGCGTTATGTTTTTTGGGGCCCTCAGGGTCAGCGAGGCAATGGCCTCCTCGCAGTCTGACTTGTCGCTCCGCGCCTTCCAGCTCGCTGATCTGTCCTTTAGACAGGGGGGTGTCTCTCTTTTGGTGAGACACTCCAAGACAGATCAGTTACACAGAGGGGTTAGACTTGAACTTAGTGCAGCCACCGATAAGTCTGTTTGCCCGGTGGCTGCTTTGCAGCAATTTTGTGTTTTGCGCGGGTCGGGGCGTGGGTACCTTTTTATACACCAGGATGGTTCCCCCCTGACCCGGTATCAATTCTGGGCGATAGTGTCTAAGGCTATGTCTCAGGTAGGCATGGATCCCGCCGGCTATGGAACGCATTCGTTCCGTATCGGCGCCGCCACTAGCGCGGCACTTTCTGGTCTCCCGGCCCAACGGATTCAGGAGATCGGCCGCTGGCGGTCAGCGGCATATTTGGGTTATGTCAGGCCCGCTGAGGATCCGGGGCAGGGTTTAGGCTAGGTAACCCCTCTGTGTGTGTCCTCTTCCAGGTTCCCAGTCCAGGCAGAAACCGACGGCGCTGCTGTGTGGCCACAGCATGGTCTTCTGGGCCGGCCGCTCAGCAGCCAGAAGTGCCATCGGGACCCAGCGGTCGTTGGGACGGTGGGTCAATGTTGTTTGGATGGGCCGGAGGGGTATGCGGTGGGAGGGCCTCCTACCGACGCTGCTGGGTACGCAGCATCTCAGGGCGGTACCCGGCGCTGCTGGGCGGGCGGCTACCCAGGGTCGCGCCCAGATGGGACTGGGTGGTCGGCAGCCCATAGCCGCACCCAGATGGCTGGTCTTGCACCTCGGTGGCAATGACCTATGCCTGCTTGGCAGTCTACCGTTGATCGTCCAGGCGCGCGAAGACCTGCGGCGGCTTCGCACGTTATGGCCCACCACGCAAGTGGTGTGGTCAGAGATCCTCCCACGGATCGTTTGGAGGGACGCCATTTCCCTTAGGGCCATCCACCGGGTTAGACGTAGGGTGAATAAGGCCGTGGGAAAAACTGTCAAAGAATTAGGGGGGATTGTAGTTGCCCATCCCCTCATCACTGTAGATCGGCCGTGGCTTTACCGGGCCGATGGCGTTCACCTGTCAGAACAGGGGAACGCCATTTTCTTACAGGACCTGCAGAGGTCTCTGCGTGAGCTGGCGCAGATAGAGGGGGGAGTCGGGGGGCCAAGATAGAGATCTGACCCCCGCTCCGTGGCAGGTTAGGGGCGGAAATCTGGGTGGTTTCAGCAACTGCGCGTTCTCCCTTGGGCATCTTTGGGGATGATTGACAGGTTCTCTCCAAGACCATGGTGGGTGCTACCTGCGCACTTGGGGGGAACCTGTCTTTGGGTCCCGCTATTGAAGTCCCAGGGTAGGGGTGAGCCGGCGGGACCCCCCTCATGCGAGTGTATGGCAGGGTCTCAGGTGAGGGAGAGGTCCCTCACCTGGACCAGCATCGATTACGCCCATAGTTGCCCAGGAATGTTGACCTTTTACGTCATTTCCGCCCCGGAAGTGTTTGTTTGACCCTGCAGGTCCATTTGGTTCCGGGTCATAGTTAAGTATGTTGATTATGCAAATTTATGCTAATTCATGCTAATTTAATTAACAAATTATGCAAATTTATTATAATAAAAATGACCCAAGTTTAAATCCAGCTCTTGTGTCCGAGTCGTTACTCCGTCTCTTCTGCAATAACGCCGGCTGACTTACCGGCCCCACGGCGATGTTGCTGAAGGGCCGGGCAGACTCGGACCCTTCAGATGGCGGCCGCCATCTTGTTTTCGGCCGAAATCTCGCGAGACGAGATTTCGGCCGGGAATGCCCTGCCCACGTGGCTGGGCATGACGTCGGGTCCGGGCGGGGCCTGCTGGCCCTATTTAAGGGGCAGCAGGCCGGGAAGCAGCCTTTTCGCCCGGACCTGGTTGCCTGAGCAGACACCCACCCGCCCTTCCCTATTTTGCAGTGTGCCTCGGGGTCGCCTGCGGGGGCCGAATGGGAATTTTTTGCAGCCTCGCCCATTAGGCCAGGCTGTTTTTTCGCCCATTCCACACTGGGGAGATGGATGTGCGGTTAGGGGGTGTATGCATTTAATTAGGTTAATTGGCTTACCTCTGGTCATTGGGTAGGCAGGTTAGGGGCGGAAATCTGGGTGGTTTCAGCAACTGCGCGTTCTCCCTTGGGCATCTTTGGGGATGATTGACAGGTTCTCTCCAAGACCATGGTGGGTGCTACCTGCGCACTTGGGGGGAACCTGTCTTTGGGTCCCGCTATTGAAGTCCCAGGGTAGGGGTGAGCCGGCGGGACCCCCCTCATGCGAGTGTATGGCAGGGTCTCAGGTGAGGGAGAGGTCCCTCACCTGGACCAGCATCGATTACGCCCATAGTTGCCCAGGAATGTTGACCTTTTACGTCATTTCCGCCCCGGAAGTGTTTGTTTGACCCTGCAGGTCCATTTGGTTCCGGGTCATAGTTAAGTATGTTGATTATGCAAATTTATGCTAATTCATGCTAATTTAATTAATAAATTATGCAAATTTATTATAATAAAAATGACCCAAGTTTAAATCCAGCTCTTGTGTCCGAGTCGTTACTCCGTCTCTTCTGCAACAAATGATACATAACCTTTCCCATCAGAGTATGTTTGTGTGTGCGTGTGTGTATTGATTTATAATTATAATTAAGTCCAAAATGTAAGTTAATAAGTGGGACAGTTATTAAGAGAGTTTTGCCTTATTTTATGTGTTACATTAGTAACACAATTGTGAAATGAAATTGGCTTTCCTGTTCATTTTGCTTGTAAGACCTTTGGAGAAGATAATGACATGATTCTAGGACACTGCAAACATCATAAATATGAGTCAGTTACAAAGTATATGAATTTTGATCACATGAGTATGGGGATGCTGCAATGGTCATAAGTAGGAAAACCATTCATAAGTCACTTTTTTCAGTGCCATTGTAACTTCAAATGGTCAATAAATGAATTGTTTTAAGTCAAGGACTACATGCATGTGTAGCTGTGTCCATGTTTGGCTAAATCTTTGTGCTGCATAGCTGAATATTAAAGAATCTATTAAGAAAGATAAAGAATTTCCAACTTCCTGAATTAATACCCTGTTTTCCCCAAAATAAGACATCCTCTGATAATAAACCCAATTGGACTTTGGAGTGCATGGCAATAAGGCCAAGTGCTTATTTCAGGGTTCAAAAAAATATAAGACAGGGTCTTATTTTTGTAGAAGAGATGTGGCTGTCTAGCCCTTTGGTTATATGGAGTCCAGTGATGGGCTCCTATGGGTACGGCCAGGTACGCAGAACCAGTAGATTTTTTTTCTTTCTTTTTTCCCCCTTTTGGGCTCTATTTTTCCTATCATAGTAAATGAGCTTGAATGTGTATAAGTTTAGAAGAGCTGTGTGTGCTCTTTTAAACTACACACAGTTTATATAGTAGATAATATAGAAACATAGAAACATAGAAGACTGACGGCAGAAAAAGACCTCATTATCCATCTAGTCTGCCCTTATACTATTTTCTGTATTTTATCTTAGGATGGATATATGTTTATCCCAGGCATGTTTAAATTCATTTATTTATTTATTATTTATTTATTTTATTAGTTGGACTTGTATGCCGCCCCTCTCCGAAGACTCGGGGCGGCTCACAACAAGTAAAAACAGTCACAACAATCCAATTAATTAAAATATTTAACGATTTAAGAAAAACCCCATGTAATAGCAAACACACACACAAGCATACCATGTATAAATTAACATGCCCAGGGGAGATGTTTAGTTTCCCCATGCCTGACGGCAAAGGTGAGTCTTAAGGAGTTTTCGGAAGGCAGGAAGAGTAGGGGCAGTTCTAATCTCCGGGGGGAGTTGGTTCCAGAGAGCTGGCGCCGCCACAGAGAAGGCTCTTCCCCTGGGACCCGCCAACCGCCATTGTTTAGTTGACGGGACCCGGAGAAGGCCCACTCTGTGGGACCTAATCGGTCGCTGGGATTCGTGCGGCAGGAGGCGGTCTCGGAGATATTCTGGTCCGATGCCATGAAGGGCTTTAAAGGTCATAACCAACACTTTGAATTGTGACCGGAAATTGATCGGCAGCCAATGCAGACTGCGGAGTGATGGTGAAACATGGGCGTACCTAGGTAAGCCCATGACTGCTCTCGCAGCTGCATTCTGCACGATCTGAAGTTTCCGAACACTTTTCAAAGGTAGCCCCATGTAGAGAGCATTACAGTAGTCGAACCTCAAGGTGATGAGGGCATGAGTGACTGTGAGCAATGAGTCCCGGTCCAGATAGGGCCGCAACTGGTGCACCAGGCGAACCTGGGCAAACGCCCCCCTCGCCACAGCTGAGAGATGGTTTTCTAATGTGAGCTGTGGATCGAGGAGGATGCCCAAGTTGTGGACCCTCTCTGAGGGGGTCAATAATTCCCCCCCCCAGGGTAGATGGACGGACAGATGGAATTGTCCTTGGGAGGCAAAACCCACAGCCACTCCGTCTTATCCAGGTTGAGTTTGAGTCTGTTGACACCCATCCAGGCCCCAACAGCCTCCAGGCACCGGCACATCACTTCCACCGCTTCGTTGACTGGGCATGGGGTGGAGATGTAAAGCTGGGTATCATCGGCATATTGATGATACCTCACCCCATGTCCTTGGATGATCTCACCCAGCGGTTTCATGTAGATGTTAAATAGCAAGGGGGAGAGGACCAACCCCTGAGGCACCCCACAAGGGAGAGACCTCGGAGCCGACCTCTGACCCCCCACTAACACCGACTGCGACCGGCCAGAGAGGTAGGAGGAGAACCACTGAAGAACAGTGCCTCCCACCCCCAGCCCCTCCAACCAGCGCAGAAGGATACCATGGTCGATGGTATCGAAAGCCGCTGAGAGATCGAGGAGCACCAGGACAGAGGATAAACCCCTGCCCCCGGCCCGCCAGAGATCATCCTTCAATGCGACCAAAGCGGTTTCCGTGCTGTAACCGGGCCTGAAACCTGACTGCTGGGGACCTAGATAATCAGCTTCTTCCAAGGACAGCTGGAGCTGGAGTGCCACCACCTTCTCGACAACCTTCCCCATAAAGGGAAGGTTGGAGACTGGATGATAGTTGTTAAGTACGGCTGGGTCCAGGGAGGGCTTCTTGAGGAGGGGGCACACAAGTGCTTCTTTATAGAGTGATGGAAAAACTCCCCTCCCCAAGGAAGCGTTGGTAATCTCCTGGGCCCAGCTCCATGTCACCTCCCTGCTGGCCGAGACCAACCAGGAGGGACACGGATCCAGTAAGCAGGTGGCAGAACTCACAGCTCCGATGGCCTTGTCCACTTCATCAGGTGTCACCAGATCAAACTCTTCCCAGACAGGTGGACAAGTACGTGCCCCAGTCACCTCGACTGACTCGTTGTCAGTCGACTCTGTTTTACAATTGGAGTCGAGGTCGGCCCGGATCTGAGCGACTTTATCAGCGAAAAACGTATTAAACTCCTCGGCACTACTCTGCAAGGGCTCCCCAACTCCCCCTTTACTGTGGATTTACCAACCACATCTGCTGGAAGTTTGTTCCAAGGATCTACTACTCTTTCAGTAAAATAATATTTTCTCATGTTGCTTTTGATCTTTCCCCCAACTAACTTCAGATTGTGTCCCCTTGTTCTTGTGTTCACTTTCCTATTAAAAACACTTCCCTCCTGGACCTTATTTAACCCTTTAACATATTTAAATGTTTCGATCATGTCCCCCCTTTTCCTTCTATCCTCCAGACTATACAGATTGAGTTCATTAAGTCTTTCCTGATACGTTTTATGCTTAAGACCTTCCACCATTCTTGTAGCCCGTCTTTGGACCCGTTCAATTTTGTCAATATAGTTTTGTAGGTGAGGTCTCCAGAACTGAACACAGTATCCCAAATGTGGTCTCACCAGTACTCTATATAGCGGGATCATAATCTCCCTCTTCCTGCTTGTTATACCTCTAGCTATGCAGCCAAGCATCCTACTTGCTTTCCCTTCCGCCTGATGTATATTGTTCTGTGCCTGTGTGTAATATGTATGTACACATATGGCATATATACACAAAAATAAATAGTATATTTTGGATGTTCAATAATAGTAAGGGAAATTGTTTCTGAGGCGAGGAGAATCCAGGCACCCTAACCCTAACCCTTGACGTGAGTGATGTCAAGTTGGCCATCTTTAAGCCATCACATGACCTTTAAGCCACTCCCCGTTCACATGATCATCAAGCCACTCCCACCTGGTCACATGGCCAGCAAACTACACCCACAAAATAAGCCATACCCACAGTGTGGTAGTAAAATGTTTTGCAGCCCTTCACTGATGGAGTCCATCTAAGTTAAAATCTTGTTACCAAGATTTTGTTTCCGTTCACGACACACTGGATGGAAACTAATCAAGGTGAGAAGAACAAGCTGGAAACTTCCTAACAATGAAGACAATTAATCAGTGGAACAGTTTGACTTCAGAAGTTGTCTGATGCTTCATCACTGGAGATTTTTAAGAAGAGACTGGGCAGTCACTTGTCTGAAATGGTATAGTATCTCCCACTTGAGCATGGAGCTGGATTAGAAAACATCCAAAGTCCCTTCCAGCTACATTCTGATAACAATAAACAGAAAAAGCATGGAAAAAAGGGGACTGACTTTCTTCAATTGTGAATCTGATATAAAGAAGCAAAATAATATAGATACCTTTGTTATACTCAATGCTATTTCCACAGGGACTGTTTAATATAGAGATGACATTGCATATATTTGAACTGATCTATGATAGAAAAATATGCACTAAATAAAACAGCCACCATTGACTATTTGTGAAACAGTCTCCTTGTGTGGGGATGAATTATCCAGCAGTTGAAAAGAAAAGAAAGAAAAGAAAAGAAAAGAAAAGAAAAGAAAAGAAAAGAAAAGAAAAGAAAAGAAAAGAAAAGAAAAGAAAAGAAAAGAAAAGAAATATTTCAGATAACTGGTTCGCCTGCAGCTTCAGCTAAGACCTACATGAAATTTAAATGTAATAACATTGTAAAATTTACAGTCTCTCTCTCTCCATCCATCCATCCATCCATCCATCCATCCATCCATCCAGGTTTTCTATTTATTCAAAGAAAGCCTCAGTGATTTCATATGCTGCAGTTGCAGAAAGAATCCCAATTTAGCAGGCACAAAATTTCACATCAGGACTGGACCTTCCCTCTGCTTTTTCAGAACAGACTGTGACTTTTTAAAATGATTGCCATTGACATTCTGATAGCTTCTAATGAACATGAAGCATTGTCAGAGGTGCTGCTCAGAGAAGACTGAAAGACTGTCAGCTTTTTGACCAAACAGGAACAGAGCCAGAATAATTAATTCTATTTTACTGTAAGGTTATATTAACAGAATCTTGCAAGTCTGAAAGTACATTTCCCCTGTCACTTTTACAGCCTGGGAAAGGAGGGATCCTTCTGAGATTTCTCCCCCTCTCCTTTGCTACTGCTGTGGGGTAAGTTGTCTTTTATCTGACTATTCCCAAGGCTGCATCTCTTCACTTTGTCTCCAAAGCTGTTACAGATTACAGACCTTGTAGGTCACCTAGTCCAACCCTTCACCCAAACAGGAGACCCTACACCATTTCTACAAATGGTACTCTAATATCTTCTTGAAAGTCTCAAGTGATGAAGCTCCCACAACTTCTGAAGGCAAGATGTTTTATTGGTTGATAGTTCTCACTGTCAAAAAGTTTCTCCTTAGTTCCAAGTTGAATCTCTCCTTGTTCATTTTCCATTCATTATTTGCAGCAGAGGCGGAGTAACGACACAGACACAAAGAGCTGGATTTAAAATGGGTCATTTTTATTAATTAAATTTGCATAATTTATTCATTAAATTAGCATAAATTTAACTATAACCCTAACAAGGACCTGCAGGGTCAAACAATTGCTTCCGGGGCGGAAAATGACATCAGAAAAACCTCCGGGGCAACTTAAGGGGGTAGCTCCATGCTGATCCAGGTGAAGGGCCCCGCCCTAACCTGGATTTCTGCCATGCACTTGCATGTGGGAGGTCTCGCCGTCTAACCCTTACAAGGGGAAATAAATGGGTGGGACCCAAAGACAGGTTCCCCCCAATTGCTCAGGCCATTAGCACCATGAGCCTTTGGAGAGAACCTGTCAATCATCCCCAAAGATGCCCAATGGAGAACACGCAGTTGCTAAACACCACCCAGTTTTCCGCCCCTAACCTGCCTACCCAAATGACCAGAGGTAAGCCAATTAGCCTAAACAGGGGGGCAAAGCACCCCCTAACTGCATATCCGTCACCACAGTGTGGAATAGGCAAAAAAATGGTCGCAGAAAATACTGAGACCGCCAAAAATTTCTATTCGGCCCCCGTAAGGGCGACCCACAGTGGCACACTGAAAGATAGGGAGGGCGGGCGGGTGTTCGCTCTGTCGTCGTCGGGGCAAAAAGGAGGCCCAAAGCCTGCACAGCGCTTTTATAAGGCTGGCAGGCTCCGCCCCCAATGACGTCATCGGCTATGGCCGATGCTTCTAGAAATGGCCGAAATCTCACAAAATCTCGTGAGATCTCAGCCCCAAGATGGCGGCTACGCCGCAGGGCCATGTCTCCCTGGCCCTGCGGCAAATCCGGGCCGGGGGCTGAAGCCAGGCATTCTTGTCTGATCTTCAGGTCCTTTGGAAAATAGCTTGACAGCTTTCTCTCTGTGGCAACCCCTCAAATATGGGAATGCTGTTATCATGCCTACCCTGGTCCTTCTCTTCACTAGTGTAGCCATGCCCAGTTCCTGTAATGGTTCTTCATAAGTTTTAGTTTCCAGTCCCCTAATCATTGTAGTTGCTCTTCTACGAAGTTTTTCTAGAGTATCAACATATTTTTTATATGTGGTTTCCAAAACTGGATGCAATACTCTAGGTGTAGTCTTACTAGGGCTTCATGGAGTAGTTTTAGTACCTCACTCGATCTTAATTGCATCCCTCTGTTAATGCAATTTAGGATTGCATTGGCTTTTTCAGCTGCCACTGCACACAGCCAGTTCATATTTAGTAGTTGTCCACTAAAAGTCCAAGATCTCTCTCACAGTTACTGCTGTTAAGACTGGTTTCACTCAGTTTATATGTGTACTTTTGGTTTTTCTTGCCTAAAGGCAGGGCTTTACTTTTCTCTACATTGAATTTCACTTTCTTAGATAGGGCCCAGGCTTCAAGTCTGTCAGGATCCATCTGGACCTTGAGCCTATCTTCTAGGGCTGCGATGGCAAACCTCTGGCATGTGGAACCATATTTGAGGGCACATGAGGCAGGAAAGGCTCCAGAGCCAGTGGATGGTGAAAAATGAACCCAACGGGCCTACCGGAAGTTCATTTCTGCACTTATGGTAGGCCGGGAGGGACCATTTTTGCTATTCATAGGCTCTAGAGCCTTTCCTGGGGAGAATGAAAAATGGCACAATGGGCCTACTGGAAGTCCAGAGACTTCAGTGAGGTCTGCGTGAATATGTGTGGGGAAAACGTGTGTATGCATGAGTACTGAACCTAAGACAGAACCTTGTGTTACCCCACTGCTTACTTCCATGTAGACTTACACCCATTGAGGACTACTCATTGAGTATAGTTTGTCAGCCAGTTGTGAATCCATCTGGCAGTGATATGTCACTTTTTTCTAGCTTACCAAGAAGTAGGTTGTGGTCAACTTTGTTGAATGTTTGCTCAGATCTATTATGTCTAGTATTTTGCTGGTCTACTAATTTACATCCCTACGATTACAAAGACCAACAGACCACAATAGCGAACATATTATCCAAGTAGCTATCCTTACTGAGCAAGGAAGATTCAACAGAGGGATATCAACAAAACTAGGGAATGACCATAATTTACAGATAGGGCACAGAAAGATCTAAAATGTCAGAAGGGAAAAAAATATCCAATGAATGAAAGGCAAAAGTGGAGAAAGTTAATAGATTGCTCAGCTGCCTAGCTGAAACTTTGAAAACTTATTAAAATGTACATGAAGAATCCAAATTATGAAGAATGAAAAGGCAGCAAAGCGATATTCACCCGTTACAGGATTTAGTATAATATTATGGCATAATATTATAACAATGTGATGGAAATGGTACAGCCAGGGAAGGATGGATACATACCCTCTGATGATTAAGTTTAGAAATGTATTAGTCTAAAAGAGATTTGGAGCTTTGTTTCAAATTTCCCATGTTAAGAAGCAACATAACTGACATTAAAAGCAGTTCGCACATAAATTCCATGAAGCTGTCTTTGGAATAATTTGTAAAGCTCCATTCCTGATTTTAAAATGCTACGTAGATCCAGAAATCCTACCATAAAGAGTAACCTATGCATCAAGAAACCAGAGAGTTTCTTAATCTGCTAAAGAAATTGGGTATTTTGTCTCTTAGAAGAGAAAGAGCTTAGCAAGAGACCTTAAGGGTGACATATAATAATTTGGCAGAGAACAGATAATGACAAAAGGCAATTAGCATCAGTCGGGGCCCTGGATACAGCTGGAAGGACATGAACATATGTTACAAAAGGGCAGCGTCTTCTTTAGGGCTGAATCTTGTTTTGTTTTAAACATTGTGCAAAAATAGTTCATGTATACAATTATAAAACAAGCTACTATATCTGGATCTGCAAGGACTATCATTATTAAATATAATGGCTACTAGTTCTTATTTTAGCCCAATTATGTGGTAAGATCACAAGAGAAACAACTGACACTCATCCATTTCAATGAAGATCCTATGGACTAAGGGATGGACAGAGACAAACCTTTGTGTATTTGATATGAACCATTAATATTTTTTTTTGTTTAGTATTCTTGGAAGCTGATTGAGAGCTTCAGGGGACAATGTAAAGAATCAAGACAAAAAGAAGCAATTCCTGAAGAAGTAGCTGAGGAGAAAAAAGGGAAAGAAACATCACAGGTGTTGTGGTTAGCTCTGGCCCAGCTCCTGCCCCAAGGACTGTGGATGTGGGGGAGACATCCACATGCTGCAGGCCTGTTTTGCCCCTGGTGGAATCTGCTGATGAAGGCTCCTCTGACCAAGAAGACATGAGTGACAGGGAGGAGGAGAGTGTGGCAGACAGCTCAGAATTATCTAGCTCCTCCTTGGATTCAGAACAAGAGTTAATGATACAGCCATGCATGCGGAGAGCGATGCATAGGCAACAACAACTGAGAGATTATTATCAAAGAAAATGAGGCCACCTGTGGTTGGGTGGGGCTGTGGTAATTAGTGAGGCTGCTATAAATAGCAGCCTGTGGGTTTGGCCATTTTGGAGGATTATCTGATCGTTGTGTTTCATGACTGCTTTACTGACTTTGACCTTTTGTATACTGATTTTCCCCCGCTTTGAAACTAAACCAGAGCACTTTGTGAAAGAAGAAGGACTGTGAATTGCCTCACAGCTGCAAGATAAGTATCACAGAACTGATAAGGGACTTGTACAAATTACCAGTTTGTTTGGAGACAAGTGCTCTTTGCTATACCAAAAGAGGGCTTAGTTTAAGTGAATTTTCATTATAAAGAACATTGTTTTGAATTTTCAAACGTGTGTGTGTCTGAAATTTGTACCTGTGAATTTTTGGGAGGAGTCTACCAGAGAGCCCGACAGAACAACCGGTAGAGTTGTAATATCTAACCCTTTCACCGCACAAAGACACAAACTTAGCAGCAAACAAAGTTAGTAATGAGCTTTAAGTCTTTATTGTACTTATGCCCTACAGTAGTCAGTATAATCAGCTGAAATTTAATCTGAACACAGAAAATAGGAAAAGAGAAAGAATGTGGGTAAATACATTTCAAGTTTGTTTGCTAGTTATAGTAGGAGACAGAAGATATTTATATTTCTTTCTTGTTTTACTGATTATTATCCGGATATTTAACGATGTTCTGAAAGAGGAAAACAAGCAGACAAATAAAAATGTTTCAATATTGCAAGCAAAATTGAAGCAATATTTGTTTTATGGATGCTGATGTTAGCCAAAAACAACCTTTCATCTTTCTTGAGTGCTTCCTACAAGAAATGGCAGAATTGTTAAGTAGTCTTTTTATCGTCATCATCACCATCAAATTCCAGGGACATGATGAAAACTTTCTTTGAACTCATAGACTGTACTTGCTGCTTAACTGTAGATAACTAATGGGACCTGACATTACAAAGGTTTTTTTTCTTTTCCATCTCATCAGTATTTATTTATTTTATTAATTAATTAATTAGATTTGTATGCCTCCCACTTCCTGAGGACTCAAGGCAGCTCACAGCAGTAAAATAATAAAACAATATAAATAATCAGTTAAAACATATCATATTAATTAAAAAACCTTAAATCTAATCACTACATTCATATCATCAGACATCCTAATCAATTTGTGTCTAGGCCGGAATATGGAGACGTCAATTCTCCTGGCCCCCAGGCCTGCTGTCAGAGCCAGGTTTTCAGGCCTTTTGGAAACCCAGTAACATGGGGACTCAGGTAGTAGTTGGTTCCAAAGAACCGGGGCTGCCACAGAGAAGGCACTCCCCCATGGGCCCACCAACCAACACTGCTTAGTCAACGGGACTTGGAGAAGGCCAATCCTGTGGACTCTAATTGGTCGCAGAGAGGTATGTGGCAGGAGAGGATCCCATAAATAGTCTGGTCTTATGCCATGTCAGGCTTAGTGTCAGCCACCCCCTTTGTTTTAATAATTTGTGATATAGAAATCTAACTGTTGTGGTTCAGCCTGAGGCTGCTCAGGGACCAGCTGTGTCTCTGCTGGCTCCATGCCCGGAGGAGGATGACAGCAAAGAGGAGGGGGCTGAACAGTCGGACGGGGGAGAGGAAAGTCAGGAATGGTATGAAGGAGAACAGCATGAGAGCCCCGGGGGGGGGGGCTCTCCCCAGCCAGTAGCTTGGAGTCATTAGGTGATGAAGCACAAGCCGTCATTGACATTTATTTATTTATTTATTTATTACTTAGATTTGTATGCCGCCCCTCTCCGAAGACTCGGGGCGGCATGCGACAGAGACGTTCAGATCAAAGAAAGGATCAATTAAAGAAGTATTATCAGCACTGAATTAGGAACAGCTGGGCTTGGGTGTGGTCCTCCTTAGCAGGGTTTAAAAGGCAGGCAAGCCCTTGAAGCCATGTGGAGTGTTATCAGTTGGAGTTACGGTGTCCTGCTTTGTTCTCGAGGTCTCTGTTCCTGGCTTGTGGCCCAGAAGTTTGGAAGCCCCTTGGGAGGTGTAGGTCTGCTATCTACAGCCTCGTCTTGGCAGCAAGAATCCTGTATTGCTGCATGGACTTTTGCCTTCGTGGATATATTTGAAGATACAGCGTTTTCCTGTTTGTAAGGACATTTTCTGTGACCTGTGTTTTTCTTGAATTTTATAAACTGCCTTTGCCTTTTACCGGTGTGTCTGGCTTCTCTTTTTGGGTTGATATTGGCTTCTGGAGTGACCCAGACAGAACACTAACTAAGGAACTAAGGAAAAATTTCTTGACAGAACAATTAAACAGTATTGTCTTTGTCATACGACAGAACAATTAAACAGTGGAATGGCTTGCCTTCAGAAGTTAGGGTTGTTCCATCATTGGAGGCTTTTAAGAACTGGGCAGCCACTTGTCTGGAATGGTATAGGGCCATAATGACAAACTATGGAACACATGTTATAAATGACATGCAGAAGCCTGTCTGCAAACACGGCAGCTGTCACCCTAGCCCAGCTGTACCCACACGCATGCCTCCTGCTAATCAGATGGTCTTCGGTTCTCTGCCTGCATTTATGAGGGACAGGGTCTTCCCTGATGTCTGCAGATTCCTCCAGCGCTCCCTGCCGTTCTCCCCCATTTCTTCCACCCGTGCCTTCCCCAATCTCCACAGATTCTCCACAGTGTGCCCTACCCTTTTCCTCCATTTTGTCTGACTACCCCAAGTTGGAAGCCAAAATGGGGCACAGGGGCACTATGCGAGCCCCCACCCCGGGCCAGTTTTGGACCTGAAAAACCTCCTGCATCAACCTCTAAGCCAAAATGGAATATGGGGTGTTTGTTTGTTTGTTTGTTTGTTTGTTTGTTTGTTTGTTTGTTTATTTATTTATTTATTTATTTATTTATTTATTTTTGTATGCCGCCCCTCTCCGCAGACTCGGGGCGGCTCACAACAGAATAAAACAATTCATGACAAATCTAAATTATAGTTTAAAATATTTTTAAAAACCCATTTACTAAGCAAACATACATACAAACATACCATGCATAAATTGTATATGCCCGGGGGAGATGTCTCAGTTCCCCCATGCCTGACGACAAAGGTGGGTTTTAAGGGGCTTACGAAAGGCAAGGAGAGTAGGAGCAGTTCTAATCTCTGGGGGGAGTTGGTTCCAGAGAGTCGGGGCCGCCACAGATAAGGCTCTTCCCCTGGGGCCCGCCAACCGACATTGTTTAGTTGACGGGACCCGGAGAAGGCCCACTCTGTGGGACCTAATCGGTCGCTGGGATTCGTGCGGCAGAAGGCGGTCTCGGAGATATTCTGGTCCAATGCCATGAAGGGCATTGTGTTATTATTTTGTAAGCGGCCCTAAGTCCTTCGGGATTGGGTGGCATAGAAGTCGAATAGATAAATAAATAAATGTGTGGAGGGGCGTGGCACATGTATGAGGGATGTGTATTCATGCGTGGGGGTGGGCCTTGTATGGGGGGCCTTGCATTGCATTTTGGAGATTGGGGCATGTGCACGAGCATTTGCAGGTGCACACATCCACTTTGGGCACCCGGCACCAGAAAAGTTAACCATCAGTGGTATAGGATCTCCTCCTTGAATAGAGAGTTTGGATTAGAAGAACTCCAAGGTCCCTTCCAACTCATTCTGAACCTCTATCTCCTGCAGTATTGTAAATATATAATTATTATTTATTTATTTATTTATTTAATTAGATTTGTATGCCGCCCCTCTCTGAAGTCTCGGGGGGGCTCACAACATAATAAAAAACAATATAACATTGCAACAAGTCTAATATTTAAAAAAAAGATATTTAAAACCCCAGTAATTAAAAACCATGCGACACATACATACCAATACATAAAATATAAAAGCCTTGGGGAAGTGTTTCAGTTTCCCCCATGCCTGGCGATTCCAGAGGGCCGGGGCCACCACAGAGAAGGCTCTTCCCCTGGGGCCCGCCAAACGACATTGTTTGGTTGACGGGACCCGGAGAAGGTCAACTCTGTGGGACCTTATCGGCCGCTGGGATTCGTGCGGTAGAAGGCGGTTCCAGAGATATTCTGGTCCACTGCCATGTAGGGCTTTAAAGGTCATAACCAACACTTTGAATTGTGACCAGAAACTTATCGGCAGCCAGTTTATTTTTTCTTCATATCTGCAATTCAATTGCCTAAATGTTTGTTTGTTTGTTTGTTTGTTTAGACCAGAGGTCTTCAAACTTGGCAACTTTAAGACTTGTGGACTTCAGCTCCCAGAATTCTAAAGCCAACTATACCAGATATTGTAAAGTTCTCACGTTGGATTTCCTTTCATGCCATAACTTTATGTCATTGACTGTACAGGTTCTTGACTTACAACTGTTCATTTAGTGAGTGTTCAATATTAACAATGGCATTAAAAAAGTGACTTATGACTATTTTCACAATTACCATCACTGTAGCTTCCCCATGGTAACATGATCAAAATTCAGATGCTTGGCAACTAATTGGCAACCAAAACAACACAATCTTTATGAAAAAGAAAAACAAGAAACCAGCATGTCTAAACAAAGAACTCACAGACATTCTAAAAGAAAAAAAAGTCAAATACAAAGAATGGAAATAGGGACACATAACCAAGGCAGAGTTCCAACAAACACCAAGAATCTGCAAACAAAAAATAAGGACAGCAAAGGCCCAATATGAACAAAACCTTGCAACAAAAGTCAATGACAACAAAAAAAGCTTCTTCCAACACATAAACAATAAGAAAAAAAAGCAAACAGTTGGTACACTAAAAAGAGAAGATGGCAAAGAAATCATAGACAACAGAGACAAAGCAGAGCTGCTCAATACATATTTTGCATCAGTCTTCACACCTAAAGAAGCTACCAACCAACAAACTAGTGTCACAGCTGCAAATAACAGTTTTGGAACAGAACTCAACATAACTAAAATCATAGTAAGAGGCCACCTGAGTGAACTCAATGAGTACAAATTGCGTATTACCTCCTACACCATACCGCTCTGTCAAATAAGGCATATACTGTGATGTAAGCCTGTCTTCCTAAAATTTCTTCTTTAATGGTAAATACTCTGTGCCAGTATCTAGCAGGATAACTGAGGATTTGTTTGTTTTTTGCCAAATTTCTGATCTTCGTTGTTTTCTTCCTGATGTTTAATTACCTAACTAGGCAACACCTAGCACAGTGATGACAAATCTTTTTTTTTGTTTGCATGGCAAAAGGATTTGTGTGCATGCGTGCACATGCCCACCCCCATTCCCACCCCCCAAAACATGTGCACCCCTGCACTTCCCCTGAGCATGGGCACAACCCCCCTGCCCCTACGCATGCTCACAGGTCTCATTGAAGCCTGGGACGGTGAAAAAAATGTTCCAATAGGCAAACCGGAAGTTCAGAAAAGTGGACTTCCAATTTGCCTATTTGCTATTTTTTCCATTCTGGAGGCTTCAGGGAAGTTTCCTGAAGCCCTGGAGTGTGAAAAACAGCACAACATGCAAACCAGAAATCAATTTTTCTGAACTTCCTGTTTGCTCGAAGGGTGGTTTGTTTTGCACTCCGGGGCTTCAGGGAAGCTTCCTCAAGGCAATGACCTTCCTCAAGGCAAAAATCAGCTGGCCAGTGCTTGCATGCATGCTGCAGCTGACAAAGGGCAATGCATCATGTACCCTCTGATGTGGTTCCATGTGCCTCCTGTGACACATGTGCCATAGGTTCGCCATCTAGCATGTTATCTAATTGAGTAATGAAATGTTTACAAAAAAATAACCAAGCTCAAAGAGCATCAAGGACCGAACAGTTCAACCCTCACTTTAGAAATACAGTGATACCTCGTCTTACAAACGCCTCGTGATACAAACTTTTCGAGATACAAACCCGGCATTTAAGATTTTTTTTGCCTCTTCTTACAAACTATTTTCAACTTACAAACCCTTCGCCGCCACTGGGATGCCCCGCCTCCAGACTTCTGTTGCCAGCGAAGCACCCGTTTTTGCACTGCTGGGATTCCCCTGAGGCTCCCCTCCATGGGAAACCCCACCTCCGAACTTCCGTGTTTTTGCGATGCTGCAGGGGAATCCCAGCAGGGGAATCCAGCAGCGCAAAACCTGGCGCTTTGCTGGCAACGGAATTCTGGAGGTGGGGTTTCCCAGTGAGGGGAGCATCAGTGAAATCACAGCATCACAAAAACACAGAGGTCCGGAGGTGGGGTTTCGAGGACTTCGGTGTTTTTGCGATGCTGCGATTTCACTGATGCTCCCTTCGCTGGGAAACCCCACCTCCCGACTTCCGTTGCCAGCGAAGCGCTCATTTTTGTGGTGCTGGGATTCCCCTGCAGCTTGCAAAAACACAGAAGTCCGGAGGTGGGGTTTCCCATGGAGGGGAGCCTCAGGGGAATCCCAGCAGCGCAAAAATGGGTGCTTTGGCTGGCAAAAGGGGTGAATTTTGAGCTTGTACGCATTAATTGCTTTTCCATTGATTCCTATGGGAAACATTGTTTCATCTTACAAACTTTTCAACTTAAGAACCTCATCCCAGAACCAATTAAGTTTGTAAGACAAGGTATCACTGTATTCTCTTTTATTAGTTTGACCAATTTACCAAAGTCTTGTGAGTTTCTCCAGTTCTTCATTCTTTTCACTAAGAAAGTAGCAAAATGCACACCAAATCATCTACTGATATTTGGTGCCTCTATTAATTAGCATCTGGTTTTGTTGACGCAACTATTTGAACTCAAGCATAAATGTTGCAGTGGATGAATTATAGAGATCCCCCCCCCCCCTGCATCCTCTCTCTGGAATTGAAGGTCTGGTTCTTTTCCTCTTTATACAGCAGGGCCACTTTGGCTGGGCTACACATGACTGGATTCCAAGTTCTTTTTGCTAGATTCTCTAATTTCTCATTTGTTTTGTTGAAGAGAATTACAGCTCCCAAATGCTAAGCACATATTTCCTCTACTGGAACAAATCGGATATTCTGTTTCTATGACTTCTTCTCAGCAGGTCACAGCAAAAGTTTATTGCATTAGTATTTGTAAGTGACTTCTTCACCTACCAGGCTGCTTAAATTATGCAAACAATTATACAGTGCAAATTATCATTATTAATTTTACTTATTCCAGTGTCTGTATTCAAGCCAAGACTGTGTAAAATGGTTGGGAGCAGCAAATCAGCCTATTTAATCTGATCTATTTCCATTTGGCTGTGAGGTGTCCTGAGAGCACCTTATACAGAAGCCATCAAACTCATATTTAATTTCAGCTGGCATTGGGGAAGAAACCCCTCACTAAGCAACAAATGGTCTTTACTATTCATGTCTTTTCCCTAAAATTCAAATTTCCAACTTAATGTATTACAAAAACACACATACTACTTCATGTGTACAATTAATGTTGACAGTGGTAATCATAGTCAAATACACTGAGGTTTTCTCAATTTCCTTCCCCTTAAATTTAATATTTGTCATCACTTCAATTATCCCCCTTTTAGATGTAGCCCTTTTAATGCTAAACTTGTAGAAAGATTTCAGACTGCAAAGCCATTTTGCTTCTACATTTCAAACAGACTACAATACCATCTAAACAATTCCAAAATAATCAAGATGAATTGATTGTTAGTAAGAAATGTTGATTCATATTAATGTAGAGAAAACAGACATTACTGTATTAGTCATTGAGAGATGCATGGGTAAACCCATCTTCAGTTTTTAAATTATTCTAATTGTGTAAAAAATAATAATAACAGTATTGTAGATTTCCTAACACCCTGTCAAAACTGTTACTATTTCCTTAAATCAAATGTATCTTATTTAGGTATTGCACACAAAGACAGTAAAAGGTATAACTTGTTTTAGAAGTTACAACTACAACTGCAAATGTAACATTTATTTGCCAATGTATATGTCAGGAAAAGCAATCAGAGCCATTCATGAATAGTAAAAGTCAGTAATATTATTGTCTACCACCTATGTTACAAGAGTCTCACTAGTCTACTAGTGAATGACCAGATAGGCTTCATGGATCTTGGGGGAGATCTGTGAACAGGTCTTACTGTTTGTGGATGTGCAAAGACTCCAAACTACATCCCCTCTTAACCCCTCTTTCTAGTCTAACTGGCAGTTTCCCAAAAGTATACTCCATAAAATCCAGTTCATTGCACAGCCTTAGTTGCAAGCAGATAATGTAATGGACAAAAAAAAAACCTGTTGAGAGAAGTAGAACAATAAGAGTCGATAATGCATAAGATCAAATATATTAGAAGAAAAGACTTGGAAGAGATAGAATTTGTATGAGAAGTAGGCGATAATGAAAAATATTTACCACATGTTATAGTTCTAAGCAGGGGTGGGTTACTGCCCGGACAGGGGAGAAGGCAGTGGGGTAGTGGAAAAGGAGCTCCAGCCCAGTTCACCCAATTTGCACTGAAAGATGTTGAAAGAAAATGCAGGGCGTCTTGCATAAGTCACACCCACAGTGTGGTAGTAAGCATTTTGGTAGCCCTTCACTTGTTGTAAAGCATACTCAACTTGATAATATCTAACTTCTCTCTAGAATATCTAACTTCACAGAGCTATACAGTGCTGATACCACAGTGTTAAAAATGCAGAAATTCTCTGCCACTTTAAGCATAGTAACAGACATATCTAAGTCACTATGTGATAAAATATTGTCAAGACATTATATTTTATTATATTCCTAACAATAAGGTTATGTTTCCTTCAAGGGAGGGAAGGCATGAGTCAATGCGCTGGGATGCTTCCCAGCCAGTTAGAAAACATGAAATGATGTGATGGATAAGGAGGACCATGCATCTGATCCAGCACTGATGTCTGCCCTTCTAATTTTTTGAGAATTAACTGTGGATGCTGAACAGTTTTATTCCCATACAGTTGTTATGTAGGTAAGCTTGGGATGATGAGAAGGCATCAGCAGTTGAGAAACGGAGCAGTGGCAGGAGAAGATATGGATGTGGTAACCTTCAGAATGGAGATTTGCTTGCCTTCAGAAGTTGTTGGTGCTCCATTGCTGGAGAATTTGAAGAAGAGACTGGACAGCCATTTATCCAGAATGGTGTACAACAGTGTTTCCCAACCTTGGCAACTTGAAGTTATTTGGACTTCAATTCCCAGAATTCCCCAGCCAGAAAAGGGAGTTGAAGTCCAGATATCTTCAAGTTGCCAAGGTTGGGAAACACTGGTGTAGAATCTCTTGCTCAAGCAAGGGTTTTAACTACAAGAACTCCAATGTATTTCCAATGTATATACTTCTATTATTCCATGTTCCTGAAGATAAAGATGGAAGCAAAGTTTCTTGAAGTCATCAGTGAAAGCTTCAGTCTCTCAGTGAAAGGTATAATATCTATGGCTGTCCGTTTTCTTGGATCAATCAGTTATATATACTGTTTGAGAATGATTTACAGAAAAAGTATCTCAGGACTCAAGGAGAAATATGCAATAAATTTCTCAGGACTTCCACTATACTTATCAGACAAGGAACTGGGAGACTATAACTTAAAACTGTCATTACTGCTGCTGCACTTACAGCTCTAGGATCTTGCAATTCCTGGTGGAAGCTGATTCTTCCATTAACGCTCATCTGTTGGTTTTCCTAGGTTACTGCCTGGTTTGAATGGGAGCCATTTTATGTTCGCTACATTCCCTAACTGTTATTAACTTTGATTATGACCCAGCTTTATAAGGCATAATCCTTGTAATTTTTAAAACTGAATTTTGGATATATAGAAACATAGAAACATAGAAAACTGACGGCAGAAAAAGACCTCAAGGCCCATCTAGTCTTCCCTTATGCTATTTCCTGTATTTTATGGATATATGTTTATCCCAGGCATGTTTAAATTCTGTTACTGTGGATTTACCAACCACATCTGCTGGAAGTTTGTTCCAAGGATCTACTACTCTTTCACTAAAATAATATTTTCTCATGTTGCTTTTGATCTTTCCCCCAACTAACTTCAGATTGTGTCCCCTTGTTCTTGTGTTCACTTTCCTATTAAAAACACTTCCCTCCTGAACCTTATTTAACCCTTTAACATATTTAAATGTTTCGATCATGTCCCCCCTTTTCCTTCTGTCCTCCAGACTATACAGATTGAGTTCATGAAGTCTTTCCTGATACGTTTTATGCTTAAGACCTTCCACCATTCTTGTAGCCCGTCTTTGGACCCGTTCAATTTTGTCAATATCTTTTTGTAGTTGAGGTCTCCAGAACTGAACACAGTATTCCAAATGTGGTCTTACCAGCGCTCTATATAAGGGGATCACAATCTCCCTCTTCCTGCTTGTTATACATCTAGCTATGCAGCCAAGCATCCTACTTGCTTTTCCTACTGCCTGACCATACTGCTCACCCATTTTGAGACTGTCAGAAATCACTACCCATAAATCCTTCTCTTCTGAAGTTTTTGCTAACACAGAACTGCCTATGCAAGTCTGCGGAGAGGGGCGGCATACAAATCCAATAAATATAAATATATATAAATATAATACTCAGATTGAGGATTCCTTTTCCCCAAGTGCATTATTTTTCATTTGGAAACATTAAAGTACAGTTTCCATTGCTTTGACCATTTATCTAGTAAAGCTAAATCATTTACCATATTACAGACCCCCTCCAGGAATATCAACCCTATTGCACACTTCAGAGTCATCGGCAAATAGGCAAACCTTCCCTACCAAACCTTCCCCTATGTCACTCACAAACACATTAAAAAGAATAGGACCCAGAACATATATCTAATGTTCAGTAAAATCATTATTAACGACTGTCACATGCTAAATTTTCAAAAAGAAAATGACTTTGCTTCTTAACTGTTCTGTTGATGCATAGAAGAAAAACAACACCGTTCTATCAGATTTTTTAAATCCCTCTATAAATTTTTACTTTCATTCAGAGGATTCAGCCCCAACTTCGACTCCATTAGTACTCTTTACCACATTGCTTCCTGGTTATTTTAAATATTACAGGTTTCTCTATCCTACATATCTATCTGAAAATGACTTTAGGTTACCTCTTGGAGCAAAAGGACATCTTGCAAGCTATGCCACCTAAGCCTTCTTAAGACATTTCAATGAAACTAATTACATGTGTCAGCAAAGACACTTCTGAATGATACACTTACTAAATAATGCATAGGAGTTGTATAAAGCTTTTTGATTAAGAATATTAATTCCTCTCTTTCAAGTAATAGAGAAAGTAGAGGTTTGTGCAGCAACAGTGTTTGAACAAAAAATACCTAGTGAAAATTTTAGGAGTTCTAATCTCAAAGTCTCCAGATAGTGTGGTTTTTGCATCACTAAAGATTTTTAAGAAGAAATTGGACAGCCACTTGTGTCCAGAATTATATAGGGCAGTGATGACTAACCTTTCTGTCATCATATGCCAAAAGTGCAGGTATGCACATACAACAGCGCACACATGTGCTGGCACCTGTAATGCAATGCACTCCCCTGCACATGCATGTATGACCCCACCATGCCCCCATGCATGCCTCCACACATGCATATTTTTGTGTTCCTGTATGTTATATGTATGTACACATATGGCATGTATATATATGTAGAATTAAATAGTATATTTTGGATGTTCAGTAATAGTAAATAGATAGGGAAATTGTATCACTTTGAGGCGATGAGAACCCTAACCCTTGACGTGAGTGATGTCAAGTTGGCTACTTTTAAGCCAGTCCCATGACCTTTAAGCTACCCCCAGTCACATGATCATCAAGCCACTCCATCTGGTCACATGGCCTGCAAGCCACACCCACAAAATGAGCCACGCCCACAGTGTGGTAGTAAAAAAAATTGTAGCCCTTCACTGCATGTACCCCACTGGTACATGCCAGAAATCGCCTGACCAGCTCTGCAGGGCTTGCATAATCCAGAAGAGGAATGACCAACACCGCACATGTTAGGTGACATGGCTCTTTATGCCACTTCCAGCACAGATGCCATAGGTTCGCCATCATGGGTATAGGATCCTCTGCTCAAATAGGGTTGGACTAGAAGATCTTTAAAGTTCCATCAGGCTCTACTATTCTGTATTCCATACTGAAATACAAATTATGAGCTTTAAGATATTATCTTATGTCAGTGCATTTCAGAAAGCTTCGTGGTAAATACACCTAGCAATTTAATCTTATCCCAAAGAAACAAGAGTGATCAATAATGGAAGGGATATATTACCTGCACATTACTAGCATTGTATTAAAAGCTATAGCTTGATATATTTAAATGTCTTTTCATTGAACTCTCAAGAGTTCTATGCAACTTCAGGCAAATACATTTGTGGTTTACTTTTGTGTTTTATGAGAATTTCAGTGAAAAAGCATTAAAAATGAAGAATCAATAATACCTCTAAGAATAAAAAAGATGAAGTGGCAATTGCTTTTCATCAACGTTTGAGGTGGTTAGTTGAACTGATCTATTCACAGTTTCTAGGTTAATGCATTATTATAGACTTATTCTTTAGATTTTATACTTCTCTGAAAATGTAGGATCCAGCTCAAAAGGTGCATATGAAATAGGTGCATAAGAAAAATCTGTACCCAAAAAAATTCTAAAAAGAAAAATTGAGTACAAGTTGCATATAAACATTTCAAAATAAAATTAATGCAAACCTTAATCCATTCATTCCTTCTTAAAATCTCATGCACATGATATAGAATATAATTTTATGGAAATCTCCATGTAACTGCCATACCAAAAATTGTTAGCCATTTCTTTGTAATATTTGCAAGATCTCCCCTTTCATGTATTTGGAATGATCAAAGGATTCTGGACAATTCTTCTGTTGACTGTTTTATATTCTTCATTCCAATTTTGGCTCATATTCCCCTTTTTCCCAGCTGCCTATTTCAGCTGTCTCAAATGCATTCAACATGATATATTTGTGCAATATTCATGTAACTGAGTTGTCAATTAATAAAAGTTTGCAGAATCTGCCTGTGCGAATATATCTGTCATTGGGCAAAAGAAATAATTTGAACATAAGATTTTATCACTAGTGGCAGGCACAAGAGCCCTAGGCTTTTTCTCTTTCTTAATTAATTGGTTCAACTCATTTCAACAAAATGCATGCCATTAATTTATAAGATTCTTATTGTATAGCATTACAATAATTCTTAGAGGTCGAGCTACCATATTGGGCTGCAAATTCAATTTATATATATATATAAATATATATATATATATATATATATATATATATATATATATATATATATATATATATATATTCATTGATAGATAGATAGATAGATAGATAGATAGATAGATAGATAGATAGATAGATAGATAGATAGATAGATAAAGATAGATAGACAGACAGACAGACAGACAGACGTCTTGAATTGTCCTAACAATATTTTGATCAATAGACATATTGACATACCACTGGCATATCAGGCATTAAGATATCAGGAAGAACTTAAGGGGGACTGACCACTATGATTTAATGGAGATTTGGGGGCAAATTCCCCCCTTTAGGCATAGAGATTTGCCCAATGAAGGTATGACAAACCCTAGCCAAGTGCAAGAGAGCATGGTAGAACAGCATCAGAACAAAAGGGACAGCGGAGGTGAAGAACAATGCAGACCTAACACAAGATCATGGGCAAAATAAATGAATTTAGAGCACACAATGTGTGTGTCTGGAAGGGAGAGCAGTAAAAACGAGAGGGGAGACAGTAGGGGGACATACCTTCAAAGCAATGCCTAATAGCCCTGCTTTACCACCCCCACCCCCCAGGGAGAGAAAGAGGCAATATACAATAAGGAAAGAGTCAACAGAAATCACATTGCCATAGGTCAGCATGACTAAGACAAAAACAACAAATCCAATTACAAGAGGGAGGAAAGGGTGAGGACCTACAGGCATGCAATGACTAAATTGATCAGCATTGCATAAAAGCAAGCATCTTTTCAATGGGGATTTTTACACTCTGACAATGTCAGCAAGGGCTGACAAAAGCTTAATGTATTAAAAAAAAATTTCAATGTTCCAGAGATCGTAATGTCTATAATGTGTGTGTGTGTGTGTGTGTGTGTGTGTGTGTGTGTGTGTGTGTGTGCGTGTACTGTGTACTGCTTCCCTTTTGCCTCTCGGATCCTCCAGGAGTCATCCAGGCAGTTAATTTTCTATGTGTGTAATATATTTTTGCTGATAATGTCTGATGTAACATGATTACATAATTTGCACTATGCACAGTGACATCATTATCTCTGTGATGTCTTTCTCATTTTCCTGGATGCTTCTGATGGTTTTTTTTTTTCATTTCTGTTGTATTTTATTTGGTTTGAACAAACCAGGGGTGGGTTGCTGCCTAGATGGGGGGGGGGGGCGCAGTGGAGTAGCAAAATGGAGCTCCACCCCAGAGCACCCAATTTACACTGAAAGAAGTTGAAAGAAAATGCAGGGCGTCCTGCATAAGCCACGCCCACAGTGTGGTAGTAAAAATTTTGGCAGCCCTTCACTGGAACAGACCTATATTTTCAGAAGTGTCCTAAAATATACTGCTCCAAAAAAATAAAGGGAACACTCAAATAACACATCCTCAATCTGAATGAATGAAAAATTCTCATTGAATATTTCATTTGCACAACTATTCTATTTGCACAGCAGCATGTGAAATTGACTGTCAATCAGTGTTGCTTCCTAAGTGGACAGTTTGATTTCACAGAAGTTTGATTTAATTGATGTTCTATTATGTCTTTTAAGTGTTCCCTTTATTTTTTTGAGCAGTATGGTTTAATATGATAGAACAGAAGTTTAGCAGAGAAAAAAAAGCTGCCAAGAAAAGATAGCTGAAGTGGTGATAAAAGAAAAAATGTCATCGGTTTACTTGCTTCCTATACCACTTACAATGCAAGTGTACAGTTGTTGTTTTTCTTAACTCTGAAAAGTATTAAAAATGGATATACACATACCCTGTTTCCCCGATAGTAAGACACCCCCGATTGTAAGACGTATCGAGGGTTTCAGGGGGGTCGGCTAATATAAGCCGTACCCCGAAAGTAAGACATATGTCTTACTTTCGGGGAAATACGGGGGTATTGCCGGGGGGGAGCCCGATGACGTCGCTTCCAAGCTCCCCGCACGCCCCTCGCCTTCACCTCGCCGCGGCGCCACCGCCTCTTCCCCGGCTTGGCAAAGCGAAGGACGGCGCTGGTCCGAAGCGAGCCGAGCGGGCGGCGGCTTGCAGCGAAGGCACTCATCCCAGCAACCGAGTCCTGCCGAGGCTCGGCTGCAAGCGGCCAGCGAGGCCGACCAGCTCCGAGGCGAGTGGCCCGAGCTGCGCCCTCCTTCGCCCGCCTCCTTTCCGGCAGGCAGGTGGGGCTGCCCAACTGCGCAGAGCGGCTCCTCCCCTCCAGACACACGCTTCCCCGACCCGCGTTTGTGGCTCCACGCGTGCACGCCGCTTGGAGCCCTGAGGTTGAATTTGGAAAAGGGCTCACGAGGCTCCTGTCCCACGGCTGCCCTTCTGGACTCTGGGGAGATGCCTTCGGGAACGCGACCCTTTCAATTTTTTTCCAATGTAAGACATACCCCGAAAGTAAGACGTAGTGGGGCTTTTGGGGGTAAAAAGAAAGTAAGACACTGTCTTACTTTCGGGGAAACACGGTACATACATCCTTCATGCTATTCTATAGAGCACAGAAAATAACCAATAAATTGTAAGTGAAATAAATTAGAGATAAGAGGAATGACATGAAATATAGATGAATCTCATTTGTACATTAGGTATAGCTCTCTTTTCTATCCATAGTGATATATAGGACAGGATATATACTTTATACATGCTTCTTTGTGTCCATAAACTCATAAACTAATTCATTGACTGCCCTTTTGTTATCTTTTGGAACATTTCCACCATTCTTTCATAACACAATATTCTCAGACTTCCCCTTTCTCTCTCTTTTCATTCATATACAGTGGTACCACTACTTAAGAACTTAATTCGTTCCGTGACCAGGTTCTTAAGTAGAAACGTTCTTAAGAAGAAGCAATTTTTCCCATAGGAATCAATGTAAAAGCAAATAATGTGTGCAAATGCATTAGGAAAGAAAGAAAAGCTCAGAATTTGGGTGGGAAGAGGATGAGGAGAGTCGCTGCCAAAGGAAGAAGGGGAGGGGAGGGGAATCAAAAAAATTCAAAATTTAAGGCTTAAAAAAAAGAGGGACTCTGAGGCTGCACCCAGAGAAAGGAAAACACTCTGTTTGCTCTGGGCTGCCTCCAATACTAGAAGCACGTGCCTCCAATACACCCAGTGCAAGGCTGCCTCCCATACATTGCCCCCCCCCCAAATACACTGGCTGTTGCTGCTGCTACCTGCTGCCACTTCCTTCCCTTGCTGAAGGGCTCTCCTCTCCTCTTGCTCACTCAGTTTGTAGCCGTTGCCTTCCCTTCGCTCTGGTGACTCTTCAGCTGCTCAGAGTGAAAGGAGTGTTTCTTTTCTTTGGGTGCTGGCAGAGGTTTATTCCCTCTCCAAGTGCCCAGAGAAAGGAAAATGCTTTGTTCACTCTGGACTGTCAAAGCCTCCTTAAGCACCACCAAAAGGCTCCTCTGACAGTCCAGAAAAGCCCAAGATGGCCGGGATTAAAGTGGAAATGGCAGGAAACTGGCTGGGTCTTCATGCTGCTCTCAAATTTCCTGGGAAAATTTTCTGGGCTCGGGTTCTTAAGTAGAAAATGGTTCCTAAGAAGAGGCAAAAAAATCTTGAACACCCGGTTCTTATCTAGAAAAGTTCTTAAGTAGAGACATTCTTTTTTTTTTTTTGCAAATCTTTTTATTGTTTTATAGATACATATATCACAATTTGTTTATACAGTTTACAGGTCTTATCCAACTTTTTTACCAGTTACAGTTGTTATATGGATAATATTAACTTAATACTATGCAATGCAAAGCAGGGTAAAAACATTCAAATGGTATTTTCATTTTTTTTTAAAGGTTTGTACTGCTATTTTGTATAAGGTTATACAAATCTTTTCCTTTGAATCCACTCGTGCCAATTGTTCCACATGCTTTTAGTTTCGTTGATTCTGTTTCCCTTAAGTTGGTTTGTCAATTTATCCATTTCTGCACATGTATATATTTTTTCTATTATTAAATTTACATTGGGGGTCTGTTTGTTCTTCCATGTTTGCGCAATTGCAATTCTTGTAGCTGTATTTATGTGAGTCACTAAAAAGAGGGTTTGTTTCGAGTAAGATTTTTTCCAAATTCCGAGGAGCATCCCCTCCGGTGAGTACTCTATTTCCTCCTTCGTGATTTCCTTTAACCATTTGTAAATTGTTTCCCAAATTTTTTGGATTTTAGGGCAGGACCACCACATATGGAAGAAAGTTCCTTTTTCTTTATTGCATTTCCAACATACATTTTGTAGTGCTGGGTAAATTTTGGCAAGTCTTGCCGGTGGTCGATACCACCTGTAGAATAGTTTGTAATAGTTTTCTTTATAGGCTGATGATAGGGTAATTTTGGTTATTGTATTCCATGTTTTCTCCCATTCTGCTATATGGATTTTTCTTTGTAGGTTTTTCTCCCAGGCTAACATTGGATTTTTAATCATCTCTTTTTCTTTCTTGTGTTCTAATAAAATCTGGTATAGTTTGGTTATCTGTTTTTCAGCGTTTCCTGTTAAGATCTTGTCTAGAGTTTGGGTGGAATTTGCTATACCTGGTATTTGTTTATCCTTATTATATCTTGATTTTATTTGTATATATGTCCACTCGTCCATCCTATAATTTTGTATTTCCAATTCTTGTTTAGTTTTAAGTTCTCCATTAAGTAGAGACATTCTTAAGTAGAGGTACTTAGAGGTAGAGGTATATTTGTTCTGAAGTTCAATTCACATTCATTGTGTGAATATGTCCAAACTATCTCAATTTACTTCTTTTTTACTCCTCAATCCATTTCAGTCAACATTTTTTCAATACCCATTTTTTCTTGACCTTCCCTTATTGTACCCAATATGTGGTTTTTCCTGGTGTATCCAACCTTCAGTTTTTATAAAATATGCCGCTATTTTTACTTTGTTTCTACAAATATTCATTCCTCCCAACAGATCATTAAAGTATAGTATTCATGTTTCACGCTATGGTGAGTGTCTAACTTTGCATATTTCAGTATGTTGGGTATTTATTTCTAAGTAATAATTTGACTAGGGATAATTGCATGTTTGCTTCTCAACTGCACAATAGCCTTTCCCCTTTTTGTCCCAGTATATGTCTGGTTTCATTATTAATATGAAATAGGGAAATAGAGACTTCGAGCTAAAACTTTCCATTTGAATTAATCCAATTTTATTAGGTCATCAGGAGCACAATACACATATTTTCAAACTGACTTTAGATTTTTCGAGAACAATTTAACTCAGCCTATACATGTTGGCAGTAATTTATTAAACTGTGGTTGAATTTTTAAAGGTCATTTTTTTATTTTATAATTTGGATTTCATCTCCATGTCTTGATCTACAGATAATATAAATAAATGGGTTCAACACTTCCATTATGTAATTTTTAAAAAATATTTGCGACTCAATTCACTATTCCTTCCTTTGTTGGCACAATAAAAAGGTGCACAGTAGATTAATGGGAGTTTTAGTCTTTAAACCTGTAGCTGTATCTATTTGGATTCAGTGAAACTTACTTGAAGTATGAATGTATTTGGTTGTACTAAAAATTCACTTAAATCTTCTCTTTGTGCTAATGTTCCTTCTTCAAGTTGACCTCAGCAATTGATAAAACTGAATCAGATTATATAGAGTCATTTAAGGCCTACTTAAATAAATGGGAAGTAAAGAAGACACTAAAGTAATGTAAGAAAAGATAATAGCTTGGAAGCAGACTAGATCTGCATTTATCAGAAATGAATTTGGTTATATCATTGTACTGCAAAATGCATTTAATTAAATCTGAGGCGACTCACATAAGACTGCATTATTGATCTTTGCTATTGAACTGAACTTTGAGTTGGAGAATTTTCATCACTCCCATTACTTCCCCGCCTTATTTTAGAAAGCCCTTGCAGCGCTAGCAATCACCCTTTGTATTTCCTTTAAGTATTACAATTATTCAACTCTTCTTATCAGAAGAGCCTGCAGAAAAAACAATTACTGCCAACCTGCCTTCCATTGAGGACCTGCATACTGCACAAGTCAAAAAGAGGGCTATGAAAATATTTACTGACCTCTCACATTTTGGACCTAAATTGTTTCAACTCAAACCCTCAAAACGGTAGCAGAGTGATAGCATTTTTCTGAATGCCATCACTCTGCTAAACAAATAATTCCCTCACCACTGTCAAACTGTTCACTAAGGCTGTGTTACTATTACTATTAGTCTTCTCATCATTCCTATCTCCCATCTTCTCCCACTTACAACTGCATGACTGTAACTTATGGCTTGTATCTTTATGATTTATATTAATATTGCTTGTTTCTTGATTGCTTATTTGTACCCAATGACAAACATTAAGTGTTGTACATCATGATTCTTGACAAATGTATCTTTTCTTTTATGTACCTTGAGAGCATATGCACCAATGAAAATTCCTCGAGTGTCCAATCACACTTGGCCAATAAAGAATTCTATTCTATTCTTATGTGGATAGAATAAAGTCAGTTTTCCCTGCAGCTGTCCTTATACTAATGAAGCTCTGTCCTACACATTGGGAAGAAGAATCTGAACTCCAAATACGAACTGAATAATCAAATTATCACAGATAATCCTTACTCGGTTAAAGACCTTGGTATACTAATAACAAAAGATTTAAGTGCCAAAGCCCACTGCAACAATATAGCCAAGAAAGCTTCAAAAGTTGTAAACCTAATCCTACGTAGCTTCTGCTCTGGCAATCTCACACTACTTACCAGAGCTTACAAAACTTTTGCCAGAACCATCCTCGAATACAGCTCATCTGTTTGGAACCCATATCGCATCTCAGACATTAACACCCTTGAAAATGTCCAAAGATACTTCACCAGAAGAGCCCTTCACTCCTCCACTCGAAATAGAATACCCTACGAGACTAGACTTTCAATCCTGGGCCTAGAAAGTTTAGAACTAAGATGCCTTAAACAAGTTCTAAGTATTGCCCACAAGATCATATGCTGCAACATCCTGCCTGTCGGTGACTACTTCAGCTTCAACCACAACAACACAAGAGCACACAACAGATTTAAACTTAATATTAACCGCTCCAAACTTGACTGTAAAAAATATGACTTCAGTAACCGAGTTGTTGAAGCGTGGAACTCATTACCGGACTCCAAACCCCCAACACTTTACCTTTAGATTATCTACGGTTGACCTATCCAGATTCCTAAGAGGTCAGTAAGGGGCGAGTACAAGTGCACTAGAGTGCCTTCCGTCCCCTGTCCTATTGCTCTCCTATATCTCCTATACCTTTCCTCTATTTCTATATCTCTTCTTCTATTCTTTCATTGATATATTCTATTCCTATATCTTCTTTTCTATTATTTCTTAGATATATTTTACTATCAGTATCTCCTCTATAACCTTCATCATGTATTTTACTGCGTGTATATTGATATATACCCACTAAAACCCTCATTGTGTATTGGAATGAATGAATGAATGAATGAATGAATGAATGAATGAATGAATAAATAATCCCATGCAAACATCTTTATGAATTGTCAAGCAATTCAGAATGAAGGCCCAGGCAGGAAATCATGCTTTATTCCTTTAGGTTTGTATTCTCCTTGGTAAAAGGTGATAACAAAATGTAATGGAAATATTCCCCTGTGAAACCAGGGATTGATTTTCTGATTTTAGTGGGTATGGGGGCGGGGGAATCAAGAAGATTTCACCAAGGGAAAATCTGGATACCTAATGACTCATTTGAAGGTTTCAGTTTCCAGTTCTCCTCTTGCTTTCAAATTTCATTTAGCAATAATTCCATTTAAAAGGCAGATAACTGTCTCTTCAAATTTCCAAGATTATACTTAAATAGCCTTGAAAGTATTTCTCAAGGTATTCTATTATTAAGTATTGTCAATGGGAAACAGAAAAGCTTCTGTCTTCGGAGTCTTTGGAGAGGGACGGCATACATATCAAATAAATTATTATTATTATTAATTATTATTATTATTTCCATTTCTGAGGATGCCACAGTAGGAGAGCAACATGACATGGTGACTCTTCTAAGGCCATTCCAAAAAATGAAAAGTTCCAGAGTGCCTTTTTTATTTTTTACCTAGTTTGGGTAATGAAACATTTGCAAGAAAACAACCAAGTTCAGAAGGTACCAAGGACCCTCATTCCAAACTGAGCTCCAAATATTCTCCTTTACTGGTACATTCCTCTTTCTGAAGATTTGGTTTTTTTCTCCTGAGAATTCTCCTTCTTGGTTTGCCTATCTCTTCATTATTCCCAAGATTCTGTCTGTATTCCTTCACACCACAATAACAGTAACATCTGGGGGAAGTATTTTTAAGGGTGTCAGCACTGAATGTATAAACATATGATGAAAGCCTTGCTTACTTTTATTGCACCTAAAAAAACAGAAGGACTTCAGTTGTTCGTATGTAGCTACATTCTTCATACCTTAGTGGTCAACTTTGATGACACCAAGTTGCTAACTGCTGCAATGGGCCAAAAAGTAATAAGAGACCAACTCAAAAATGCTTTTTTGGAGTTTTCTAAATCACACAAAGAAAGAAGGCACAAATTTTGGAGGCACAATTAAGATGATTTTTTTGTAGGCCTTATTACAGTGTTCCCTCGATTTTCGTGGGTTCGAACTTCACGAATAGCCTATACCACGGTTTTTCAAAAAATATTAATTGAAAAACACTCCGTGGTTTTTTTGCACACCAAGGGTTTTCTGGGGCTGCCCGATGTACAATGCTGTGCATTTTAACTCTCCTCCTCCCCTCTTCCACCTCAGCCATCCTGCTTCTTTAAATAAAAGCTCTGTTTCCTCCCCAGCCTTCCAATCTCACCCCTTTAATTCTCGGAGTGTTGGTATGCTCCAATTGAAGCTTTACTGCCTCCCACTGCCGCTGAAGCGAGCCCAGCAAAGCCCCCTGCTTGCCGCCACGTTGCCCCTGCAGGTTCTGGGTGTAAGCAAAACCAGGAATGGAGGAGGGAGGGGAAGGAAGGAAGTAAAGAAATTCAACTTTCGCGGGCGGTCTCGGAACGCATCCCCCGCGAAAATCGAGAGAACACTGTATCTCATTTCATCTTAATATAAAATGTTAATAAACAGTTCCATTCTATTTAAAAAAATAATATATTGCTTTATGGGGAAGAGATACCACCGAAATATTGTTGTAGGTTAAATATGTATTTGCTGTTAAAATGCATGCTTAAACAAGAAAGGACAATGATAAGATAAAGCATTCTTTCCTACTAATAGGAAATAATATGAAGTCATTTTGGAAAAGAGAAAGAAATTGATGAATTCCCCTTTTCAGATTTTCCCCTCCTTCTTCCTATTAGGCAATGCTGTAACATTTTAAATAATATTTTTAAAATATTTTTGTTTAAAAAAAATAAATATTGAATGTCTGGACATCTTTAAGGAAATTAAACTTGTTTGGCTCTTAGGAAGCTGTAAAGCAAGAGTCCAGCAGAATTGTTAGAATGAAGAAGATTAACAGACAGTCAGACTCAAGATCAAAGATCTCTTCATCGACATGTGGAAGTTACAAAGATAGATTGCCTCTGATTTTAAAGGTCATTCTATTTGAGGGGAATTAAATATTTTTAAGGCCAGATCATCATTTAGCTCTGTAGAGGATGTCAGATTGACAAACTCCATTAATGCACCTACTATAAAGAGGTGAACAAACCATAAATAACACGATTTGGCCTTTTGGTAGTTTGAGTCAGTCATCATAACTAATAGAATATTTGAACCACATTTTTTTCCCTAAAAGGAGGAAATGTTTATTGTAAAGAATTTTAAAATGGAGCTGTGATAATGTTGTTCTCACTATGAAATATATATTGCATGTTCCCAGAGGAAAAATGCCCACTCAACAGAAGGTAACATCATAATACTGTTAAGAAATATTTGTGAAATCAGCAGGATTCACATTCAGTTTGGAGAAGTCTATAAATTTTGGTCTAGTGCAGGGGTGAAATGTATTGACCTTCCCTACCGGGGAAGTACACAGGCACCAATGTCACATCCAAATTTTGACCCATGTGCAGAAGAATCTGTGCATGTGCAAAGGCTTAAAACCAGGAAGTAATCAACATCTGGGAAAATGGGCAGAGCCTCTCCACTACCAACTCACATATACCAGACAGAACCGGCAGGATTTCACCACTGATCTAGTGGTTAAGGTGCTAGAATATGTGAAACCATCAGTTCTAGTCCCACCTTAGTCATGAAAGCTAAGTTAAATTTGATCCAATCACTCTCCTTCAACCAACTCCCCTGTGAGATTGTTGTTCTGGGGAAAATAACAAAATAATAGAACAGAATAACAGAGATGGAAGGGACCTTGTAGGTCATCTAGGCTTCAAGAGTTGTTAACCTAATCCTACGTAACTTCTGCTCCGGTAATCTGATACTACTAACCAGAGCATACAAAACTTTCACCAGACCAATCCTTGAATACAATAGCTCATCTGTCTGAAACCCACACTACATTTTGGATATAAACACCCTAGAAAATCTCCAGAGATATTTTACTAGAATAGCCCTCTACTCCTTCACTTGTAACTTACAATCTTACAATCCTAGGTTTCGAAAGCTTAGAACTATGTCATCTTAAACAAGATCTAAGCATAGCCCATAAAATCATCTGCTACAACATCCTTCCTGTCAATGACTACTTCAGCTTCAACCACCACAACAACACATGAGCACACAACAGATACAAACTTAAAGTAAACCGCTCTAAACTCAACTGCAAGAAATATGCCTTGAGTAACTGAGTAGTTGATGCATGGAACTCACTACCAGACTCTCATCTCATCACCAAATCACCAAAACTTTACCCTTAGATTATCCGCTGTTGACCTTTCCCGATTCCTAAGAGGTCAGTAAGGGGCATACATAAGTGCACCAGAGTGCCTTCTGTCCCCTGTCCTAATATTTCTCTTTCACTGGTATCATGTATATAAATATTATATCTTTGTATACCACCAATATGTATGTGACAAAATAAATAAATAAATAAACTCTCCGCCCAAGCAGAAGGTCCTACACCATTTCTGGCAGATAGCAGCTCAGTCTCTTCTTGAAAACTTCCAGTGATGAAATGTCCACAACTTCTAAAGGCAGATGTTCAGTCAATTGATTGTTCTCAGACTCATAAAATTTATTCTAATTTCTAGGTTGAATCCTTCCTTGATCAGTTTCTGTCCATTCTTCTTGCCTGGCCTTTGGGTGCTTTAGAAAATAGGATGACCCCTCTCCTCTCTGTGACAGCCCCTCGAGTATTGGAACATTGCTATCATATCTCCCCTGGTCCTTCTCTTCACTAGACTAGTGGAGCAAAAATAGGAGGAAGAAAGTGTGTTGTATACATTTGCCGTCTTTTGTAAAAATAATAAAAATGGGATAGTAATTAAAATAAATAATAAAACAAAACAAAACAAAAAAACATTTTGGAAATGCCAGAAGAATTGTTTAAGTTACATGAGAGTGGCCAGGAGCAGTTATTTATTCATTTATTTTTGTCTAATCTATTTAGCTTGTTTATACACTTCTGCATAGATTCCTGGAGGATTACATAATACAATAAGAGAAAGATACAGATGACAGTCATTCGTTAAATGCCCTTGGAACTATTTTGTTTTTACTAACTTCCTGAAGATCCTCAAAGAGGACACTAACCTAGCTTCAAGAAGGAAGCTGTTCCATAACATAGAGGTTCTAATGGAAAAACATTACATGTCGTCACTTGTCACTTTCAATGCATAAGACAACTAATTGATTTTGTCAGGAAGCTCATACTGGATGAGAGATTTTTTTATACCCATATGGGTTTTTAGACATTAAAACTAGCTCTTTGAACTGCAACCAATACCTACGATACAGATGTGATACATCTATAGCAATTTTTTTTTTTTGCCAACAAATGACATGCATGATTTTATACTATTTTTGGTGTCTAAGTGGTTTTTCTAAGTTTCCTGGCGTAAAGTGCATTTCAATAATCTAAACTGGTGTGGTTGCAAGAACATATTACTGTTGCCAGGGCCTCCTGTTCCAGATAGAACTAGCTGTCCTGGTTGTAGCCTCAAAGTACCTTTAGAATGAATCAGAGAACTTAATTGTTGATTGGCTCCTTGGAGGAGAGACAGCCATCCAGAGTTGACAAAGAGTTTAATTTTATGACAGAAATTGGCCATTGGGATCAATTGTATTAAGCATTCAGATTGCCTTCAAGTCTCAAAAATCTACCAGATGCTATCTAAACCTTATTGTCAGATAGTTAGAAAACGTCCCCAGAAATTTTTGGAATCCATTCAGATGCATTGGGCATCTTCATGGTCCATCCAGCAGCAAGACCATTGAATAGTGAGAAATCTCATTAACACCAGAAAGTTACCTGACCACAACACACAACTTCTAATTTTTTCCGTATCTAAATCGCATTTCAACTATGTCCAAGATGAAGTTAAGTGTATTTCCATCTGTGTGTATTAGGGCAGGGGAGGACAGTTATTATCTAGGAAAATCTCATACTGCTGTAAAAGCAATTAATGACCCGCTCAATATTGATTCTGCCTTCAATGCTTCCTAGGTTGGTGACCCTGATTGTTGGTGGCAATATGCTGACTCTTTAAATCCCTTGAGAGGTCTAAAACCCACTATGAAGCTGTATATAAGTGCTACTACTATTGTGTTGGTAACGCCTGGACATTTTCAGAAACCACTTCCAAAATGTGAATGTTGACATATCTTGGCTACACCAGGTAAGGCAACTTTAAAACCAGCCCAACAACAAAGTTTGGAAAGAGGTCTTGGACCCATGAATGATGCTTTTAGGCTAGAATCAGATACAGATGGTTCTGATGCCCCTACAGATCCCCAAAATACATTGTCACTAGAATGTCTATGGAGATTGTCAGTCATCCAGTTATGGTTGTCCCAAAGGTGTTTTTTTAAAAAGATTAGATTAGATTTATTGGATTTATATGCCGCCCCTCTCTGCAGACTCGGAGCGGCTCACAACAATGGTAAAAACAGTACATAGTAACAAATCTAATATTTAGCAATCTAAATTACAGTTTTAGGTTTAAAAGTCCATAAAAGAAACTCCAATATATAAAAAAACAAGCACACAATCAATCATACACCAAAACTACATGGGCAAGGGGGAGATGTTTCAATTCCCCCATGCATGATGGCAGAGGTGGGTTTTAAGGAGTTTACGAAAGGCAAGGAGGGTAGGGGCAATCCTAATCTCTGGGGGGAGCTGTTTCCAGAGTGTCGGAGCCACCACAGAGAAGGCTCTTCCCCTGTGTCCCGTCAACCGACATTGTTTAGTCGACGGGACCCGGAGAAGGCCAACTCTGTGGGACCTAACCGGTCGCTGGGATTCATGCGGCAGAAGGCGGTCCCGGAGATATTCTGGTCCAGTGCCATGAAGGGCTTTATAGGTCATAACCAACACTTTGAATTGTGACCGGAAACTGATCAGCAACCAATGCAGACTGCGGAGTGTTGGAGTAACATGGGCATACTTAGAGAAGCCCATGATTGCTCTCTCAGCTGCATTCTGCACGATCTGGAGTTTCTGAACATTCTTCAAAGGTAGCACCATGTGGAGAGCATTACAGTAGTCGAGCCTCGAGGTGATGAGGGCATGAGTGACTGTGAGCAATGACTCCCGATCCAAATAGATTGCCTTTTGAACAGGCGCCTTTTGGATTGCCACTGAAATGTGATCATCCCCTTTCCCAATGGTAATCATCAACAATATCTCTCCACTTCCCAGGTAAATTCTACACTCGAAACACCATGACCCATATCATCAACCTCAAATAACTCTGACTTGTACCAGTCCTGGTCCAATAAGTCTTTTACCTTGCTCAAGATCACTCCAATTGATTTATTAGGCTTCTACCAATCATATTTCATTACCATTCCCATACCTGCTAAACCCCAACCCAACATACTGTAGCTCAAAATAAAATGCCATACAATCAGCTGCACTGACACATCCCTAAGTAATTAAATTTCACCAGGTTTTCCAATTACAGAAATAATTTTAAGAAGACACAGAGGTGTGTGTGTGTGTGTGTGTGTGTGTGTGTGCTTATAGGGTGCTTTTTGATGGTTTTTGAAGTAGCAGTTGGCTGAAAAATACACAGCAAGGCACTCTTCTACATTCATCCAATTAAAACAAATCAAAAAGAACAAACAATAATGAACAAGGTACATGTATTGATAAATATATTTTATCATCTTACATCAATGGCAGCATTTTCTCTTTTTACATTTTCTCTTTTTACAAGCAGAAAAGCTATTTCTGCAAATATGATCTCTTCTTTTAACATACACATGAATTGTAGTATTGTTATATTGAATTGCAATATTATATAACATTATTGTAAGCTGCCTAGAGCAGGGGTTTCTACCAGTGGCAACTTTGCTGGCTGAGAAATTCTGGGAATTGAAGTTCACAAGTCTTAAAGTTGCCAAGGTTGGAGAACCCTGGCCTAGAGTAACCCCATAGTGAAAAAAGGGGTCAAATAAATTTAACAAATAAAATAAAATTACACATAAAAGTCACATCAAGGTCCAAATGCAACACTGCAGACAACATCTTGAAGACTTTTTTCGAAAAGCATATCCTGTGGATACCCTTGTTTGGTACACTTTGGAAGTACCCTGAGATTTTTTTCCCCTCTCCCTTCAACTAGGATTGTTTTATTATTCTGCCAGTTAAAATATACTGTCATCATCTGTGTTGTGAAGGAGAAATTTGCCTTGACAGGTAGAGTTTGTGTTGTGCCTTTTATTTATAAGTGATTAAAGTCAGTTCAGCATGGATAATTTGGGAAGGGGAAAGTGACAGCTTCTTACTAAGATCTCAGTATGCTCATATGTTTCTGGCATGCTGTCTGTTGGCTGATCACAAAAAAAGATTTCATAGCCTGGAAAATGGTTATCAATTAGCTGTTTGTACCTGGAGAGAAGCCATTAAGTTCATTGAGCAAAAGTGGATTGCTCAGCAGGCAAATTAGAATATATTTAATACGAAATGTTGTCTCAGTGAAAATATATGGGAAAAGAGAGGACTAACTATCAGTCATAGGGTCTTGTGTAGTGTGGACTGAATCCAGACATAAACACGGATCAATAAATAAGTCATGATTAACTTCTTCCAATAATTAAAAACTATTTCATTTCTTTAGGCAATTTTGCATAAATTACTTAGAGTGGTACCCTAACATAAAGTGGGTCAGTTAAGGATAATTTTTTTAATTCACATGCAGTAAACATAGAAATAAAGTAAGAATCTTTATATCTATACTAATTTTATCCATACATCCTTGATTTTCCTTAAATTAGAAAGAAGAGCTAGGGTGCCACAGCAGTTAGAATGCAGGCTAATTCTGTTGACTGCTAGCAGTTCAATTCTCACTGGCTCAAGGTTGACTCAGACATCCATCCTTCCAAGGGCAATAAAATGATGACCCAAGACTGTTGGGGGGGAGGGAATGCTAACTTTGTAAACTGCTTAGCAAGGGCTGTAAAGCACTAAGAAGCTGTATATGTCCAGATCTAAGTGCTATTAATTTATTCACCTTTTCCTACCTGTACTTTTTAATTCCTTCCTTTCCTTCCTTCCATTTACAATATATGCATTACTCTCTTCCTCTTCCTCTTTCAAATTTATAGAGAGAGCTTGGAGAATGTGGGGCATGTATGGTAAACAAAATATTACATAATTTGGAAATCATGTATTAAAAAACTTCATAGGAAAGTGAACACAGGAACAAGGGGACACAATCTGAAGTTAGTTGGGGGAAAGATCAAAAACAACATGAGAAAATATTATTTTACTGAAAGAGTAGTAGATCCTTGGAACAAACTTCCAGCAGACGTGGTTGGTAAATCCACAGTAACTGAATTTAAACATGCCTGGGATAAACATATATCCATCCTAAGATAAAATACAAAAAATAGTATAAGGGCAGACTAGATGGATCATGAGGTCTTTTTCTGCCATCAATATTCTATGTTTCTATATAAAAAATTGACATGAAATTTTCTCATGTATAATGTAATATTTTGAGCAACACCATATCTGACAGATGTTGAGAGGTTAGAACAAGTCCAGATGAGTGTGATAAAGAGCATGCAGGGACTGAAGAATATTCCATATTTAGACAGAGTGAAGGAACTTCAGCTGTTCAGAATACTGAGGAAGACAAAGGTATTAGTCTTCATTTACATAAAAATACCATTGGTAATATGATCAGGATCCATATGATTTCTCATAGAAAGTACAACCAGAAATAAGGAGTATAAGTGAATAGAATAAGATGATCCTTGTGTTCCCTTTCAACTCTGAATTTCCAAGTCTTCACTTTTTGGAACGTTTTATCAAAACAAGAATAATATAGACCAATTCTTTATTGGCCAGGTATGATTGGACACACAAGGAATGTGTGTTTGGGGCATATGCTTTCAGGGTATATAAAAGAAAAGATACATTTGTCAATAATCTAAGGTACAACAGTTAATTATTGTCATAGGGTACAAATAAGCAATCCAAAACCAGTCAATATTAATATATAGGCTGAAGATATTTCTCCTCACCCCACCCCCAATTCAAAAATTCAGACTGAAAACTAGCCAATAAAGGATTGGCTATTCCATGAATTGAACAAAAAGAACTAATTCAAAAGTTAAGGATTTTGGTTGCTATCCTGATGTCAACTTGATTATCTCAGAAGGTTCTGCAGCCATTCATTTCGAAATAAAATGAATCATGGTGATTAATTTTTATTTATTTATTTATTCATTTGTCCAATGCACAAATACATAGGAAGAAAAATAGACATGTAGTAATATATATAAGGGTAAAGTGAACTTAGAGGGGAGGATATATGAAAGAAAGAAAATATATATGATAAGTGAGAGAAAGGAAAGACAATTGGACAGGGGACGAAAGGCACACCAGTGCACTTATGTACGCCCCTTACTGGCCTCTTAGGAACCTGGAGAGGTCAATCATGGAGAGTCTAAGGGAGAAATGTTGGGGGTTAGTGGTTGACACAATTGAGTCCAGCAATGAATTCCACGCTTCGATAACTCGATTGTTGAAATCATATTTTTTACAGTAAAGTTTGGAGCGGTTTGTATTAAGCTTGAATCTATTGCGTGTTCTTGTGTTGTTGCGGTTGAAGCTGAAGTAGTCATTGACTGGTAGGACGTTGCAGCATATGATCTTGTGGGCAATACTCAAATCGTGTTTTAGACGTCGTAGTTCTAGGCTTTCTAGGCCTAGGATTGTTAGTCTATTTTCGTAGGATATTCTGTTTCGAGTGGAGGAATGAAGGGCTCTTCTGGTGAAATATCTTTGGACATTTTCAAGGGTATTGATGTCTGAGATGTGGTATGGGTTCCAGACAGATGAGCAGTAGTCTAGGATGGGTCTGGCAAAAGTTTTGATGCAGTGGTCAGAATGCAGTATTGCAGGCTAATTCTGCTGAGTGCCAGCATTTTGATTTCACCAGCTCAAGGCTGACTCAGCCTTCCATCCTTCCAAAGTCAGTAAAATAAGAACCAGATTATTAGGGGCAATTTACTGACTCTAAACCACATAGAGAGGGCTGTAAAGCACTACGAAGCAATATATAAGTCTAAGGGGGTTTTGCTATTGCTAAAGCAAAAGAGGGTAGAGATTGTGCCATTCACTAATGTCATTGCCCATTAACATTTTCACTTATAAAGAAAACTGATTATCCAGTTATAGAACTGTTGAAATTCATGTAATTTTTCAATTATGACCTGAAAATCAATCACTACCAAAAATCAATCATACGGTATTTCAATGCACAGTGATAAGTAATTATTCACTGTGGCTTTCATATAGTTAAGCATGAGTCATATTCAAGTTTAAGGGAATCATGCATCTATCTTGTTCCTAAGCAGTTTGACATAAACCTGACAAGAAAGGTTTAAGAAGATGTGTTCTACGTCGAGAAAACAAGATAAGCTGACAGAAGGAAGAACATAGTGTGACCTTCTTGTACCCGTTTGTGTTGTTTTCTCTGCCAATATCAATTTCTTAGTGGAAATAAATGAGATTTTGAGGTTAACCCTTCAAATATAATTCTAAATCCACTTTGGCTACCGCTAGACATTTCTCAGTGGTTGTCCTAATTAATGGAGTATTTGTTCAATGAAAGAACTGAGAATTAAATAATATGGTAAACAAAGCTTTCTACAGAATTATAAAACCAATATAATTATGAAGAGACTTGGTGGCTGATAGAACTCCATCCATATATGACTACTGTTAAATTGCTGATTAATGAACTAATCTCCATATACCAAGCTCTCTATCTTCCTGAATCTAAAATGGCATCATTCATGTCAAGGAGAAATGCCAGCAGATTTGAAGGAGTCCTGTATTTTTCTCCAGTACAAGCAGGGGGATTAAAAATGTCCAGTGAGAATAAGCAAATGCCATGGAAAAGGTAGAAGGTGTAGTATCTCAGTGGCTTAATGATGCTGGAGATGATTTTATCTCCAGTGGCTTGAGTCCTGGCACTGCATAGCAGGGTGAGCTCCCATCATTTGCCTTGGCTTCTGCCCACCTAGCAATTGAAAAGCATGTTATACACAAGTAGATAAATAGGTATCACTTTGGTGGGAAGACAAGCTGGTGCTTTGTTTATACAACACTTCTGTTGACATTGAGCCATCTCCACTGTAATGCCTATTTACAAAGTGGCTTCAGTGAAGGGAGAAGATCCCAGATGATGCTGCAGGATATCACTCATCTTTTTCCTGGTGTTTGCTCCCTGTGGTGTACTTTGGAAAGCATACAACCATGAATCAAACAGGACCAGTAGTCTTAGAGTTAGGGTTAGAATTAGAGTTAAAGTACTTCTCTTTATTAGTTTCCGGGATAAAGTAACATAACCATACACTAAATAAATACTTGAAAAAAGTGAGAAGAAATGCTTGAATAGAATATTTTGGGAAGTCAAGGTTTAGCTTTCTCAAAAACTGAACTGGAACATTCTTACATTTTATTACAAATTATACTGGATTAATGTAAATTTCTCTCTGTTTTTGTTTGTGTTATAATTTAACACAAGTGCCCAATGAGTAATATTTTGTTCAAATTGAAATATTGTTACTAGGATCAGAATGCTAATTAGCAATCATAACTATGATCAGAATTCCTCCATGGATTCCTCCTGGTTCACACTAATTCTATAGAATGGATAGCAAATCTCTGATCACATTACAAAGCCAGTTCTGTTGATGCTGGTCCATGGACGTCGCCATCTTTATTGTTGGAATTATTTTCTTCTGCGCATGTGCAGCAGCTCAGTTTCCAGCACTGCACATGCACCACCATCTTGTTTTCAGCTCTAAAAAAATAGTGAATTTTTGATACTGAGAATGCATGTGTGCCTGTGCTATATGCAAAGCAAATGCAGCCATGTGATGCGAGAGGAAGCGAACCGGAGGTGAGGCAAGTTAGAACCTGTTCTGTCGAGCTCTCTGGAAGAATCGTCCCAAAAATTCACAGGTACAAATTTCAGACACACACACACGTTTGAAAATTCAAAACAATGTTCTTTATAATGAAAATTCACTTAAACCAAGCCCTCTTTTGGTATAGCAAAGAGCACTCATCTCCAAACAAACTGGTAATTTGTACAAGCCCCTTATCAGTTCTGTGATACTTAGCTTGCAGCTGTGAGGCAATTCACAGTCCTTCTTCTTTCACAAAGTGAAACACACTTTGCTCTGGTTTAGTTTCAAAGCGGGGAAAAATCAGCACACAAAAAGTCAAAGTCAGTAAAGCAGTCACGAAACACAACGATCAGGTAATCCTCCACAATAGCAGCCTCACTAATTACCACAGCCCCACCCAACCACAGGGGGCCTCATTTTCTTTGATAATAATCTCTCAGTTGTTGTTGCCTATGCATCGCTCTCCCCATGCGTGGTTGTATCATTAACTCTTGTTCTGAATCCAAGGAGGAGCTAGATAATTTATCTCCTGAGCTGTCTGCCACACTCTCCTCCTCCCTGTCACTCATGTCTTCTTGGTCAGAGGAGCCTTCATCAGCAGATTCCACCGGGGGCAAAACAGGCCTACAGCATGTGGATGTCTCCCCACATCCACAGTCCTTGGGGCAGGAGCAGGGCCAGAGCTAACCACAACAGAACCAGGGGTGGGCTACTGCCCGAATTGGGGGGGGGTCGCAGTGGGGTAGCAAAAATAGAGCTCCACCCCAGATCCCCCAATTTGCACTGAAAGATGTTGAAAGAAAATGCAGGGCGTCCTGCATAAGCCAGGGCCACAGTGTGGTAGTAAACATTTTGGTAGCTCTTCACTAGTTAGAACCCACCCCTGACTGTGATGGCAACTTTCTGCATTAATGTTAAATTTAAGGTGATAAAAACTGGGATGCAAAGATGCAGACAACTACTAGGTGGCAAAAAGTTATCCCAAATGCCAATCTTTTACTGCCATTCGGTTGCCACCCAGAGTTCTGCAGCTTAGAACTAATTGCTTGAATATTTCAATGCAGAAACATGTTTATACCATGGGTTTTTTTGCTAATCCTCTTCCTTGAGATCTAATGTGGGATAGATTGGGGAAGATATTAGAGAACATCATACTTGCCAGCCTAATTGCTTTAGTACTAGAATCTGATACAGGAAGCCCTTCAAAATTATCCAGCAGAATGTCTAGACAGAGTAAATGGCAGGAAGAGTCCTTCATTCTCTAGGAAAGGAGACATTTTCAAATGATTTCTCAAAGGAAGGATCTTGAAGCTCAAATAAAAAGAAACAAAAACGTTGTATCATGGAAAATGGTTGTATCATGGAAGAAGGACCCAAAGGTGCTTTTTTTCAATAGGCAAACTGCACTTTATGGTTTTGTGTTGAAGATGTTTCACTTCTCATCGTAGAAGCTTCTTCAGCTTAGAATCCAGATGCCTACTGAAAAAAAAGAACCTTTGGGACAACCATGATCTGGATGACTGAGAATACCCATAGACATGGAAGACATACTTTTCTGATATATACTATGGGCTGCATTGTCACTAAATAAAGGCCAAACTTTCACTCTCAGTTCATGATAACTTCACCAAAACTATTTTCTTCTTTGAAATAATGTCAAAACCAATTTATTTTTGTCATAAAAGGTGTTGGATATATCTAGCATGGTTGATAACAGAAAGAAAACTAGTAGGCAAAAATTGTAAAAAAAACCCATATATCTTGTCCTTCGAAATAACATTCCTCACAGTATAAATCCATGATATTGCTGAATATTCCGAGAACAAATTCATAATGCTATATATCACATGTCAGAATGCTGAACCATATCAGTTCATGCTGAACCTTACAAATGATTACAGTATTTTTCACTGTATAAGATACACCTTTTTCCTCCCGAAAAGAGGCTGAAAATTTGAGTGTGTCTTGTACTTCAAATGTAGCTTTTTCCAAGCGTTTTCCCCAGCCCTAATGAGGTACTAATGATCTTCCTGGGTTCTTAGTCCCTCAGAAGAAGTGTTTTTCCAGTCCTAAGTCTTTACAGGCTTGTTTTCATTCCTATTCCTTCTGAAAAAGGTTTTTCACTCCTAAAGAGGTGCTAAAAATATTCCTGGTTTGCAGCATATTTTTTTATTCCTACTCTATCCGAAGTAGTTTTTTTTCCAGCCCTAAGTCTTTGCAGGCTTATTTTCCTTCCTACTCCCTTCAATAAGATTTTTTCCAGCCTTAACCAGGGGATAAAATAATGTGCCGAAGCTGACCAGACTAAGGACTCTTGCCAGATGAATACCTGATAGGTAGAATATTTTTTCTCTATTTTCCTCCCCCCAAACTAAGGTGCGTCTTATACTCCGGTGCGTCTTATACACTGAAAAATACGATAGCTAGAAACCACCATAGGAAGGACTGAATCTAACTAAGAAAAAGACCTGGAAAGGTTGTTTTCATCTACATTAAGCTTTGAAGATAGTATTATATACTCATATATGAACATATATATCATTTATTTATAGGTACTAAGGACAGAAGATAAAAAGAAAATTCATTTCATTGCCACATATTGTTTTCCATAACAAAGTCCCTTTGCAGCCTTTAGCAATTGTTCTATTACTTGAGATGTTAAGAAACTGTAAATGTCCTTCTTGATTTAATGTGTTTTCTTAATGGCTTAATGGTGCATAACTCAAAAGAGTATTAACAATTGCTAATTCACATTCATATAACATCCGTCTAGTAGCATCTTGGAAATGTGCAATGGATTCCTTTCTACAAAAAAACAACCCTGTGAATTATGTACCAATCTGTCTAAAAACTAATAAATATTAACCATCTTTTTGATAGTATATTGTGTCTCGAGTTCATCAGCTTGTTTTGTTGAAAATCTAGTTAAGATTGGCCTGCTTTCTGCTAAAATGTGTTCAAGTGCACTTTTGCTCATTTTTGGCTCATACATAGATGAATGAAATCTATCATACACGTCCAGGTGTTCCAACAGCTGCAGTTGTCACCTAAGACTTATTCTCTAGGAAAGAAGCCAAACATTGCAAAACAAAAATAGACACCAGTGTGTAATTACAAAATACTTCTTCTTTATAAAAAAAAAAAAATCAAACTTGATGTACTTAGTCAATGCCATCTTTGCAGAAACTCTGTAATACATATGCATCAGCTGAAAATGCTTTATAGAAAGCCAATTACATCTGTATCCAGTTTGGGTACTACAGTGAGCCTTCCCTATGCCATAGGTCTTTTGTGACCACTGCAACCAACAGAACCTCTTGGGCAGAGCTACTAAATTGAGATGCAAATCAGAGTAAATGGTAATTTTTAGCCAGATTTGGACAAAAAATGGATCTTAACAGACTTGAATATTGGGTGCTATCTAACAAAATGAAATTCGACGGTGAAAAAGTAAGGTTCTACATATAGGCAAAAAAACCCAAAAATGCATGGGTACAGTCTATGTGGTACTTCACTCAATAGTAGTAACTACAAGAGGGATCATGCAGTTCTAGTGAACAATCACTTAAATATGAGCCAGCAGTTTGCTGCAGCTTCAAAAAACTTCAACACAGTTTTAGACGGCATAAACAGAGGGATAGAATCCCTCTGAATCAAGAGAACATGACATGTTAATCCACTTTATAATGCTTTGATAAAACCACAGATGGAATACTGCATCCAGTTTTGGTTGCCACGATGTAAAAAAAAAAGATGTTGAGACTCTAAGAAAGACTGCAAGAAAAGCAACAAAGATGATTAGGGGACTGGAGGTTAAAACATATGAAGAATGATTGCAGGAATTGGGTATGTCAAGTTTAATGAAAAGAAGGACTAGGGGCTATATCAGTGATGGGCTGCAATTTCATAGTTTTCCCAAATGAAAGTAGCACAAACAAATCAAAAGACAGCACTTATGCAGCTATTTTTATGGGTCAAATACATAATTGCACATTTTATTTATTTATTTGCCATAGTTGTATATCTGTCTATCTTACATGAGTCTTTGGAGGGGGTGGCATACAAATCTAATATATTATTATTATTATTATTATTATTATTATTATTATTATTATTATTATTATCTACATCTACCTCTACCTCTACCTCTACCTCTACATATACATATACATATACATATACATATACATACAAACACACACACACCACATTTTTACATTAATCATAAAAAGACACAAAAGAGGAGAGGATGATGTCCACCCAATAAGGAAACCATCACAAAATTTCCTGGATCCCCAGGGCTGGCAACACAGTCAGGTCTTAAGGGAAAGAGTTAATTCACTTCTAGGGAGAGAACTTGTAAAAGCCTTGCACTCTGACAAATCAACCATTGATAGACACATAGACATTAACATCTATGCAAAAGAACAACCGACCAATGATTGATTATCCAATCTCTTCTTAGAAACTACCAGTGTTGGAGCATTCACAAATTCTGGAAGCAAGTTGTTCCACTGATTAATTGTTCTAACTGTCAGAAAATTTCTCCTCAGTTCTAACTTGCTCCTCTCCTTGATTAGTTCCCATCCATTGCTTCTTGTTCTACCTTCAGGTGCTTTGGAGAATAGCTTGACTCCCCCTTCTTTGTGGCACCCCCTTAGATTTTGGAACACTGCTATCATGTCGCCCAATGGTGGGCTGCTGAAATGGTTAATTGTGCACAGCTCTGCAGCTGGTGAATTTCAGTGGAGAAGCAAAAAACCTCACCAAAACGTGCCTGCACACACATCCCTGTGCGAGATTTTACTACCTCCACAGGTGTGGGAAGTAAAATTGCACTCGATTCTGCACTCACGCTCCAGAGCCATGGAGCTGCGCACAATTATTTTGCAGTCTGTTTTCTTGTGTAACCTCACTTATAAGGAGGTTTTTCTAGTAGCAGTAACATCTGCCCACAGAATATCTAAGCTGGTCACTCTTTCTGTCATACATGACCTTTCTGTGTTTCACTCGGATAGGGTAGTACTTAGACTGGACCCCATCTTCATTTCAGAGATTAACTCCTACTTCCATAAGACGCAAGAAATAATTTTGTCTACCTTTTATCCTTCTCCCGCTACTGATGCGGAATGACAGTAGCATTTCTTGGACGTGAGAGGCTCACTAGACCTATCAAACTTTTATAGAATGGAAGCGCTGTTTGTTTCCTTTAAAGATGCTTCCAAGGGTTAAAAGGTATCCTCCATGACAGTAGGACACTGGATTAATTAGATTCATTCTGTTATTTCTATGACCTCACCTACAACAAGATATTGACAAAATTGAACGGGTCCAAAGACGGGCTACAAGAATGGTGGAAGGTCTTAAGCATAAAACGTATCAGGAAAGACTTAATGAACTCAATCTGTATAGTCTGGTGGAGAGAAGGAAAAGGGGGAACATGATCGAAACATTTAAATATGTTAAAGGGTTAAATAAGGTTCAGGAGGGAAGTGTTTTTAATAGGAAAGTGAACACAAGAACAAGGGGACACAATCTGAAGTTAGTTGAGGGAAAGATCAAAAGCAATGTGAGAAAATATTATTTCACTGAAAGAGTAGTAGATCCTTGGAACAAACTTCCAGCAGACGTGGTTGGTAAATCCACAGTAACTGAATTTAAACATGCCTGGGATAAACATATATCCATTGTAAGATAAAATACAGAAAATAGTATAAGGGCAGACTAGATGGACCATGAGGTCTTTTTCTGCCGTCAGTTTTCTATGTTTCTATGTCTTATGACCAGTTGTCTTTTCTACATCCTCCCAGTGTGAGTGCACATTATACGTGGAGTGCTGCCACCACTGCAGTGTGGAATACCAGGGTATCAATTGAGGAGTTTGCCGCACAGTTGCCTAATCTTCACCTGCACCATTTGTCTGTCATTACAAACTGGACATTTTCACCTCAGGGCAGCTGGCTTTCAGATGAAGAGTGTTGCAACAGTTGGTGCTGGACAGTGGGGACTCCAGCCAGACTTAGATAACCCTCCCAAGGGGTGGACTACTTTGGTATGTTCCATTCTTGGAGGCTAGCTCCACCTACGATGGAGAAGGGGCATTGGGATTTACCTTATTTATTTATTTATTTATTTATTTATTTATTTATTTATTTATTTATTTATTTATTTATTATTAATCAGATTTGTATGCCGCCCCTCTCCGCAGACTCGGGGCAGCTCACAGCAATAATAATACAATGTAAACAAATCTAATATTTAAGTTAATTTAAAAAACCCCAATTTAGAAACCAATCATACATACTAGCATACCATACATAAATTTTATAAGCCTAGGGGGAGGGAGAATGTCAATTCCCCCATGCCTGATGACAGAGGTGGGTTTTAAGGAGCTTACAAAAGGCTAGGAGGGTGGGGGAAACTCTGATATCTGGGGGGAGTTGGTTCCAAAGGGTCGGGGCCGCCACAGAGAAGGCTCTTCCCCTGGGTCCCGCCAAACACCCTGGGTCCCGCCAAACACCCTTTCTTATAGGATGGAGTTAGTCCCTAAACAGCTCCTTTTTCTTGGGTCTGTCTGGTCATTGAGTTCTAGTATACATATATCTAGCTGTAGATAAGTTGATTGTTAATAAATTGTTTTGTTTTTTGAAGATTGCACACAGACTCTGACATATCCCTGGTCAAAAGAGGGGGAACTGAGGCATGCTATTTATACTCTTTCAGACTCAGTCTTGATTGGCTAAGGGCGGTGTCTATTTCCATTCTTGGAGACTAGCTCCACACTACGAGAAAGAGTGTATCAGGTAAGTCCCAATGCCCCATTTCTAACACACAAGGTTCAACCATTGATCGCCTAACCTTCCACGAATTTGGTTGATCCTCTTTTTAAAGCCTTCAGGTATTTAGTTCCCTAGAGGTTAACACACTGGATAAAACATTTGCACTGAAAAATGAAATATTGCTCTCTCCTTTTTTAAAACAGTGAACTAATACGATCAGCATGTAAGAATAAAGGGATGTGTCAGATACACCCCTGCCTACCACTTTGCTTTCAGCCTACAGGTCTGATATTTTTTTTCCCAAATAACATTTATTTTGTCTTGGCACCAAAGAAGATCAGTTGAGAGATGAAATTGGCTCCCTGTTGGGAATTAATCAGAGCTTAAATAGCTGCCTTTATTTTCAGCATATACCATCTCCTGTAGACTATCATGTCGTGTGAGTTAAAGCTATGTTATGCATGGAAATCTTGCTGGAGATTTTCTTTCCAAAAGATATATAATATTACTGAACAGAATCCCCCCTCTCTTCCTGACATTCTCATCCTCCCTCCCTCCCTTCCTGTCTCCCCCTCTCTCTCTCTCTCACACACACACACCTTAACATACTGTGTCATATGGTTTTAGCAATCAAATCCTATTATTTTTAGATACTCAAAATATTACACCAGGGGAAAGCAGGTAAAAAAACTTTCAAGCAAATAATCTTGCATGTTTAATAAGATGTTTGCATTTTCAATCCCTAAGTCTTTGAAGAAAGCAAATAAATCAAAAGGAGGGAAAAATCCAGTATTGTTGAGCTTCAAGTAATTTTCTGACAATTTAAATATTTAGGATGGATCAGAATAAATATTACGAGAGGCTTACGACTCAGGAAGCTGATTTATTCTGAATAATTCTGATTGAGCCTGAAGAGGGGTTTTTTCTTTCTTTTTTTCTTCTTAATAGGGGAGGAAGCACACATAAGTTTGAATGGAAGAGACAGAATGACAATCCATGGGCAATATTGCAGAATGATGGACCTGCATCAAAAATATGAATGGGACCAGGATATAGATGATAGACTGTAGCTGCCATAGCAAAATGTTAGGATAGGATTTGATATATGTACTTCTGACATAAATGCCTTATACTCTTTTATTCCATTAGCCAGGACAGGACTGTACATAACAATCACATAAGATAAGTCTGTACTTCTGGTGAGATCTGCTTAAGAAGTGACTGGCCATAAAACGATTCAGAACTCTCCTCGGATAACAAGAATGTGTCAACAGGAAAAGAACTGTGTGATCAAAAGACGCAATTTACATTGCCTGGGGTAAACAGGACGAAGGCTGTGATAAAAGACCTTGCTTTGTGGTAAACAGGAAATAGCTGTGTTAAACAACAAAAGGTCCCAGGAAATTGGCCATGAGAGACATTTGTTCAGTAGAAACTAGTTACGTGCAATATGGAGATAGGAAGGATTGGAGGTTGTGTCATGTTTCAGAGTTATGTTATTGGATGTTTGTATATCACTTGACATATACGTGTAATAATTTCCATTTGAATATCCCCCCAATAAAAGGAGGTGCACAGCTCAATACTGTGTCATTTCACCCAGAGAGAGATGTGTCCAAGTCTTCTTTCTAGGATTCGCGTTCGTGAGTAATCCCCCCATGGCTGGGGTTGCTCTAAGTCCCTCTGAAGACATCGTTCCCCTCAGGGACTTTGCAGCACCCTCAATAGATGATGGATGGATGGATGGATGGATGGATGGACATGGTTGGATGATAGATGAATGGATAGTTGGATAAATAAATGGCAGATGGATAAATGGATAGAGGGATAAGTGGATAGAGTGATATTAAGGCAAGGATGAAAGTCCTTTTTGGTTTTGTTAGGACTACTGTTGTACCACACTACTTATGTCTTTTCCTGACATGAACCACAATGTAGAAACATAGAATATCAGCATATATTTTCTTTAAAAAGTACCTTTCTATGTAATATTGAATCCTTGGAGAAAAGACCAGTTATAGGACTAATAAGCCATTATCAGGCATTGCAATGTGTCTTGGAGTTGCATGCATGCTTAGAGATGATCTGGGGCTTCGGATCATCCACCTTTGTTTCTCTTGAGACCAGGTCTTTCCTGATCCTATGCAGATGCAAAACCCAGTCATTTCCATGGGATTGTAGTCCTTACTTACAAAAGTGCCATTGCATATAATATATAATTGCACCATATACCGCCTTCTTAGATAGACCAGAAAGCAATTCAGCTTTTTCTAATGTGAAGCAATTCTACTTTTTCTAAGGCTACATTAACAGATATGCAGAGCATATAATGAGAAAGGCAGAGCTAGATGAATCACAAGTTGGAATTAAGATTTTCGGGGAAAATATCAACAACCTCAGATATGCAGAAGATACCAATCTAATACTTTTCTTATATTTCTACTAACTACATGTATATATTTATGAACTCTAGTATTTCTTCCATATTATTCCTATATCTTTTTTTCTAATCTTCCATTGATATATTTTACTGTGTTTATATCCTCTGAAACCAACATTATGTATTGGACAATTATGTCTTCGGAGAGGGGCGGCATACAAATCCAAATAATAAATAAATAAATAAATAAATAAATAAATAAATACATACATACATACATACATACATACATACATACATACATACATACATACATAAAAATAAAGAGCCTCTTGATGTGAGTGAAAGAGAGTACAAAGGTTGGCTTGAAATTCACCATAAATAAACTAAGATCATGGCATCCAGCCGTCTCACTTCCTGGCAAATAGATAGAGAAGAAATGGAGATAGTTACAGATTTTTATTTTCCTAGGCCCCAAGATCGCCACAAATAGGGACTGCAGCCAAGAAATTAAAAGATGCTTGTTCCTAGGGAGGAAGCTATGGCAAATCCAGGCAGCATACTAAAAAGCAGAGATATCACTCTGCCAACAAAAGTAAGTATAGTCAAGGTTATGGTTTTCCCAGTTGCAATGTATGGATGTGAAAATTGGACCATAAGGAAGGCTGAGAGCCAAAGAATTGAAGTCTTTGAACTATGGTGCTGGAGAAGACTCCTACGACTCCCTTGGACTGTAAGGTGACCAAACTATATGCATCTGATGAAATAAATGTAAATGTCAACTTAGGAAAACTTAGGAAAATCGTGAAAAGTCCTGCCAGATTCCTCTCCTCTTTTTCCTCTCCTTCTTCCTCTTCCTTTTCTCAGTTCCATTTGCCATGGTGGAGACTCTTTCTTATTTCTTCTCTAAGCTGTTTACAGCCTATTTCTTCCAAAATATAATTTTTATTTCCATTAAAACCACTCTCCTATGATTGCAACCTCTCACACCTCATCATTGCATCCAGGGGTAGTATTCATGCATCTTCCCTACCAATTTGTAAACGTGAGTGTGCCCACACCAGTGATGGGCCCCACCAGGTATAGCGCAGAAGCCAAAAAAGGGCAAAAATTGCTGAAATCTCACCCATGCAAGTATCTTTGCAGGAGATACCACTTTGGGTGCATGCACAGAAGCAAAATCTCACATGGGAGCGCACACACACATGTCGGGCATGTGCATGCCCGCCTTACGATCTTGTATTGGTAGGAAAAAGTAAGTGGAGCACACAGTCACTTCACTCACACACAGCGCCTCTGAACATGCACAAACCCTCCCGCGCATGTGCTTTACTCCTGCACTTCCATGCATGCGCTCTAGCCTCAAAAACATGGCTAAATGTTTTCCTACATGCCCTACATGGCATCGGACCAGAATACTTACGGGACCGTCTTCTGCTGCATGAATCCCAGCGGCCGATAAGGTCCCACAGAGTTGGCCTTCTCCGGGTCTCGTCGACTAAACAATGTCGTCTGCGGGACCCAGGAAAAGAGCCTTCTCTGTGATGGGCCCGGGCCTCTGGAATCAATTCCCCACAGAGATTAGAATTGCCCCCACCCTCCTCGCCTTTCATAAGTTATTGAAAACTCATCTTTGTAGCCAGACATGGGGAAACTGACATATCCCTCAACTATCTTGGTTTGTGTATGGTTTGAATGGATTGTGTGATTATTATATTATAAGGGCTTTTAAATTGTTTTTTAAATATTGGATTTTTAGACTATTTATTATTGTTGTGAGCTGCCCCGAGTCTAATAAATAATAATAATAATAATAATAATAATAATAATAATAATAATAATCATCATCATCATCATCATCATCATCATTATCATCATCATCAATATTATTATTGTTGTTGTTGTTGTTGTTGTTATTATTATTATTATTAAATAGGATGGCATTATGTCCAGGTGGACTCACCCACAGTCATCGTCATCAGTTTGCCCAAACTGGCAGAATACCATCTCTGGTTGCATCCAACATTACTTTCTTATTTCCCACTAGCGTAATGAGCCAGCTTAGCCCACTAATTATTCCTTCCTTCACTGATGTAACTACATTCTGTAGCATTTTGTAATATAAATATGTGCAAGAAGATTTATTTATTCGCTCATTTAATATAAACCGTTCCAGTTTAAGAACTCTGTCCTCAATAACTCCCATACCTTTTTCCTTACATGCATTTTCTATTCCTTCTATTGAGAAATTCATCTATCGTCAAATATTTTTTATTCTTTATGTTTCTGCAGTCATTTTTCTTTTTTTTAAATGTTCATTTTCTCCCTGAATCTGCTCTTAAAATGATATAATGATGTTCTTCCCCATATTTAGAATTTCACGTCAACCTTGCATCCTACATTTATTCTTTCTCTTCTTCATAATAAACAATTGAGTCAATCTTGCATTGAGGTTTACATTCTTTCCTTTTCTGTATATGCATATTGATATTTAGGCTTGTACCAAATAATCAAAACAAGCAGCATTTTTTTAAAGTAGATTCTCACTATTTAGCCTTTTCCTTTCTTTCCCCCCTTCTCTCTTTTAATAGTTTTAATTGCATTTAAAATAATGACAGAGAAAGAAGAACAAAACAAGAGAGAAATACATAACATACATAGTAGAAAAATAAATCTCAAATACTTAAAAATGAAAGGAAAAATAAAAGAAAAAAATATGGCATTGCAATAAACAGTTACAAGCTCAAAGTGGACTTGATCTATCTTTACCTTTCCACAAAGAACAATAAAAAGTTTTCCGGTAGTTTATCTACTTTTCAAGATATAGGAAGAACTGTAAGAGATATTGACAAGTCTGACTTTTATTTGAGTTTACTGGCCAGCTTAGAGGTGAAATCTGGGAGAATATAGCAATAGCATTTAGACTTATATACCATTTCATAGTGCTTTTACAGCCTTCTTTAAGTGATTTACAGAATTAGCATATTGCTCCCAACAATCTTGGTCCTCATTTTACCCACCTTGGAAGGATAGAAGACTGAGTCAACCTTGAGCCAGTGGTGAGTTTTGAACTGCTGAACTACAGCTAGCAGTTAGCTGAAGGAGCCTGCAGTGCTGCACTCTAACCACTGTGCCACCCTGGTTCTGTGTATGAACCATGAAGGACAGTGGTTAGAGTGAAGTATTGCAGGCTAATTCTGCCCACTACCAGGAGTTTGATCTTAACCTATTCAAGGTTGTCTCAGCCTTACATCCTTCTGAATTTGGTAAAATGAGGACCCAGATTATTAGGCATTGTAAACTGCTCAGAGAATGCTGTAAAGCACTGTGGAGCAGTATATGCATATTGATATTTAGGCTTGTACCAAATAATCAAAACAAGCAGCATTAAGTGTTATTGCTATATATAAATATATATAAATATATATATAAATATATTTTTCTGTCTCTAAACACATTCCGTACTCTTTCATATTGTTCATATGCATCCATTGATGCATATAGGATAATATTTTTTTATCTAGATTCCTCTTATTCAAAACGTACAGGTAATCCTTGATTTACAACAGTTAACTTAGCATCTTGGCATGACTGTTCAAAGACACAACAGCACTGAAAAATGTGACACCTGACTATTTTTCACAGTTATGCCCATTGTAGCATCTCCTTGGTCAGGTGATCAAAATTCAATTGCTTGGCAGCTTTCTCAAACTTTTGACAGTTGTAGTATTCCAAGGTCAGGTGATCACATTTTGCAAACTTCTGACGAGCAAAGTCAATGGGGAACCCCAATTCACTTAACAGCCATGATGCTAAGTTTCGGCTCAATTTGGCTTTAATTCGTACATCCTTTCTCTTTTTTCTTATTCCTAAAGGCACAAATCTTCCTTCCTTCCTTCCTTCCTTCCTTCCTTCCTTCCTTCCTTCCTTCCTTTTCCTTCCTTCTTTCCTTCCTTCCTTCTTCCCACCCTCCCTCCCTCTCTCCCTTCTTCCCTCTGTATCATTTACTCATCTTTCTTTTCATGCTGCAATCTTCCATATGCCTCAGTTAGAACCAGATGGATTCATAAATATTAATCTCAACTGACACTTTCATGTCTAAATAGACTGGAATGCACAATCAAAGCCTGGTTTTTATTTCTTACATATTTGTGCCATTATATACAAGGCAGGATCTCTAACCTAGACACAATTAATTATTTTAGGAAAATGGATATACTGTAGAGGATATAAAAATATTTTGATTAGATTAAAAAAATAAATTCACAGAAAGATTTCACATCCTGGCAAAATGAAATTGTTTCTAAAATACAAATATTAGTATGTTTTATATGTAATATAAATATTTCACAGAAAACTAATGTATATTAGGAACTATAAAATTAATTGAGACATAAGGAATTACAGATTGGTATTTCATTGTCTTACATTTGCTCAATGAAGATAATGGGTTAGGAAATTATACTACATTTTTCTATAATGATTGTAATAATTTGTAAAATATGGGTATCAGTAATTAATTCATACAATGAGATTAACCTTGGTTTGCTTAAAAAAAATTAAAGTCTGGAGGCAGTTCATGAATCTTTGTTATAGCTTAGTTATTAAGATTTATTCAATGCAATTTCCCAAGGAGATTTTAATTTGCTTTCATATTTTATTCTGTGGATGAGACACAAGGTGATCAAGGCAAATAATATTTGAATTTCAAGCAGAAAATTTTACATTCAGAAATGCTAGGTAGATAAACTGCAATCTTCTGCAAAAATATATGAAAATATATGAAAATATACTGTATATGTGTTGGCCAACATTTCCTCCTTCCCCTCTAAATTTTATTTGTTTTTGGTCTTTCAACATCTCACCGTGAACATTTTCTTTCTGAGTTTCATACATCCATACAATAGTATTATCACTATATTTTTGTTTTTAAAAACAATTACAATTCATTATAAATAAACATGTTTATTTTTACGTGAAGACCTCCCTTTGAAGGAGTTGGGGAATCCCTCCCACGAAGAGATTCCGGGGGCGGAGGTTTGATATCACCGCCAGGTTGCTAAAGATGCCAAGGTGATCACTTCCTGGATTCCATGGAATCCAGGAAGTGATTACCTTGGCGTCCTTAGCAACCTGCCGGTATATGTGATGTCAAAGCTCCGCTCCCGAAATCTCTTGCTGGGATTCCCCGTTCTGGTTCTGGTTCTGGTTCAATTCAGGTTCGGCCAAATTTTGCGTAAAGTTCGTCTGAACTTGCCGAACCCGAACACCGTTGGGTTCGCCCATCACTAGTTATAAGAGAAGTTAACATAAGAAAATATGAGAATTGCAAGTATATAAACTTGAAATATGATTTGTATGGGATATAAGAGATAAAAACTGCCTATCATTTTTTCTCAAGATCTCAATCAAGATATTTTGTATCTACCAGAAACATATTGTCGTTTTCATACTGGATTTGTTTTCCCCTAGGAAAAAAATAATGCTAACGAGATATGTTCCTTCTAATGTTTCTCTCACATGGATGCATTTTGACATTCAGGTACAAGGATTAAATTTCTATACTAAAGGATTTCATTTCTTACTCTGTTTGAAGTGGTTTCTATTGGTTTTATAGAGGTGCTTTATCACTTTATTTCTTTGTTTTCTTTTATAGAAAGCTGCTAGGACTCAGTGGTTCCTCAGTGTCTCTAACACTGCAACTAAGCTGGAGGTTGCAAGCTGTATAAATTATTCTATTTACTTGATAAACTTTTTTCCTTCACTCTGAACATGTATGAGTGTAATATGTAATTTTGAGAAGGCGTTTATGGTGGCAATTGTAATTGGTGCTCTTGGCTTCCTTATTCTATACCATACCATATTTTCCTGCAGATTTCAAGGAAGTATGCCAAAAGTAAAGACATACAGCTGCTTATTCCCTGCTATTGGAGGTCTCAAACCAGTTTAAAAAGTAAAACAAATGCTTCTGTCTTTCCTTCCAGATGCCTTTCCAATTATCCAGTATAAAAAGATCTAAGATTTTTAGACTATTTCACATTTGTATCATATCAGACTGCTGCACAAATAAGGAAATGAACCTGACTATAGTATGAGGCAATGTATATTTTATGCCTAGATTTTAAAACGCACACAATAAAATCCTTCAAGCTAAAGCGAAGTGTCTTTTATCACATATTCAAAAAATATTTTTAACATGACTTCTGTCATATTGAAAACTGAAGACCTATGGTATTCGAGACTGAAATATATTTCTGAACTGTTTGAACTCCCCCTCTTCAATTTTTTACCCCAAATTGTTCAGACTTGATGATATCACGTGCCTTAAAAGCAGAGGTGGGTTCAGGCAAACCGGTTCTGTCTGTGCCAGTCCGTGGACGCCGCCATCTTTTTAAAAAAAAAATTGGAATTTTCTTTTTGTTGTGGTTAGCTCTGGCCCAGCTCCTGTCCCAAGGACTGTGGATGTGGGGGAGACATCCACATGCTGCAGGCCTGTTTTGCCCACGGTGGAATCTGCTGATGAAGGCTCCTTTGACCAAGAAGACATGAGTGACAGGGAGGAGGAGAATGTGGCAGACAGCTCAGAAGGAGATCAATTATCTCTCCTTGGATTCAGAACAAGAGTTAATGATACAGCCACGCATGCGCAGAGCAATGCATAGGCAACAACAACTGAGAGATTATTATCAAAGAAAATGAGGCCACCTGTGGTTGGGAGGGCTGTGGTAATTAGTGAGGCTGCTATAAAGAACAGCCATTGTGGAGGATTATCTGATCGTTGTGTTTCGTGACTGCTTTATTGACTTAGACCTTTTGTGTGCTGATTTTTCCCCGCTTTGAAACTAAACCAGAGCAAAGTGTGTTTCACTTTGTGAAGGAAGAAGGACTGTGAATTACCTCACAGCTGCAAGCTAAGTATCACAGAACTAATACTTGGGGGAAAGATCAAAAGCAACATGAGAAAATATTATTTTACTGAAAGAGTAGTAGATCCTTGGAACAAACTTCCAGCAGACGTGGTTGGTAAATCCACAGTAACTGAATTTAAACAGGCCTGGGATAAACATATATCCATTGTAAGATAAAATACAGGAAATAGTATAAGGGCAGACTAGATGGACCATGAGGTCTTTTTCTGCCGTCAGTCTTCTATGTTTCTATGTTTCTATGATAAGGGACTTGTACAAATTACCAGTTTGTTTGGAGAGGAGTGCTCTTTGCTATACCAAAATACGGCTTAGGTTAAGTGAATTTTCATTATAAAGAACATTGTTTTGAATTTTGAAACGTGTGTGTGTCTGAAATTTGTACCTGTGAATTTTTGGGAGGAGTCTACCAGAGGGCCAGAACACTTTTTAGAATTTTTTTTCTTGGAATTTTTTTCCAGTTTTTTTCCCCCTGCACATGCACAGAAGCTGAATTTCTGGTACTGCAAATGCATTGCCATTTTGTTGTCACCTTTAAAAAAATATATTTGGTAGTTTTTTGGTACTGTGCATGCACGCATGCACTTTGTGTCTCAGCCACGCAGGGTGGGAGGAAGTAAACTGGCAGTGAGGTACGTTTTACATTCTAAACAGAGAGCATTGCAAAACCTGACGGAGGGGAGGGAGGAGAGAGGAGGAAGGATACAAACAACAACAACAAATGCAGAGGTGTAGAATTGTTGGTACCTGGCTCAATAGCAGCAGCTGTAGGAAGATTCTGGGAGTTCTAGGGAATGACACTTTAAGAACCAGTGGTGTGCTACAGCTGCCAAATAAGCCAGATCTAAGCCCCCCATGTGTTGTATCCAGAGGACAGTTAGGTTTTGTTACCCGCTGTTAGTACAGGGTACATGTAGGTTAGGGTTTGCCATTGTAAACTGCATATTATAAACTGTACCAAACTTGTACTTAAAGGGTTAATGTGCACTCAAAGAGTTAACATTTAATTGCAGAGTAAATGTTCAAGGCTATGTCGTCATTGAAGCTATAAAAGCTCATGATCGTGCCTGGTCACTTCCTTGTTACTTTATATTTGCCAGAGATGGGGGAGTTGTTTTTCTAAGCTCCGTGCTTGTATTAGCTTTGTGCTTTTATCTATCTTATTGTATTTTAGCTTCGTGCTTTATCTATTATATTTAGCTTTGTGCTTGTTATCTATATTCTGTTTTCTTCTGTATTTGCTACGTGCATATTCTGGATATTTTGTTTATATGTAAATAATACTTATTTAACTAAGTCTGTGTCTTGGCTTTATCACACATCCACACTCTATTAAAATTCTCTGCTCGGTATTGTCGAAGGTTTCATAGCATAGCTAACCGAGACAAGCCAACACCCGCCCCTTTTCCTTGGGCGGGAAAATATAATGATTAGATTGATTGGCTTAGCCTGGCAACAAGGAGAATAAATAGCTGCCAGGCACTGCCATGTTTTGTCTTTTATTCTGAATCAAGTTACTGTTCCTGTTACACCATGGGCCAGATCCAGCCCACAGGCCTTGAGCTTGACACCCCTGATTTAGGGGGATGCCACAAAGAAGGTGGGGTATTTCTATTCCACAAATCATCTGAAGGCAGGACAAGAAGCAATGGATGGAAAATTGTAAAGCGAGACTCAATGTAGAAATAAGAAGAAATTTCCTCACAGTACAATTAATAAGTTAAAAGGCTTTCCTTAAGAAGTTGTGGGTGCTCCATTACCGGAAGTTTTTAAGAACAGATTGCAGAGCCATATGTCTGATATGGTATAGGGCAGTGATAGTGAACCTTTTTTTCCTCAGGTGCTGAAAGGGTGTGTACATGCACTATTGTGCTTGCGCAAGTGTCCACACCCATAATTCAATGCCTAGGGGAGGAAAAATACAGCTTCCTCCATCCCCTAGAGTAGTGTTTCCCAACCTTGGCCACTTGAAGATATCTGGACTTCAACTCCCAGAATTCCCCAGCCAGCGAATCCTGGCTGGGGAATTCTGGGAGTTGAAGTCCAGATATCTTCAAGTGGCCAAGGTTGGGAAACACTGCCCCAGAGGCCCTCTGAAGGTTGGAAACAGCCTGTTTCCCAACTTCTGGTGGGCCCAGTAGGTTCATGTTTCGCCCTCCCCAGACTCCAAAGGCTTCCCTGGAGCCAGTAGAGGATAAAAATGCCCTCCCCTGTCCCCCCTGGGGCTCTCTGGAAGCCAAAAACGCCCTCCCAGAGCCTCTGTGTGAGCCAAAAATCAGCTGGCCAGCACACACATCCACATTGGAGCTGAACAAGGGCAAAAGCTCAAGTGCCAGCAGATATGGCTCTGCGTGCCACCTGTGGCACTCGTGCCATAGGTTCACCATCACTGATCTAGGGTCTTTAAACAGAGAGACTAGAAGACCTCCAAGTTCCTTCCAACTCCATTATTTTGTTAACAGAAAAGAGGAGAAAAGGGAAATAGTGGAAATACAATCTGCTCTCCAATAATTGCAATCAGATTTTTGCAGTCAGATCACAATTTCTTGGGAGGATTAAAAAGTACTTGAAAATCAAGTGATATGCAATTTATTTTATATGATTGTTGACCGGGGCTCTCAGAAGCAGTTTTATGTATATAAATTGCCTGAATTGATCTAAGGAATTACTAGTTTATGAAAATTATATGTGAATGACAATAACTTCCATTGCATTCAGGAAAAAGATCATGGTTCCTTTCTTAAAAATATGTTTTTCTGTTGCACAAAACCCAGAGCATCAGTCTGAAATGCTTACACCTATGTTCCCCACATTAGTAGATTTCATGAATTTCAGTTACAGGATTAAGAGTTAACAAAAAGTTAAAAACAACAAACCTCATAAAACATTTCATTTTCCGTTGATGGTAATAGGACCCTATTTCCTTCTTGCATTTCCAACATAACGGAGAGGTTTTGGGAAACATTTTTGCTATCCTATTTGGTGGGAGATGCCACCTATAAAACATTTTAATTTGGTTTTCTTTTAGAGACACTGATTTTGTCATTTTCCAGTTGTGGATCCAGACTTTCTCCCTGGATGAGATCGTGTGGACGTGCAGCAAAGCTAGACTCTATTGGAAAATGATAGAAAAAATAATAAAAGGAGTAGTAATGCAAGATATAGAAATAACCCCAGAATTTTATTTATTAGGAATTACTAACCAGACCTATAAGAAAGAAATTTTATATCTAGTTATACATATTTTAACTGCGTCTAGGATAATATATGCACAAAATTGGAAAAGGGAGAATATCCCCAAAGAGGAAGAAGTTATTACAAAAATATTAGATTGCGCTGAAATGGATATGATGACAAGACGCTTAAATGATCAAGAAGATACGGAATTTTATGATACATGGAACAAAGTTTATATATGGATAAATAAGAAGAAACAGTAGAAGGTTAAGATAACAATTAAATAAATGAGTAAATTGTTTCGGCAAAGATAAGATTTATGTGTTATAATAGAATTAGTTAGAATATGTTTGTTTTAGAAATATATTAGAATCAGTTTACATATGAAGAATTATTATGAGATGAATTTTGAATTTATATTAGAATTAGTTTAAATATGAAAAATTATAATGAGAAGTTTAACAAATTATTTCTTAAAATTTATAATAATGAATTGTATTTAAATGTGTATTCTTTTTTCTGTATCCAAATTTATACTTTTGAGATAAGCGGAGAAATATAACCCCATTTTTGTGTTAAATGTATGTGTGTCTGTTCGTCTATTTTATGAAAATTAATAAAAATATTTTTTAAAAAAACATTTCACTTTCCTGCAAATGACCTCCTGTTGTCACAAAAATCAAAATCTGACAACCCTTTAAGGCCTCCTCATTATACAGAACATTGCACCACCACCCCTGAAACTTGTGCCAGAACTGTATTTCTAATCAGATCAAGTTGTTTCTTGACTGACCTGGACCACTCCCAAACCATCAGTCTAGGTTCAGTAACAGAAGCAAATAATCTCTGCCAAGCGATAGTTTCAATTTTGGACTGGTTCATAAGAACAAAAATGCCAAATTAAAAGGCAAGCCACTTGTGTTGTCTTAAATGTAACATTGCTTCTCAAAATATCGTTCATTCAGCTGCTAACAGTTTATGGGTAACATTTCGCCTTTGAAACTTTATACTTTGCCAAACTGTGAGCTGTGAAATCATCAGTTTTCCCCGCTATTTCCTTCAACCCCATTCCCTTAAACATATTTTGTATTGTTTAATCTTGAACATGAAGTTTGCAAGATAAAATGATTTATTCACCGACACAGAAATGTAGCTACCCTAGAGGATGTCAATTCATTTGTCAATAGCTAAGTACTACCAATGCAATTACCTAAGTAATATAAACTTTTTTTTTCTTTCTGTTTTGTAGTAGTTGTAGAAATTAAGGCTCCTATTTCTCCAAGGGAACCAATGGCATTTTGAATTATTATGTTTGCAATGTAGGGCTAAAGATTCAAAGATGTAAAGCTCAGACTAAATTAAAAAGAATAGGTCAGAAGTGAAATTGTAAAGAGGAAATCAATTTTCTACATTAGGGGTTAAGATGTTTTACAAATTAAATCACTTTCTATAAGTGAAAGAACACTGGAATAATCACTCTAAAAATATATTCACTCTCCTGCTACCAACTACTTTATAACTTGTAGCAGGAACCCTGAAAAAGATCTAAATAAATGGCTTTAAAAAGACTTTTGAACCTGATATTTTTAAAATTATTTTAAAAAGACTGCCACAGGTTCCATAAAAACGATATTAAAATATTATATTTTAATATCTGTTTTTGTATTTTAAACTTGGAATCTGATGAGGAATGTCACAGTCATGATCACAGTTGACTGTTCTTGGCATTCTATCATATTATATATGACATCTATCATACTGTCAAATGTTTGATACCTGTAAGACATTTTAATCTATACTGCATTTGATTTTATTTCCCAAACTAATATGGAATTTTGACTGTGAAATGACAAAACAGATTAATTACCACTGTCTGTGGCTCATTCCCTTCCTCTGTTCCATTCAGACTGACATACAGAATTTAACTTACAGTACAGTGGTACCTCTAGATACGAGCTGCTCCACATGCAAGTATTCCAAGATACGAGCCGCGATGTGAGCTTGACACCCAAGCTCAAATTCGGGATACGAGCTGAGCTTCCGCTAGTTGGTGCAAGAATCTCCTTGCTTCCGGTTATTTCGGCACAAAAAACAAAGTCTAAAGGCATTCGTTCGAGATGCGAATTGATCGACTTACGAGCTCGGGTCTGGAACGAATTAAACTCGTATGTCGAGGTACCACTGTATAGTTAATCCTTGTTTAGCAACTGCCTCATTTAGCAATAAAGGAAAGTTGAAATAAGATTGTAAGCAGACTTGTGATTTTTCTTAGTGACAAACTCTATTTTACCTACCAGAATAGCTTTAGTAATTTAATTTAATTTATTTGATTTATATAGTGGTACCTCTACCTAAGAACGCCTCTACTAACAAACTTTTCTAGATAAAAAAAGTGTTCAAGATTTTTTTGCCTCCTCTCATGAACCATTTTCCACTTGCAAACCTGAGCCTCTGAAACTGTAACCAGAAAAGGCAGGGAGAAGCCTCTGTGGGGCCTCTCTAGGAATCTCCTGGGAGGAAACAGAGCTGGAAAAGGTGGGGAGAAGCCTCTGTGGGGCCTCTCTAGGATTCTCCTGGGAGGAAACAGGGCCAGAAAAGAAGCCTCCATGGGGCCTCTCTAGGAATCTCCTGGGAGGAAACAGGGCCTCCACCCTCCCTGTGGTTTCTCCAATCACACACATTATTTGCTTTTACATTGATTCCTATGGGAAAAATTGCTTCTTCTTCCAATCTTTTCTACTTAAGAACCTGATCACGGAATGAATTAAGTTTGTAAGTAGAAGTACCATTGCATATTGCCCAATCCCATGGGACTGGGATTGGACTGAAATAGAAGAACTGGCCCAGTGGTGTGATTCAAAATTTTTTACTACCGTGACTTGGTGGCATAGTGTGGCTTGGTGGGTGTCACTTGGTGGGCATGTTAGGGGAAGGATACTCTAAAATCTCCATTCCTTCTCTACTCAAGGGGAAAGTTACTGCAAAATCCCTATATCCTCCCGATCAGCTGGGACTTGGGAGGCAGAGAATATATGGGACTGGGGCCAGTCACAGGTAGTTTTTACCAGTTCTCCAAACTTCTCAAGATTTCTGCTATAGATTCTCCAGAACTGGTGTAAACCTGCTGAATCCCACCTCTGGCCACTGGCTCAATGTCACCCCACTAGTTTTCATGCCTAAAGTGGATCTAGAATTCACAATCTCTTGGTTTCTAGTCCAGATTCTTAACCACTACATGAAACTCCTGTATTTTTCTCATCTAAGGGGGGAAAAGGGGAACAAATAAATAAATAAATAATTCTTGACTTTTTTTCTTATGAATATTCCTTCCCATCTCTAAAGAGTCTCAAATTTACTTTGTTGTTTGAAAAAAAAAGATAGCATAGTGATTTAAAACAAAAGTTGTAAAATCCGTATCATTTACATCATATTTATTGTCTATATATTATAAACAGACATGATTTTGTTTAGCTGTCCATTGATCTGTATATCCCTAGCAGCTACATCTCTATCCATTCTCTGAATCAAAGTAAGTTTGAATGAAATAATCCCTTGCATAATTTGACAATCCTGTCACGCTCATTTGAAAGTAACTAATTCATCAAGTATTTCAATGCACCAACTATGCATCAGTGCATGGAAAATACAAGATTTTAAAATCTGTGCATGAGGGATTTAGTTTATTGGGAGCTATGACAGAAATTTGTGATCCTTCACATATGAAAAGTGAAGAATAAGGATCCAAATTCTGCTGTTGTTATAAAATCCTGCAGAGGAATAATTCTGGAACAGTGCTTGTTTTCCAAATATCTACACTAGCAGAGGAATGAACTGATGAAAATCTCTACTAATACTCAGTTGAACAAAGTATATTTAATGGTAGTTCTGAAGGAACAGCAATTCGGGTGAAAAATTGAGCTCTAAAGAATGTTTTATAATCACCCAACTTCTGTTTGTCTTCCTTATCTTTCATTCCCATCCAATAAATAATATAATGCTGTTTTTGGTTTATAAGATTAAAAAAAAGCTTAGATAAAGACAACCAATAAAAAATTGAAATGATAGCACAGCCAGTGAATAGCAGATGTGGAACGCAGAGCTTGGTTTAAAACAAATGATCAAGTAAAACCATAAATTGAAGTTTTAAATATAACTTGGCATAGAAACTGCCCTCGAGTGACCCATGGACCAGATCTATCCCCATAACACTTCAATTATCTTTTAATCATTCTATGAAAAATGTTAATCCAACCCTTTTATATACTGAGAACATTTGGTTCAGTACATTAAAAAAGTAAGAGACTGGAAAAGCTGGAAGTTACCAGTAAACAGAAATATTTAGACAAAAAAATTAGTATAAACAAAAACCACTGCAGTACCAAATGCTTTAATTTGTCGCCAAATATTTCTTAATTTAAAACTATGCACAGAAGTGTATATTTGAAAAAGGTCCATGCAAAAAATCTACACATTTTGCGTTAAATAATGTTACATATTTATTTATAGCCTGCCTTTATAATTGGATGGATGGATAGATGGATGGATGGAGATAGATAGATAGATAGATAGATAGATAGATAGATAGATAGATAGATAGATAGATGATAGATGATAGATAGATGTATCTACTACACAACTACTCTCCAAAAAGACCTTGACTGCAAAAAGACCTTGACCTTGACAACCAAAAAGAATCAGAACATCAAATTCAAGCTGAATAAACAAGATATTGCAGGCAACCCTCACTCCATTAAAGACCTTGGAATACTCATATCAAATGACCTAAGTGCCAAAGCCAACTGCAACAACATCCCCAACCTAATCCTATGTAGTTTATGCTCCGGTAATCTCACACTATTAACCAGAGCATACAAAACTTTCGCCAGACCAATCCTTGAATACAGCTCATCTGTCTGGAACCCACACCTCATTACACTCTAGAAAATGTCCAGAGATACTTTACTAGAAGGGCACTTCATTCTCCACTTGCAACAGAATACCCTACACAACTAGACTTACAATCCTAGATTTAGAAAGCTTAGAACAATGTTGTCTTAAGCATGACCTAAGCATAGCCCATAACATCAGCTGCTACAACATCCTTCCTGTCAATGAGTACTTCAGCTTCAACCACAACAATACACAATCACACAACAGATACAAATGTAAAGTAAACCGCTCTAAACTCAACTGCAGGAAATACGACTTTAGTATCAGAGTAGTTGATGCATGGAATTCACTACCAGACTCTGTATTATCATCACTTAACTCCCAAAATGTTATCCCTAGACTATCCACTGTTGACCTGTCCCAATTCCTAAGAGGTCAGTAAAGGCCATGCATAAGTGCACCAGAGTGCCTTCTGTCCCGTCCTAATGTTTCTCTTTCCTAGTATCATGTATATAAATATTATATCTTTGAATACCACCAATATGTACTTGACAAAAACAAACAAATAAATAAATAAAAATCTGTCCAACCATCCGTTCCATCATCCATCTATCTGTGTCAATATTTATCTATCCATCTATACATACATCCATCAATCTATCTACCTACCTATCTACCTGTCATCTATCACCTATCTTCACCTCTATTTCCATCCATCATCTTTCCATCCATCCATATAACAACACATATCTGTCTGTCTGTCTGTCTGTCTGTCTGTCTGTCTGTCTGTCTGTCTGTCTGTCTGTCTGTCTGTCTGTCTATCTATCTATCTATCTATCTATCTATCTATCTATCCATCATCTGTCTATTGCTCCATCTTCTATTATCTATTATCAATAATCAATCATCAATCATTTATGTCCGTCCATCCATCGTTCCCTATCACAACACATGCAGTATTAAATATTTGTGATTCTGCATTTGCATATCTAAAGAAACAGTTTAAACAAATAAGTCAGCAGCTGGAAAATAGCATTCTTTTTGACACACATCACTTCCTGAGATATTTAGTCCATTTAAAGTCAATACTGTTTATTTCTCTTCTAAAATGCTCAGTTCCTTTTCAGTTGGTATAGTCAAGTATCCAACCGAAATTGGTTATTTCCGGAGGACAGTCCATTAGTCACGCAAACTGAACATTCTATAAGCAGACACCTTGAATCTGACATAATGGACTGGGTGGATGTTCATTTGCTAGAGGGCTTCCAGTATGAATGAACATATTTATTTATTAATGATCTCAGGCATAAATATGAGATAGATAGATAGACAGATAGATGGGTGGGTGGGTGGATGGATGGATGGATGGAGAGAGAGAGAGAGAGAAAGAGAATTAACAGGGGAAAAAGACATTAACGAATACATTTTCTGCCTTTTCTTTTATGAAGTTCATTTGGAGAATTCAATTATGGAACCCTTGCAGTAGGCATACTCTAGTAGCCAGATCTATGTGATGACTGAAAGTGTGCATGTAGAAAAATATGTGATATCCCATAGCACTGCCTTCAGGATACATCTAGCACACTGTTTCTGTGAGCCTCTTCTTGCTATTGATCAATTGAGTCAATTTATTTTTGTTTAGAGGTGGCTCAGGAGAAAAATTGTAAAAGCCGCATTTTAAATTGCAAATGCTGCAGCCCCTAGAACTTGGAAAACAGTTATTTTTCTGCTGCCACTTGTCTCCCAGATCCTTGACTGTCTCCTGTCTTTTACCATTTATGCTGCCATAGTAACAAGATGTTCTTCCACCAGTCTTCCTATGTGTATCAGATGTATCTATTGCTGTATTCTCCTTGATGGTAACTGCTTTTGATTCTGCTAAAACAATTGTTGTTTGTTTGTTTGTTTGTTTGTTTATTTGTTTGTTTGTTTGTCTGATATCTATCTGTCCGTCCATCCATCCATCCATCCATCCATCATCTATCTATCTATCTATCTATCTATCTATCTATCTATCTATCTATCTATCTATTAATATAAATTATAAGGATACAAACAACAAGTTGCCGTCATTTAGTCATAAGTGGGAGGAGATGTTTTTGTATTTTCTTCCTTGGTCTTCTGTGGCGACCATTGGATGATGATTGGATGATCTCTCCAGGTTCCTAAGAGGCCAGTGTTCTGTCTGGGTGCCCCCAGACTTCAACACCAACTGGAAAAAGCAGCCAGACATGCTGGTAAAAGCAAAAGCACTTTATAGTTTGAAAAATAAACACAGAGAAAAACCTGTTCTTCCCAACAGGCAGGCTATGAGACTTCACAGCAGAGTCCTGACGGCCAGACAATACAGCAGACTTCTTGCTGGCACACCCACCACTGTAGAGAATAAGACCCACACCTTTTCCGCCCAAGATTTCAGTATTCAAAGTCACAAACCAGAATTCCAAGACGCCAAAGATCACAGCCAGGTCCCAGGACTCCCAAAGATAATACTCCACAAGCCAGGAAGGGTGGGTCTGCCTTTTCAGCCTTTCCAGAGAGCACCACACCCAAACCCAGCTGTTGCCTCTTTAGTGCTGAAAGTACCTGGCTAATTGTCCCCTTCGTTGTGTTGCTCTTCTCTGCCGGAGATCGATGATTGCTTGTGCATTTTCATCTAAGGAATCCAGGCTGCTTGCTGGGGAGAGCTCCCCCTCGGGGGACTCTGGCTGTCCTCCCTCTCCCTCAGCCTGAGATTCCTCCTCCCCGTCTGCCTGAACCTCCTGTTCCTCATCCTCCCCCTCTGAGCAGGAAGCCGGCAGAGGATCAGCCGTTCCCTGAGGGGCCTCAGACGGAATCACAACAGCCAGTAAGGGGCGTATATAAGTGCACTGATGTGCCTATCGTCCCCTGTCCAATTGTCTTTCCTTATCTCATTTATCATATATATTCTCTCCTTATCTATATCTATATATATCTATATTATATATATGTTGTGATTCCGTCTGAGGCCCCTCAGGGAACGGCTGATCCTCTGCCGGCTTCCTGCTCAGAGGGGGAGGATGAGGAACAGGAGGTTCAGGCAGACGGGGAGGAGGAATCTCAGGCTGAGGGAGAGGGAGGACAGCCAGAGTCCCCCAAGGGGGAGCTCTCCCCAGCAAGCAGCCTGGATTCCTTAGATGAAAATGCACAAGCAATCATCGATCTCCGGCAGAGAAGAGCAACACAACGAAGGGGACAATTAGCCAGGTACTTTCAGCACTAAAGAGGCAACAGCTGGGTTTGGGTGTGGTGCTCTCTGGAAAGGCTGAAAAGGCAGACCCACCCTTCCTGGCTTGTGGAGTATTATCTTTGGGAGTCCTGGGACCTGGCTGTGATCTTTGGCGTCTTGGAATTCTGGTTTGTGACTTTGAATACTGAAACCTTGGGGGGAAAAGGTGTGGGTCTTATTCTCTACAGTGGTGGGTGTGCCAGCAAGAAGTCTGCTGTATTGTCTGGCCGTCAGGACTCTGCTGTGAAGTCTCATAGCCTGCCTGTTGGGAAGAACAGGTTTTTCTCTGTGTTTATTTTTCAAACTATAAAGTGCCTTTGTTTTTACCAGCGTGTCTGGCTGTTTTTTCCAGTTGGTGTTGAAGTCTGGGGGCACCCAGACAGAACATATATATATATCTCATATATATTCTCTCCTTATCTCTTACATCATATATATTCTCTCCCTCCCATCTACTTCTCTTCTTTTTACTTTCTATCATTATATATATTACTTAATGTCTATTCTCTTCCATATGTATTGTATATTGGACAAAGAATAAATAAAATAAAATAAAATAAAATAAATAATACATTCATGAAAAGCTCTTAACAGATGCATGAGAGAAAACGGACATCTAAGATTTGGGAAGTGTTTGGAAAGTGATGGGATTGGCTTTGTAAAAGTATATTGAGTCATAGCAGAGCCAAATACCTCACAGAAAATGACATAAAACCTACAATGGAGATAAGTAGTGATAAATTAGTTCTAAATTCAGTGATGGGTTAGCCTCCATCACTAGAGGTTTTCAGAAAGATACTGGATAACCATTTGTCTGAAATGGCATAGGATCACCTGCTCAAGCAAGTGATTGGACTATAAGACCTCCAAGGTCCCTTCCAATTCTATTATTCTATGTTATATGAAATTTTTATATCTAAGCAAATAAAAAACTTATTTCTAGATAAGAGGTTAATGTCAGCTCCCGTGGAAAATAGGTATCTCTAATCTATGAATCTCTAGTTAATAGTTTATGATCTGAATATGCAATCTGATTGTATGTATAGCATTAATTCCACAGTACATATTAAATGTCACAGATACTGCAGCTATATTTTAAATTTTTGTTCTTTCACTGAAAATCTGAATATTTGCTATATGCTTGCTTTTCAAATAATAATAATATGTATTGTAGGTGGAATAATTTCATATTTGCATTGCAGAGTTGTTTCATCTTTTGGAAGCGAATAATTTCTTCCCTTAAAAATGAACAAATATTTCAAAATAACTTTGCTATTTGACATGAAAACAATTGTTATTACAGAACCAATAGTAGGCCCTATATTTAGTGAAAATGCTCTCATTATTTTCAGAGTGGTTCAGATGTGCTGCATCTGGCAACCTGTTAAATTGTCGTATTATTCCAACAAGCTTTCAAATTCCATGGCAATCTGATTTGATTGAACCAAATAGTTGAGGGTCTAAGTATTGTCTAAAATGTCATTTCAAAGTTCAGAGCAATGAAGAAGGATTGCTATTCAACAATTCAACAGTGAAATGAAAATAATATAAAGAACATTAGGCATGCTTTTTATGGTACAATATTCTTAACAGCAGTACTGTAGTCTCATTTCTTAGTTCGCTTTTTTCAAAAGGTATTCTAATAAAACACGTTGAATGGATGGCTTCTTCCAATTTCCTTCCTTCCTTCCTTCCTTCTCTTTGCTCCCTTCCCCCCTCCCTCCCTTTCTCCCTTCTTTCCTCCCTCCCTCCCTCCCCCTTTTCCTTCCTTCCAACATAATGTTTCTCTGTTTTCCACGTTACATTATTTCACAATTTGAGCAATGCGTTTTTAAAAATTTTTCACTCTAATGATATTTCTATCAATTATTCTAATGGTTACTTGGAAATAATATATAATAGACAGATCTAGGTTTTGGTTTTTCTTTTTTCTTTTTAGAAGTTGTAGTAACCAATTCTATTTTTTCCTGGCAGATCTAAAGGTGATAAATAAATAGGTACTCTAATTATTTTGTTAAAGGAACTTGTATATCTCCATCTCTGCTTACACAAAGAAGAGTTCATTATTAAAATTTGAACTGAAGCGCATCACCATATGAGATTGACCCATCTTGTAAAACTTTTGCCTTTGCTCATTTTGATGTTCTAGCACCTGCATTTCATCATGGTGCTATCTGTTTGACTTCAACAAGGGTCTATTTGACTTCATTTTAAAATAGAAAAGACTAACACAGCTGGAGGAATGGATTGTGAAAATGTCAGCTTTTGCAAAAATGGCAAAAATTGACCTGTTGGTCAGAGGAAACAACCACAACAACAAAACATGTTTTGAAAGACTGGATACTGTATGTGGACTTTTTGCTGAAATAAGAAATGAAATTATAGATTTGAAGCTTTATAAAGATATAGAATGAATGGGGGGCTGAAGGGATTTATATATAACAATGAGATTGCAATTACCTCTTGAAAAGAAGGTTGGAAGTCAATTATACATTTCTAACCTTTCTTTCTTTCCTTTTTCTTTCCTCCCCTTGTGTGCAATCTCATAACAATTGGAGCAGCACTTGGGTTAATAAAATCACCATCAGTCAAATGCAAAAGGCAGCTTTACTCATAACAGCTTACATTCTGCAATGATACTTTGAACATCATCAAAAATCAACATCTCCCTCTCCCAGGTCCTTGGGAAGGACTTTATAGGTGAACAAAAATGCCAAAACCAAACTGAATATCTGTGTGACTACCCAATGAACCATAATAATAGACAATATTAACACAGGTACACATTTAGAAATGTTAGTTCTAATTCTGAAAGTCACCTCAAAAGTTTCCTGGAGTTTGGATCATGCTGCCAAAAGAGTTATTCATTTTTTAATCTTAGTTTGCAGTAGTAAAACAGGATAGGATAAATAGAATAGGATAGTAGGGTAGGGTAGGGTAGGACAGGAAAGGAAAGGACAAGACAGAATAGAATAGAATTCTTTATTGACCAAGTGTGATTGGACAGAAAAGGAACATGGCTCTCAATGTACAGATTGAGTTCATTAAGTCTTTCCTGATAAGTTTTATGCTTAAGACCTTCCACCATTTTGTAGCCCGTCTTTGGATCCGTTCAATTTTATCAATATCTTTTTGTAGGTGAGGTCTCCAGAACTGAACACAGTATTCCAAATGTGGTCTCACCAGTGCTCTATACAGCAGGATCACAATCTCCCTCTTCCTGCTTGTTATACCTCTAGCTATGCAGTCAAGCATTCTACTTGCTTTCCCTACAGCCTGACCGAACTGTTCTCCCATTTTGAGACTGTCATAAATCACTAGCTCTAAGTTCTTCTCTTCCGAAGTTTTTGCTAGCACAGAACTGCCAATACAATACTCAGATTGAGGATTCCTGTTGCCCAAGTGCATTATTTTACATTTGGAAACATTAAACTGCAGTTTCAAATCCTCCTTCAGAGTGGAGCAACCATCAAGTGGGTGTATTAGGTCACTAATACAACACATCTACTCTCCAAAAAGACCTCGACTTTGTCTCAGATTGGTCTAACACCTGGTAACTTTAAATATCAACCAACAAATGCTCTACCCTCCACATCGGCAAAAAGAATAAAAACCTCATATATAAACTGAATAAACAAATTCTCACAGCCAACCCCCATTCAGTAAAAGACCTTGGAATACTAATATCAAATGACCTAAGTGCTAAAGCCCACTGCAACAATATCGCCAAAAAGGCTTCTAGAGTTGTTAACCTGATCCTATGTAGCTTCTGCTCCGGCAATCTCACACTACCCACAAGAGCCTACAAAACTTTTGCCAGACCCATTCTTGAATACAGCTCATCTGTCTGGAACCCACACCACATCTCGGACATCAACACCCTTAAAAACGTCCAAAGATATTTCACCAGAAGAGCCCTTCACTCCTCCACTCGAAACAAAATACCCTACGAAAATAGACTAACAATCCTGGATCTAGAAAGCTTAGAACTACGATGCCTAAATCACGATTTAAGTATTGACCACAAGATCATATGCTGCAACGTCCTGCCTGTCAATGACTACTTCAGCTTCAACTGCACCAACACAAGAGCACGCAACAGATTCAAACTTAATGTTAACTGCTCCAAACTTGACTGTAAAAAATATGACTTTAGCAATCGAGTTGTCGAAGCGTGGAACTCATTACTGGACTCAATAGTGTCAACTCCTGACCTCCAACATTTCTCCATTAGACTATCCATGATTGACCTCTCCAGGTTCCTAAGAGGTCAGTAAGGGGCGTACATAAGTGTACTAGTGTGTCTTTCATCCCCTGTCCAATTGTCTTTCCTTTATCTCATATGTCATATCTATTTTCTTCCTTTCATATATCTTCTCCTCTATTTTTATATATTTTCTCCTATCCTTTTCTTTATATATATTACTACATGTCTATTCTCTTCTATATGCATTGTGTATTGGACAAAATTTTAAAAAAAAACAACTAACAATGCTTTGAGTTCTAAGCACTAATAGAGAGAATGAAGAAAAATACAGCAAACGTCTTATTCTAATAGATATATTTTTATTTTGGGTTACAAGTAGGACCAGTGGTGGGTTGCAACCGGTTCGCCCCAGATTGGGAAAACCAGTAGCGGAAGTGGTGGGAAGCTCCTCCCACCCATCTGGAAATGCCCCACACATGGACGCGTACATGTGTTCCCAATAACAAACCAGTAGTGAAGGTAATTGAAAACCACTACTGAGAAGGTCGTGAGGCAGAATTGGCTTCTTGACTTTTAAAGATCCATCATTTATGTTATATTTTTAAATGAAAAATACTGGGGCCCTGAACAAGGAACCCACCACTGGAGGTGATTGATAGAGTAAGAAGATCTCATCCCCAACCCATCTGTCTCTTGTGGGTATGATTTTTAAGTGCAGTTTTTAATATTTTAATATTAGTTTGTTTCAATCTTTTAACTGTTTTCTGTTTGTTTTTATAATTTGTAAGCCTTATGGGGAGATGGGTAGCATAGAAATATCATAAATAAACTATTTTATTTATTTCTTATTATTATTATTATTATTATTATTATTATTATTATTATTATTATTATATCTGTACCTGAGTTAAGACAAAGCTTTACATATTTTGGACTATTATTTATCTAAAATATTATCTGATGAACATAAGATTAATTGAAGAAAATAAGTGTCCTTCAACGATTAACAGATCCAATCTGATTTCCGAAACATACAAATTTATCCCAAGAATTAACACGATGAACAAAAGTATATGGCATAAAGATTGAATAGTCTATCTTACTCATCCATCCCTTGAAGGACTTTTAGACTTTATTTACAGAAAGGAAAATGCGTAGGCACATAAACTGACAGAGTCATGTATAGCATTACCTTGAAGAGATCTAAGGCATTCTTTATACTGTTGGAGTTAACAGAGTTTTATAGGATTGGGGTATAAATCAGGGTTCCTGCGCATTTCAATAGGGTGGTTTTAAAAACGTTATGGGATATTTCATCTTTTCTTCTGTGTGACTGATCCCAAAGTAAAATATCTATCCATAAGTCAATATTTTCAGACAGTACCTTAAATTTTGACTTCTAGCATCAGTGAAATTTTTCACAAGAATGATGCACGCAAACACTAACATGCTAGCAACTTTGACAAGTAAGGACAGGAAACCTATATAGAAAGTCAAGTGGACAGGAAGTTACAACAACAGGGACTTCCCACGGCCGACTTACCGGCCGATGGGGTTTGCGGCGATCGGCGGGTGAGGAGGCCACCATGTTGGGGGCGGAGCCACGGCACCCACGTGGTAAGGGGTGCCGTGATGACGTGGTGCGGTGCGTGGGCACCGATTGGCCGGGCGAGTCAGGCAGCCCTATATAAGGGGGCTGCCTCATGATGCAGCAGTCTCGCCCGGATCAGCGTGAGGCGAGGCTGCTGCTGCTGCTGCCGGCTCGGGCTGCTGCGTCACAGGCCCGGAGGCCGGCGAAGCAGCTGATCAACGCAGGAAGTTCGGCCTTTTGAGGCCAGAAGAGCCGCGAGCGGCGGCTGGAGGCTCAGTTCGCTTCAGCGACACCCCCCACAGGGTTTGGAGGCGCATTTGGGCTGCGATACATGGCGGGGGGTGGGAGAAGTCGTTCGGGGGCCCGGCGGCGGGCCATGGGGGGGGCAGACCAGAGGGCTAGGGACCCCCCCCCCATCGAGCCACGCCGCACCGGGAGAAAGCGGGCCCCCAAACGCACATGGAATGAGGCCCCGGGGGCAAGGCCTGCCAGGAGGCCAGTCGATGAGGGCAGCCCCATGGGGGAGGTGAGCCCCCAGGGGCGCGTAGTGGGCCGAAGGGGAGCCTCATCAGGGGCAAGGGGCCGCCGCCAGGGCCGGGCCCTACCGGTGGAAGCACTGGGGGGATCAGGTCCACTGGGGCGGAGGAGGGGGCCTTCAGCGGTTCGGAAACGGGTCTGTCTGGGGTAGAGGCCCCCGCTGCAAGGCCTGCCAGGAGGGAGCAGGAGGAGGGGGATTCACTTTCGGTTTCCTCACATCTACTGTCTTCCTTGCTTGAGAAACTTGATGAGAGGCCAAGGAAGCGAGGCAGGTCCCGGCGGGGCCAAGCCACGTGCGTTGCCAATGCAGAGGGGTCTCGGAGCTCATCGGAGTCAGCAGACAGCCCGCGGAGGGCGCGGGGGACCCGGCGCGCAAAACAGAAAAGCAGGCGGAGGAAGGCCAGGAGAACGGTGTCCGGCTCCGAGGACGCAGACGATGACTCTTCTCACTGGGGTGAGTGCCCTGTGCCTAGACACCGGTGGTCCCTCCCAAGGGGGCCTCGCGGCAGGCTACGGGCTACTAAACGCACGACACGTGGGGCTCATAGGACCTGGCGCTCGCGCACGGCTGCTCAAGTTTGGAGGAGGGGGCGTAGAAGGGGGTTGGCCAGGAGGCACAAGAGGAAGAGGGATACCTCGAAGGATAGCTCTGGGTCGACCACCTCTGGGTCCACCAGCACCTCTTTTGACAGCGATAATCCTTTCGCACCTGGCCTCCCGGACACTCCGCTCAGTATGCACATGTCCCAGGCCCTCAAGCGCAAGATTTGGCGTGGCGCTTACGTTGACATTTTTCAGATTTTACTACCTGAGAAGTCTAAGAAGGATAGGGATAAAGAGGGCAAGAAGGGGTCGGATGACCCAAAGGACACCAAAATGGACAAGGGCATTCTGGCGTGGGCGTATGCATTTTTGGCCTACCACTCCGTGGATGTGGAAGATGACGTCCATAAGACCCATGAGCTCATCTTGTACATGAACATGATTCTGAAGGCTTATCAGGAGTTTGGGGGCGAGGCTTGGAAGCAATATGACGAGACCTTTCGTAGGTTCGCCGCCCACAATAGACACTGGCCTTGGGATATGAGGCATAATGATTTGTGGCTTCAGGCCACGCAGCAAGCGGCGACCCCGGCCAGTGGGCGGACTCCCACTGGTCATTTGCTTTTGACGCCTGGCAAGGAGGCCACTCTTCCCCGCCCGGCGGTGGGCACGGGGACCCCGGCCTCCGGCCAGCGTAGCGCGGCTGGTTCGTCCTTTCGAGGCCCGCCGTACTGTTACGAGTACGGCGCCAGGGGGGCCTGTTCAAGGTCATATTGTCGTTTTCGCCACGCCTGCGCCTTGTGCAATGGCAGGCACCCGACCTCCGCTTGTTACAGGGGAAGGGGAGGGGCCGGCTCCAAAGACGCCGGGGCCCCTGCCAAACCCCAACCGGGAGGAGCTCAAAGTAAGGGGCCCAACCCCCGTTAGGTTGGACAGGTTGAAGTACTGGCTCACCGGATACCGCCCCAAGAAAGGTGCTGATTTTCTGCTCGCGGGGTTTTCCGCGGGCTTCAGGATCCCATACAGGGGGCCGCGTAGGGCCTGCCTGGCGGACAATTTGAGGTCGGTGGCAGGTATGGGCCACGTAGTGCGGGACAAAATTATGAGGGAGGTGCGGGAGGGCCGGGTTTTGGGCCCCTTTTCGGAGCCCCCCCTGCCCTTCTTGCAGGTGTCCCCACTCGGGGTGGTGCCCAAGCGGGCCGCGGGAGAGTTCAGGCTCATACATCACCTGTCGTTCCCCCCTGGTGAATCGGTGAACGATCACATTCCCGAGGAGCTATGCTCGGTGCGCTACACACCATTCGAGACGGCTGTCGCGATGGTCCGGGCGTGCGGAGTAGGGGCGCTGATGGGAAAATGTGATATCAAATCGGCCTTTCGGCTTTTGCCTATTCACCCGGGGGATTTCGACCTGTTAGGTTTTCAGTTTGATGGCGGGTTCTTTGTTGATAGGGCCCTGCCAATGGGTTGTTCAGTGTCCTGCTCGCTATTCGAGAAGTTTAGTTCATTTTTGGAGTGGGCACATGTTAAAGGTACAGGCATTGCGTCTGTCGTGCACTATTTGGATGACTTTCTTTTCGCCGGGCCGGCGGGTTCCGACGACTGTCAGCGGGGAATGACAGGTTTCCAGGATTTATGCTCACGAAAAAACCAAGGGGCCTTCGACCAGACTGACATTTTTAGGCATCGAGGTGGACTCCGTTGCGCAAACGTGTAGGCTACCCGATGATAAACTGACGAGACTCAAGGATGCGGTGAGGGTTGCCCGAGCCGCTAAGAAGGTGACTCTTAGGCAGGTTCAGAGCTGGCTGGCCTGTTAAATTTTGCTTGTCGAGTGATAGCACCAGGTAGGGCTTTTATGTTTAGACTGTATAGGGCGACGGTTGGCTTGACGAAACCGCACCACAGGATCAGGTTGTCGAAGAGCGTTAGGGAGGACCTCGGGGTGTGGCAAGGATTTCTGGACGTGTACAACGGTGTGTCGTTGTGGAGACAGGATATGCTGCTGAAAGCGGACTTCCAGGTGAAGTCCGATGCGGCGGGCACGACCGGTTTTGGTGTGGTATGGCAGGACAAATGGTTTCGGGCTGACTGGCCGCAGGAGTGGCGTGGCGAGGCCGTCTGCAGGGATTTGACGTTTTTGGAGCTATTCCCAATTGTCGTGGCCATCGAGCTGTGGGCCACCAGTTTTGCCGGGAGGACGGTCCACTTTTGGTGTGACAACATGGCGGTAGTACACTTAGTGAACACACTCTCCTCTAGGAATGGTCCGGCATATGGTAGCGAGATGCCTAGCCAATAACATGCTCTTCCGGGCCCACCACGTTCCAGGGGTAAGAAACGGGGTGGCGGATGCACTGTCAAGGGGGCAGTTGGCTAGGTTCCGGCTGCTTGCCCCACAGGCCGAGGAGCACCCGGAAGCAGCCCCACAGCATCTGTGGCTGATTGGAGGGCCGACGTAAGCAAGGCCATGGATTTGTCCATAGCCCCAAGCACCAGGAGATCATACCAGCGGGCAGGTAGGGAATTTTGGGCTTTTCGTCATGATAGGAGATACGATCAGCTTTGGCCTGCCCCGGTGGAACACCTGCTCGAATTCTGCGCGCTTAACCGTCGCAGTGGTTTGTCTGCCCGGACGATTAGGGGCAAGCTTGCTGGCTTGGCCTTCGTAGCCAAGTCACGGGGCTTTTCGGACACCACAGGGGATTTCAGGATTAGGAAGACATTGGAGGGTTGGATTAGGGAGAAAGGTCAGGCCCGGGGTGACAGCAGGCGTCCCCTAAAGCTCGCCCACCTGATGGGGCTTTATGAGCTGTGGGGTCGGCTCTGCCGCTCTGAGTATGAGGCATCACTATACCACGCGGTTGCGGTGACCTTGTTTTTTGGGGCTTTTCGGGTTAGTGAGGTTCTTGCAGCTTCCCGAGCCGATAGCTCCGGCCAGGCATTTACCACAAGGGATATCAAATTAAGTAGGAGCTCGGTGTCCCTGAGGCTTAGACGGTCCAAGACCGACCAAAGGGGTAGTGGTGTGTCGGTCCGACTTTCCCGGGCTAACAACCGGAGGGTGTGCCCGGTGGCAGCTCTGGTGGCGTATTGGGCCCATAGGGGCGAAGAGCCGGGCTTTCTGTTTTGTCATGTGTCCGGCGAACCCCTTACCAGGTACCAATTCTGGGCCGTCACGTCCAAGGCGCTGGCAAGGCTGGGCTTGGACCCCAGGCGGTACGGGACTCACTCATTCAGGATAGGTGCAGCGTCGTTGGCAGCAGTCGAAGGTTTCAGCAGGCTGGATATAAAGACAGTACATCCGCCCTTAGGTGAGTGGGGCGGGGGGGGGTCTTGCCGGGCCGCCACTTCTGATGCTGCTCTGCTTCCTCCCTTTCTCTAGAACGAATACATGGCAGGCACCGCAGAATCCTGATATGTGGCCACAGCATGGTGTACTGGGCCGAGAGGAGGGCCTGTGAGTCGACGCCCGGCACGCAGCTGGAGATGGATCATCGAGTGGTTGTTCAGTGGCTGGGCCGTCGTGGCCTACGGTGGCGCGAGGTTCTTCCCCTGTTATTCAACAGCGGGAAGGTGCAAGGGGTGCCGGGCTGTTTGGTTTTGCACGTTGGTGGGAATGATCTGGGATCGATGACAGGTGTCGATCTGCTGTGGCACATTTGGGAAGGTTTGCAAGTGATCTGGGAGCGGTGGCCAGATACGTGTGTGTGGTGGTCCAACATCCTGCCAAGGAGGAGTTGGCGGCAGGCTAGAAGCCCTATGGCGGTGGATAGGGCCAGGAAGAGGGTAAACAGAGCGGTTAAGAAGTGGGTAGTTCAGGCCGGGGGTGGAGTGATAGACCATCCAGACATCAGGGCATCCCTAATAGACTTGTATAGACAGGACGGGGTACACTTGACCGACAGAGGGAACGATAAATTTATAGCGGACCTGCAGAGGTGCCTGCACATCTATGTGCAGGGGGGGGAGCAGGGGGAATAAATTAAAAAATTTCACCCCCTGCTGTGGCCGATAGGGGGCGGAAAATAAAGTAAATAGCAACTGGTGATCTCCTTTAGGGGCACCTCTACTGAGGTGAGGGGCGAGCTCCTTCTCGGATTACAGGGCTCGACCGGCTTGGGTTCGGGGAGGGGGTCGCTCCTGTGGCTCGCTTGCTGGTGATTAACATAGACCAGTAGCGAGCCATCCCACACGCCATGGGTGGTGTGGTAACGGTGCAGGGGGCAGGTGTAGTTTACCAAGACCCGCACCCAGTTTTAAGGAGTTTTCGCCCGAGTGTTGCTCTGTTGAATTGGCTTAAAAGTTAATTCCGCCCCCATTTGATTTATGCACCCTGCAGGTCATGTGGGGTTAATTGTTTAAATAAGTTAATCGGTTAAAGAAGTTAAGTTGAGTTGTTTGAATAAAAGTGACCCCATTATACCCACACCTTGTGTCCGACTATTACTCCGCCTGCGCCGCAAATCATAACCTGCTACTGATTGTTTTGGACCTGGACTGGGATCTGGCTGGCTGCTCCAAGAATACGAGCTTTACAGGCATGTAATTGCCCCGGAAGCGGAGTAAAGACGCTGAGACAGTAAATGGATTTAAAAGTAGGGTCACTTTATTAAATTAGCATAAATTTAAATAACATCAATTTAAATAATGTCAATTTAAATAACGTCAATTTAAATAACGTAAAACCAACTATAAACAAAGGACCTACAGAGGCCAAAAACTAACGGGGCGGAAATTCCTATCAAAACATTCCTAGGCAACTATTGGGAATAACTCCTTGCTGAACCAGGTGAAGGTAGCCACCTTCACCTGGATCTGAGCCACGTCCATAAGCGTGTGGGAGGAGCTCACCCTCCAATCCCCAAGGGAAATTGGATCCTGTGAGTCCCATGGGCATCCTCTCTCCAATCCCTGAAGTTGCACAAACCTATAGTTCATGGGGAGAGGCGGCCCAGCATCTTTGAAAAGATGCCCAAAAGGAGAACCGCAGTTGCTCCTACTGCCCATTTCCGCCCCTAACCTGCCAAACCCCAGTGACCAAAGGGAAGCCAAATTGATTGAATGTTTGTCTAAATTGCACCCCACCCCCTAACCAGTCCATCCTTAACATCAGTGTGGAATAAGCGGAAAAACAGCCCCACCAAGGAGAGCCCACAAAAAATTCCTATTTGGCCCCGAAGCGACCCCTTCCAGGCACGCTGTATGATAGAGGAGGGCGGGCAGGTGTTCTCTTTCAGGATGCCGAGGGAAAAGGAGGAGGTCCGCTTCAAGCCACCCTTAAATAGGGCAGCTTAGGACCTCCCCCAGGGTCCAGCAAGCAGTGTGCCACCTTGGCGCGCTGCTAAAAGCCGAACTTCCAGTTTCACCAGAAACCGGAAGTTCGGAGATCTGAAGAGCTCCAGCAGCGTCCCCCAGCTCTGGGGGCAATTTCGGCTGGCGTTTTAAAACGTCGGCCGTTCATTTTTCAAAACAACATTTCTTTTATATTTCTTTCCACATTGGATTATGTAATTTACAGCTCCAGCATGCAAAATGCATTCCAATCTCACAGACTAAACTACAAAGTTATAATTCTTCCTAAAATAACAGGCTGTCTACTTCAAAACTTCTTCTTATCTCTGGGTCAGGTTCACACTATTAAAAAACAGTTTATCATGCAGTATAAAAACTCACTTCTTCAGAGAAACGGCATACACCTCCATATTCTTTCTAGCACTTTGAACAAAAGCATTTATCTTTTCCAGTCAATTCCGGATGTGATGCAATTAATTAATTTACATACTCTGAATAACATTTTAAAACCTCTTCCCCCACATTTGTCTTTTCTTTTCTCTAATCTTCAGAATTTTGCACTTAACCAAGGACTATTCTCAACACCCTCACTATCTGAAGAATTATTACTTTCCATACTTTTGCAGATGGATATTCTATCAATTCCTCGTCACCACTAGTGTCCTCCTCCACATCTCTTAAATCAGGGTAATTTACAGCTTCGACATCATCTTCGTCTTCTGAATCTGACAGTTCCAAAGGCTGACAGGGAACACACACAATACTGACTACTAGATTGTAGTCAACAGAGAAGCTGTTCAACATCACTTTTCTACCATGTAGTGACTACATGGATTTTTGCTAATATTCCCAAACAGGTCTGTAGTCTACTTTTTTCTTTTAGAAATACTCTCCTTCTCCAAATAACATAACCTTCACATTTATCAGGGTTTTATTTATTAGTTGATGATGTAGCATACAAACAAAACACATAAGTAAATAATAAGAAAAACAGGGAAAGGAAAAAAGGAAAAAGAAAAGGGAGGTAAATAAAAGGGAAAAATGAAAGAAAAGGCATTGACTTCTGACTCTCTTTGCTGCAGAAGAATAAGGCATTAACATCAGACCTCAACTTTTTGCTTTTACTAGCCATTTCTATAACAACAAATACAAAGTCCAGAAGTGGTTTCTAAGTAGAAATAAAAGTATTTGTATTTTTTTTCCTTGATCAAAGCAGTCAATTTAGCTATCTCTGCTTGACCTTCCATCTCTGTGTCTAAAGTAGACTTGCTGTCGTCAACAAATATATCATTAAAGTTAAAAAATATACATTTCCAATTAAACCCAAAAGAAAAGTTTCTGGTTTTCTCTTTATATTCACTTTAAGTATTTTCTGTATTAAGATATGAATCCTACTCCAATATTCTCAAAGAACGTATCTTTGTAAGAAACTCAGTGGAGTCCTTGAGACATACATTATTTCATTAGTCTTTATAAAGGCAATCTTAGACAACTTTATTTGTCCTACCTTGAAGAAACTGTTGGTCAAATAACATGGCTTTCATATCCATTTTTGTCTGGCCATTATTCAGCTACAGCCTTTCATATTCACCTATCCTTAGACCTTGAAAATCTGTTTTAATTCTTCTCCCCCACTCTTATTTATCTTCAATTTACTCTTTTTTGTTCTTCTTATATTCTTATAAGAATCTATATGATCTTATATTCTATTATCTGTACAATGAGGAAAAGAGTAATCTCTTGTTATTTTCAAAGAGTACCAAATAGCCTCTTTTTATTTGCTGGAAAGATGACAATAATGAGAAGGAGGATGGGAATGATGTAGTCTTGACTCATGGCAAGCAACAAAAATATTCCTACCCAATTTTCTCAGCAACACTTTTTGGAAGTGCTTTGCAATTGCCTTCTTTCTAGGTTTGAGATAGAGTGACTGACTCCCTAATTAACTTATAGAAATTAATGACTATACCAAATTTATGAATAGCCATAAATGAAATAAAATTGCTATTGAGTTTTAAGAGACTGTAAGATTTTGAAGATCCCAATCTTCCCATATCTCCTTTGCACATTTTAACTTGTGAGTTTGTTCTCGGTATGGAGGAAATTCTTTCTCAGGACACTGGAAACAGAGATCAAGTGCTTTATATTTGTTTATATTTATGCTAAGGAACGTGGAGAAGACTGAGCTTCTGTGCTTTCCTAGGCAAGGAATAAGAAATGTAAAGCTAGAAACTGAGATTTGCACTGCCCCCACCCTCCTTGCCTTTCGCAAGAGTCTTAAGTGTCATTTATGCCACCAGAATTGGGGTGATTAGATGTTAGATGTAGGGTGAAGAATCTCTATATGGCTGTTGTTTCAATGTATATGATTGATTTTAATGTATCTGGATATTTTAGATTGTTTGTTTAGTGCAAAAATAAAATAGATAAATAAATTCAGTACCAGCACTGAAAAACTTCAGAAAAAAAATAATTATAATTGTTTTTAATATGTTTGTGAGTGACATAGGGGAAGGATTGGTAGGGAAGGTTTGCCTATTTGCCGACGACTCTAAAGTGTGCAATAGGGTTGATATTCCTGGAGGGGTCTGTAATATGGTAAATGATTTAGTTTTACTAGATAAATGATCAAAGCAATGGAAACTGCAGTTTAATGTTTCCAAATGTAAAATAATGCACTTGGGGAAAAGGAATCCTCAATCTGAGTATTGCATTGGCAGTTCTGTGTTAGCAAAAACTTCAGAAGAGAAGGATTTAGGGGTAGTGATTTCTGACAGCCTCAAAATGGGTGGGCAGTGTGGTCGGGCAGTAGAAAAAGCAAGTAGGATGCTTGGCTGCATAGCTAGAGGTATAACAAGCAGGAAGAGGGAGATTGTGATCCCCTTATATAGAGCGCTGGTGAGACCACATTTGGAATACTGTGTTCAGTTCTGGAGACCTCACCTACAAAAAGATATTGACAAAATTGAATGGGTCCAAAGACGGGTTACAAGAATGGTGGAAGGTCTTAAGCATAAAACGTATCAGGAAAGACTTAATGAACTCAATCTGTATAGTCTGAAGGACAGAAGGAAAATGGGGAACATGATCAAAACATTTAAATATGTTAAAGGGTTAAAAAAGGTTCAGGAGGGAAGTGTTTTTAATAGGAAAGTGAACACAAGAACAAGGGGACACAATCTGAAGTTAGTTGGGGGAAAGATCAAAAGCAACATGAGAAAATATTATTTCACTGAAAGAGTAGTAGATCCTTGGAACAAACTTCCAGCAAATGTAGTTGGTAAATCCACAGTAACAGAATTTAAACATGCCTGGGATAAACATATATCCATTGTAAGATAAAATACAGGAAATAGTATAAGGGCAGACTAGATGGACCATGAGGTCTTTCTCTGCCGTCAGTCTTCTATGTTTCTATGTTTCTATAATCACACACTGTGTGAACCAGCACACTTATTTAAGAGCCGAATATAATAAGTTCAGAATGTAAATAGGGTGAAAATGTGCAAGAAATGAAAAAAAAGTCTAGGGCTATATAACCTGGGGGTAAAGATAAAAAATATGAATCAAAAAAGAAACCATTGGGTGCCATTTTGAAATACCGAATAAAATTGGAAGATAAGTGAAACCCTGGGAGCTTCCAGAATATGATTTTGCCTAGGTGTCAAAATTCTAGAGCCAACCGTGGAGATAGGATTACCTATACTCTCTTCTTCTGATATAATTTTTTCTTCTCTTTTTTATTCATTCCCTCTTTCCCCCCTATGCTTCCCCCCCCCATTCTCTCTTTTTCCCATGTTGTTGAACCCATGGAAGAGAACAATAATGCTGATCACAGAATAGAAGGAATCACGTCCAAAGAATTTTTGAATCACATCTAAAGGACATTTATTTTATTTTATTTTATTTATTATTTTATTAATTAGATTTCTATGCTGTCCTTCTCCTCAGACTCAGGGCAGCTCATATCAAGGGGAAAAAAATACAACATCTAGAAATCTAAAACTAAAAACATCCTAAAATCCCATTTTCTTAAAACCCCAATTTCTTAAAAAACAGTCACTCACATTCATCCAATCATGCATAGAAGTTCATTCATCGGTTGGGGCTAGATGTTAAACTTAGTGGCCCCAAGCCTATCAGCAGAGGTGGATCTTTAAAGCCTTATGGAAGGTGGAGAGGGTGGGGGCAGTACAAATTTATGGAGGCAGTTGGTTCCATAAAGCCAGGGCTGCCACAGAGAGGGCTCTTCCCTTAGGCCCCAACAGGCAACATTGTCTAGCTGACAGGACCTGGAGAAGGTCAACTCTGTGGGATCTAACCAGCTGCTGGGATATGTGAGGCAACAGACGGTCCCCTAAGTAATCTGGTCCAATGCCATGTAGGGCTTTATAGGTCATAACCAACACTTTTAATTGTATTTGGAGACCATTTGGCAGCCAATGCAGCTCATGGAGTGCTTGAGAAACATGGGCATATCTCATAAGCCCATGACTGCTCATGCAGCTGCATTTTTTACCACCAGACATCTCTGAAGATTCTTCAAAGGTAGCCCCATATAGAAAGCATTGCAGTTGTCAAACCTTTGGGTGATAAGGGCATGAGTGACTGTGAGAAGAGACTCCCCCTCACCACATTTGCATCGCTAAAGCCACAAGCAGCACAATATTATTCTATAGCATTAAACTTCCCACTCCTCCTCCCCTCCTCTCCCTTCTTCCCACAAATACAGGTTTTTCAGATCAACAAATGTCATTCTAGTGTCCTGCTGTGACATTGTATTGACTGTTGATCCATGGGTTGCAACCAATTGACCAGGAATTGGTCAGTGTTCTGTTCAGTGCTAACCTCGAGGAAGAGCAATTTCCAGCAGCATTAAGGAAGAGCATACCTCAATGCCTATAATACATCTTCATGTCACATCATAATAGTGATTGTATTCTATTAATACCATACTTCAATAAACTCTTACTAACTTTGTGAATCCTAAACACCCTGATTTGGAGACAAATGTTTTTGAAGACATTATAGTTACTTCTACATGCACCACTTGATGTTATAGATTTGTACAGGGCAATTCTGTCTGTATATAGACTGCTCAAAAAAAATAAAGGGAACACTCAAATAACACATCTGAAGATCTGAAAGAATGAAATATTCTAATTGAATACTTTGTTCTGTACAAAGTTGAATGTGCTGACAGCAAAATGAAATTGATTGTCAATCAGTGTTGCTTCCTAAGCTGACAGTTTGATTTCCCAGAAGTTTGATTTACTTGGAGTTATATTCTGTTGTTTAAGTGTTCCCTTTATTTATTTTTTTGAGCGGTATATTTTAGCTGCACAATGAACAGTTCCTTTCAACTCAAATAAATGCCCTTTGTTGCTTCTCTGTGTACTTAACACAGCGTTTACCTTGTCATGCTTCTATTTGTGCTATTTATTTATACTGACAATGTTAGACTTTCATGTTTCAGTCATTCCTTTAAGAATCTCTGAAAGTGAAAGGTACTTTCCATCCAGTAAAGCAAGGTTCTGAGTAAAACATGCCTTGCTCCTCTTAGTCTTTGAAGGAAATCCATTGATAGAATGACTTAATGTCCTATTCAGAGGAAGCTACAACCCCAGGATATGTTAACTGGAAAGCTTCACAACATATACATGATTCACACAATGCTCCAGCAGTGAAAGATAGGCACTTCAGGTTCTCTAATTGGGGAAGCAGGAAGGCATCTTGTTTATTTCACAGTAGTTTGATCTCTATGCAGATAATTCAAGGCATTCTTCTTCGCCTTGTACAATATCTTTGTCAGTAAATGTTACAAATTGTTCTCTCTCTCTCTCTGTCACACACACACACACACACACACACACCAGTGAAAGGATCCATCATGAAAGGAGAGGGGTGGAAACCCAATTAACAAATTAGAAGAGGTACAGGATTTCCAGTTTCACATCCAATCAACGAAGCAGTGGAAGTGATGTGCCAGTGCCTTGAGGCTGTTGGGGCCTGGATGGGTGTCAACAGACTCAAACTCAACCCGGATAAGACGGAGTGGCTGAGGGTTTTGCCTCCCAAGGACAATTCCATCTGTCCGTCCATCACCCTGGGGGGGGGGAATTATTGACCCCTTCAGAGAGGGTCCGCAACTTGAGCGTCCTCCTCAATCCACAGCTCACATTAGAGAACCATCTTTCAGCTGTGGCGAGGGGGGCGTTTGCCCAGGTTCGCCTGGTGCACCAGTTGCGGCCCTATTTGGACCGGGACTCACTGCTCACAGTCACTCACGCCCTCATCACCTCGAGGTTTGACTACTGTAACTCTCTCTACATGGGGCTACCTTTGAAAAATGTTCGGAAACTTCAGATTGTGCAGAATGCAGCTGCGAGAGCAATCATGGGCTTTCCCAAATATGCCCATGTCACACCAACACTCCGCAGTCTGCACTGGTTGCCGATCAATTTCCAGGCACAATTCAAAGTGTTGGTTATGACCTATAAAGCCCTTCATGGCATCTGACCAGAATATCTCCGAGACCGCTTCCTGCTGCACGAATCCCAGCAACCAGTTTGGTCCCACAGAGTGGATCTTCTCCGGGTCCCGTCAACTAAGCAATGTCGCCTGGCGGGACCCAGGGGAAGAGCCTTCTCTGTGGCGGCCCCGGCCCTCTGGAACCAACTCCCCCCAGAGATTAGAACTGCCCCCACCCTCCTTGCCTTTCGTAAACAATTTAAAACCCATCTCTGCTGCCAGGCATGGGGGAATTGAGATCCTCTTTCCCCCTTGGCCTTTACAATTCTATGCCTGGTATGTATGTATGTTTGGTTTTTATATTAATGCATTTTTAATCATTTTTTAATCATTCATACAAATCCAATACATAAATAAATAATAAATAAATAGTGAGAATTCCCCTCCCCCACATCCAGGCGCAAAAGAAATTGGCCTTTCGAGACAATCCAGAGGCACAACAAGAAAAGGGAAATGTCGAGTGGAGAACAGCTGAGAAGAGTGGTGGAAAGTGAATTGTGGATTCACTTTCTGGCAAATGTATTTTTAACATCTAAAAGGCAGAAGAGAGAAAGAATTCCCTTTTGGTAGAGTTGGAGATATTAAAGATGACAGAGAGTGGCTTCTGGATGGTAAAAGCGGCGAAGTGACAGCGAGAGCAGAAGTTTTGCAGGAATGGACATTGAATGTGCAACAGTGTGGAGAGGTGAAGGGTTTATTTAAAATACAAGTTCTGCAGAAAGATCGAAAAGACTGATTGGAAGAGAATGTTGCAAAAGGGCAGCATAAAGTGAAGAAAGGAAGAAAATGTGAAGGGAAGTTGGTGGATGAGGAAGAAGAGCACTCGAGAGTGAATGGAAGGTGACAAGGCAAAATAGCTGGGAGACATCTTAGAAAAGAGGATACATAGAGACTGAAGAACTAGTGTGGTAATACACTTGGAATTATATAAGAAAGGAGAGATTAAAGAAGAGGACATTAAGGATTACTAGTGTTGTGGTTAGCTCTGGCCCAGCTCCTGCCCCAAGGACTGTGGATGTGGGGGAGACATCCACATGCTGCAGGCCTGTTTTGCCCCTGGTGGAATCTGATGATGAAGGCTCCTCTGACCAAGAAGACATGAGTGACAGGGAGGAGAAACGTGTGGCAGACAGCTCAGAAGGAGATCAATTATCTAGCTCCTCCTTGGATTCAGAACAAGACACCTTTCCCCCAGGCTTATTATAATTTATGTTTGGTATGTATGTGCTGTTTAGTTTTTAATTATGATAGGGTTTGTAGGGGTTTTTTTAATATTAGATTTGTGCCAGTATAATATTGTTTTTATTGTTGTTGTGAGCCGCCCCGAGTCTTCGGAAAGGGGCGGCATACAAATCTAATAAATTATTATTATTATTATTATTATTATTATTATTATTATTATTATTATTATGAGTTAATGAGAGCGATGCATAGGCAACAACAACTGAGAGATTATTATCAAAGAAAATGAGGCCACCTGTGGTTGGGTGGGGCTGTGGTAATTAGTGAGGCTGCTATAAATAGCAGCCTGTGGGTTTGGCCATTGTGGAGGATTATCTGATCGTTGTGTTTTGTGACTGCTTTACTGACTTTGACTTTTTGTGTGCTGATTTTTCCCCGCTTTGAAACTAAACCAGAGCAAAGTGTGTTTCACTTTGTGAAAGAAGAAGGACTATGAATTACCTCACAGCTGCAAGCTAAGTATCTCAGAACTGATAAGGGACTTGTACAAATTACCAGTTTGTTTGGAGACGAGTGCTCTTTGCTATACCAAAAGAGGGCTTGGTTTAAGTGAATTTTCATTATAAAGAACATTATTTTGAATTTTCAAACGTTTGTGTGTCTGAAATTTGTAACTGTGAATTTTTGGGAGGTGTCTACCAGAGAGCCCAACTGAACAACTAGGAACAAAGGAACTTGCCAATTGTCGGAAGAGGATAAGGCCATACTAAAGAAGAAAATAAGAATAAAAGAAATCAGAAATTCCATCAATAAACAAAATAATAATAATAATAATAATAATAAAACACCTGGACCTGATGGAATATCTTCAGAGATTTATGAAAAAAATTCATCAGTCATTGGAAATGGTAATGCTGGATGTATATAATGAGGCAACGGAGAAGACAAGAATACCTCTAATATCCCATAGACAAACTATAAACAAACTGAAGAGCTTCTTAGCAGAAAAGGCTCATCCAACTTCATAACTGTATAGATTAACTGCAGGATCTATTTTTAAGAAATCCTTTGCAGTGAAGAAAATATGATCCATATGTAAGCTAACATAGTTCTGATAGTCATTATATGCATTGATTCTTTCAAGGCTAAGACTTTCACAATTTTGCTTGTGCTTTTTTCATGAACCAATAGATTAAACTATTTGTTAGGAAGTGAACTATTACTTGTTTGTAAGAAAATTAAAAATTGCACTGTTATCCTATGAAAATAATGAAAAAAGTATAATTTAGCAAAGTGCCAAGTGGAAGAGAGAGTAATATTCCAAAAGAATGTTCGTACATATATATTTGAGAAGCATGATACTGCAGAGTAACTATAGATATTTTGTCACAAAAGGAAAATAATAAGATTGCATCATTTTCATTTTTTAGAGTTAATTCCATTGGTTCTACCACAATGTGATTCCAGCACTATTCCAAATTATTGAGTTATTGAATTCAGCTTCATGGGATCTGCCTGTCCTCCACACAAATTTACAAAACCACAAGGAAGAATAACAAAATTAAGTTGAAACTCAGGCAAAATATAAATATACACCAAAAGAGAGATACAGATAATGTTTCCAGGATCTCTCCTAGATAACATGTTAGATGAAACTTCCATCCGCATCTTGAGAACAGTATCCTCTCATTTCAACTTTATACAATAATGTTCACACTTAAAATGTAAGTTTCCCTTCCCTTAGAATTTATGTATCTTTGCATATGAATTATGCTAACATTCATTATCCATCACTGCAACGATGGAAATACCATTTCCCCCGGAAGCAGAGTAAAGACGCTGAGACATATTGTGGATTAAACAAGGGTCATTTTATTAAATTAACATAAATTTAAATAAATTTGAATACATAAATTTAAATATTTAAATTCAAACTAACTAAGGACCTGCAGAGGCCAAAACTAACGGGGCAGAAATTCCTACCAAAAACCTCCTTGGCAACATTGGGCAAAAACTCCTTGCTGAACCAGGTGAAGGTAGCCACGTTCACCTGGATCCAAGCCACGTCCCTTCATCATGTGGGAGGAGTTCACCCTCCAATCCCCGTGGGAAATTGGATCCGGTGATTCCCATGGACATCCTCTCTCCAATCCCCGAAGTTGTTCCAACCTCTAGTTCCTGGAGAGAGGCGGTCCATCACCCTTTAAGGATGCCCAAAGGAGCATGCGCAGTTGCTTCTAATTGCCCATTTCCGCCCCTAACCTGCCAAACCCCAATGACCAAAGGGAGGCCTATGCTAACAATTAAGTGCGCCGCACCCCCTAACCAATCCAGTCCGTACTGTCAGTGTGGAATAGGCGAAAAAACGGCCACCTCTAAAGGGGAGGCCGCAAAAAATTCTTTATTCGGCTCCGAAGCGACCTCCTTAGGACACACTGTTAATAGCAGAGGGTGGGCGGGTGTTCGCTTTCGGGAGCCAGGAAAGCAAGGAGGAGGTCCTATTCAGATCGCCCTTAAATAGGGCGATCTAGGACCTCCTCCTGTGACCACTAGATGGCGCACCTCACTTGGTGCGCAGCCAGAAGCCGAAGTTCCGGGTTCCAAGAAACCCGTAAATTCGAAGCTCAGTGAGCTGCCGGCAGCATCCCCTTGCTCCGTGGGGAATTTCGACCAGCGTTTTAATCCGCTGGTCATGCATTTGCATTAGGTTTCCAATTAGATTGCTTAATGTCTCATTGCATTTACTAATATCTACTAAGATCAAATTTTACAACATTTTTCTTAATTTGACCCAGGTAAGAATTTGATTGTGAGATTTTCCACAATCTTTGGAACTAATCAGCACTTTTGCTGCTAAAATAGCAATGTGGGAAAAGAGAAGGTCATACCATTTCCATATTGTTGCCAAGAAAATTACATGGATCTATCTTTATCTTAACATATATAATTCAAGTTTTTTATCTAAGTAATTGCTTGGGACAGGATAGAGATTGATATTATTTTTTTCCCTCATAAATAGAGGTAAAATGATAGGTCCATTTAAGATGAACATTTATAGAACACTTTTCATAATTGAAACCTCTAGCAGAAAGTATTGATAAATGTAACTAGATTGAAAAGGAAGATTCATTTACAATGCCGAACAGAAGGAATCTGAAGGAGAGAACCAGCTGCATGATAGTGATTGTTAAAACTCAATACAAAAGCAACCCATTTGCTTAGTTCCTAGTCTCTGAGGCAGTTTTTAGGATTGACTATGAATAAGTAAAGGAACCAATAGTCAAGAATTAAGATGTAAATGAGAACTTGGCAGGAGAGCATGTTAAAAATGCCTACAAAGATTATAATCATACAGACAATGGATTCCCTTATATCATTTTATGGTTGAGAAAGTTAGATTTTAAAAAGCAGTATAAAAAGACTATTGATGCTTTTGAACTTTGGTGTCAGAGAGCATACCTTGGATAGTGTTCTGTCGGGCTCTCTGGTAGACTCCTCCCAAAAATTCACAGGTACAAATTTCAGACACACACACGTTTGAAAATTCAAAACAATGTTCTTTATAATGAAAATTCACTTAATAAAACCAAGCCCTCTTTTGGTATAGCAAAGTTTGTCTCCAAACAAACTGGTAATTTGTACAAGTCCCTTATCAGTTCTGTGATACTTAGCTTGCAGCTGTGAGGCAATTCACAGTCCTTCTTCTTTCACAAAGTGAAACACACTTTGCCCTGGTTTAGTTTCAAAGCGGGGGGGGGGGGGAATCAGCACACAAAAGGTCAAAGTCAGTAAAGCAGTCACAAAACACAACGATCAGATAATCCTCCACAATGGCCAAACCCACAGGCTGCTATTAATAGCAGCCTCACTAATTACCACAGCCCCACCCAACCACAGGTGGCCTCATTTTCTTTGATAATAATCTCTCAGTTGTTGTTGCCTATGCATCTCTCTCCGCATGCGTGGCTGTATCATTAACTCTTGTTCTGAATCCAAGGAGGAGCTAGATAATTGATCTCCTTCTGAGCTGTCTGCCACACTGTCCTCCTCCCTGTCACTCATGTCCTCTTGGTCAGAGGAGCCTTCATCAGCAGATTCCACCGGAGGGGGAGGCAAAACAGGCCTGCAGCATGTGGATGTCTCCCCCACATCCACAGTCCTTGGGGCAGGAGCAGGGCCAGACCTAACCACAACAGATAGGAAGAAAACAAATAAATCTAGACATGAGGCACAAATAACCCCTCCCCGAGTATCATATTTTGGACACTTATGAAAAGATCTAACTTTCTGAGGAGACATAAACTACTGGGAAACGATGGAAGGAAAGAGAATAAGAAAACAACTAACAGTGAAGTAGATGGACTCAACTGCAACAACCAGCATGAATACAGATCACCCAGGGTCAACTTTATGTATGGTTGCTAAAATCTGAAAAGGCTGTTATTTTGTTACACGGGAGAGTCAATGGTTACAGTGCAGTTCTAAAGCCTTTCAAAAATGTTATTCTAACATGTAAGCATTTGGCAGCAATAAATGTTCACTGCTTGGACCACAAAAGAAAGCCCATGAGCAAAAAAACATCAGTACCAGTTTTAAATGCCCACTTGCTTCAGTAACTGTGATCATCAGCAGGATGTAAAATCAGGTTTCCATTTGTTCACATATTACACATAGGTCAGGTGTTTCTCTTCACTAGAAGAGACAAAGGCAATAACACAATCCTTTGCAAACAAGCAATTGTTTCATCTGCAGATATATACTGTCAGCCATTCCATTTTGAGCTGTTAGGGTGCCAGCACAGTGGCCTCCCTTTGTTCACTTGCCATTCCAAAATGAACAGCTATGTTCCACATTCTGGAATTCAGGTTAATTCCAGCTAATCCTTGAGCTAGATGGATCATTAGACCATGCTACTAGAACAAGTAATTAGCATCAGCCACCAGCAATGCAGTTGGCTACACAATATTGAAGGCCTAGTTCCTGACTTTAAAGTAGTTGAGATCCCACCAGATTACATTTGGGACTTCTATTAATTCTGATCAGAAGGATGAAAGGGCTCCTTTGCAAAACAGAAGATTTTTAGTTGTTAAGTTGTTGTTAAGTTTCACTTCCTGCTATCCCAACTAGGATGAATTCCTACTGGCCAAACTTTGTAGGGTTGAATGAACATAAACATATACTGCATGTGTATTGATTATAATAGTAGATTCAGGTGAAAAGAGTGGATATGGATGGATGAGATATTAATTGAATTAATTTACACATGCATTTTTAAAAAGTCTACATTTTACAGCTAATTAAGGGATGACTTTTTATTCAAAAGATCCATTGTGTGCACCAACAAAACTCTTATTTGTTTGTTTGTTTGTCTGTTTGTTTAGTCAACCATGAATTAGGTAACAGATATAGGTATAAACATGGTTATTAATACATGGAATGGATACAAAAAGGTACAGGGATGGTGGACACATTGGTGTGCTTATGCACACCTGTACAAATATTAATAAATACATACATAAATATGTATGTATGTATGTATGTATGTATGTACGTACGTACGTACGTACGTACGTATGAATGTATGTAGAAAAGAATTAATTTCCCAAGATTTGAAGCTAGACCAAAATCCTTGTATATAATAATAAATAATGGGATTAATAAGATCATAAAAATAAAAATATTAAAAAGTACATCAGGTCATCCATATTCAGATGTTTATTAATGGGGTTAATGGTACGTTGCAGGAAAAATTGGAACAAAAGTGAAACATTGATTTAAAAGCACAGTGAATTTCAAAAATTCCACAATCAAGGAAAAGGATTTTTCTCCCTACGTGTCATTATTATTATTATTATTATTATTATTATTATTATTATTATTATCATCCTACTTCTATGTTGTATATGAGCATGAATTACCTAGGGACGTTTTTATTTCAAAGGAATGTATACAACATGACTCTTCATTCCTATGAAACTCAGAAGTTCAATCCCATCAGGGAAGATACTCATAGAAATCCTCAAGCATTGCAAATCTTCTTGGACTTTTTCAACAATATGCATGTTTCATCCAGGCTTGTATCTTTTTTTAATACAGCTTGTACAATGCTTACAAAGTCCATCAGTAATTCTGCAAGCTTAATTCTTGAGGATTTATATTACTCTAGAGGGAAAACTTGATTTGGAGTCTGTTTTACAGAGAATAAATTTTCACAGGCTACTCTTAAAAAGCAGGAAGATGATGCTTGTTTTGTTCACTGCTGTTTTGGGGATACTGATGAATTGCATAATGAAAAATTTTGGTGGTTGTAGGGGATCATTAGCAAAAGAACTGAAATTGCATATTTCAAACCTATAGGAGAAAATTATATATTCTATCCATTAAACCTCAAGAGAGGTAGTATAGAATTGGAAGAAAGACAGAAAAGAGGAGTCAACATAACATAGGGGCTAAAGTAATTTTTATATCCTAAAATCATAAACTTGTAAGGAATCTCAGAGGTCCTCTATTCCAAGTTCTACATGGTGGATAACCTCCTACAGATTTTTATTTAGCTACTGTCAGTAGACTACCAATGAAAAGGAACATATTATTTTGGGAGACAACCTCTTCCACTGGTTGACAGTTTTTCCATCAATCAATTATGGTCCCACCCTCTAGAATGACAGAAAACAAGTCTACATTGTCCTTAAATGATAGCAGTTTTAGGAGTTTGAAGACTGCTATCATATATCCCTTCAGTCATCTCTTTTACAACTTCAGCATGTTCCTTTAATTGTTTCTCACAGGATTTCCAACATTTTTTAACTATAAATTGCTTCAGTATCCCAGTTTCTTTTTTATGTGTGAGGGTTTTTTTGCTTAAAAAAGAATCAATGAGGATACAATACAGATCCATCAAATTATGTATAATGGTGAAGAGGAAAGTGGTTACTTAGTCAGACACTTTTCCATTCAACTTTTTAAAATACTAAAATGTCTAAACTTTATAATTGTCTCGCTAATTACAACTAGGGTTTTTTTTTACAACTTTTAAAGTGCAACAGCAGAAACATAGCACATAATATAGAGGTGTGCTGCAAACATGTATGAAGGCATTGTGATCAGAGCAATTTGAATCTTATAATTCTTATAATCTCTTCCATAAATTATTTGTCCGTGCCTTGGCAGTTGCTTTGACATTCACCACAGTTCCAAGATCTGTTTCAACTCTTCTTAAGAATAGAATTTTTATTTGCCAAGTATGATTGGACACACAGGGAATTTGTCTTTGGTGTTTGTGATCTTAGTACACATAAGGAGAATAAAATACATTCATCAATAATAAAAAGATATTGAAGAAACTGGACAACTTTTTGACCAAAATGGTATAGATGGTATAGATAAATGCTTGAGCAGGAAACCTACAAGATCCCTTAAAACTCTGATATTGTATTTTCTTTGTCAATGTTTCTCAACTTTAACAATTTTAATATGTATAGTATGGGCTTCAACTTCCAGAATTTTCCAATCAGCCATGGTAGTTGATGAATTTTGAAGTCCACAGATTTTAAAATTGATAAGATTGAAAAACGTTGTTTTTTGAGTTTTCGGAGAAGGGCGGCATACAAATCTAATAAATTGAATTGAATTGTTCTATGTTCTATCTCCTTCTGCTTATGCAGCACAACTTTAATACCTTTATAGCAGGGGTATCAAACTCAAGGCCTAGGGGCTGGACCTGGCCCATGAGGTGCTTAGATCTGGTCCATGGGGCCTCCCTGGAAATAGCAAAGGATGGTGTGTCTGCCAGGAAAAATTGAGCTCAAGACGGCTGTGCGCAGTCCTCCCAAACGCCATTGTTGGCTCTGATGACCTCCTGCAACTCTCTGCCAGCAAAAACAGAGCTCGATTTTTTGTTGCCAGAGGGCTCAGCCACCACAGGTTCCTCTGACTGACTAATGTCAAGCTTGCCATGCCCACCCTGGCCACGCCCTCCTGGCTCTTCCTTAGGTAAAACACAACCCTGATGCAGCCCTCAATGAAATCAAGTTTGATACCCCTGGTTTAGAGTAAACGTGAAGGCCAAATTCTGTTTGTTTATGATCCCAACCAAGGGGGAAATCATGCAGGTTCCGACAGGGTCTAGAGCAGTGATTTTCAACCATTTTTGAGCCGCGGCACATTTTTTACATTTACAAAATCCTGGGGCACACCACCAACCAAAATGACACAAAATGACACTCTAACATAGTACATATTATACATATAGTTAATAATATAGTTTCTAAATGTATTTATACTCACTTAGTGTGAATAGGATAGATATAACCACCTGAGGCTGTGGCTTCACCTAGTGGTGGCAACATTTACCTCCAGTCCAAATCAGGACCACGGGGAAGAGTAGCAGCTTCAACTACTCGCCAGGGCCACACAATGACAAGTGCGCAGCAGCCCGAGCGGGGACCTTCCTTGGTGTGGATGAGAGGTGGCCTGCTATTGGTTCATCGCTAGTGATCGGGATGAATCCAAGTAGGTGATTGGTCAGTGAGTGTTCCCTGTCCCTCCACTCTTCCTGTCGCTGATAGCTGGACGGATTCTGAGGGGAATATTTATGTTCGGATGGAGGCAGCTGGTGGTGGGCCAGATAAATGGCCTCCACGGGCCATATTCGGCACAAGGGCTGTAGTTTGGGGACCCATGTTTAATTTCCCCACGGCACACCTGACCATGTCTCACTGCACACTAGTGTGCCGCGGCACACTGGTTGAAAAACACTGCTCTAGAGAACCGGTAGTGGAAATTTTGAGTAGTTCAGACAACTGGCAAATACCACCTCTGGCTGGCCCTAGAGTGAGGTGGTAATGGGGATTTTGCAGTATCCTTTCCCTACCACGCCCACCAAGCCACATCATGTCCACCAAGCCACACCCACAGAATCAGTAGTACCAAAAAAAAATTGGATATCACCACTGATCCCAACATCTTTCACTTGTAGTTATACTGATTTCCTCATTATGACACATATTATGCCACTCGACTGCAGGAAATACGACTTTAGTAACCAAGTAGTTGACGCATGGAACTCACTACCTGACTCTGAAGTATCATTAACCCCCAAAACTTTACCCTTAGACTATCTACTATTGACCTCTCCCGATTCCTAAAAGGTCAGTAAGGGGTGTGCATAAGTGAACTAGAGTGCCTTCTGTCCCCTTTCCTAATGTTTCTCTCTTACTAGTATCATGTATTCTTATATCTTTGTACACCACCAATACGAACTTGACAAAACAAACAAACAAACAAACAAACAAACAAAATATTGATAATTTAAGTGGAATGATTTTCATAGAACTAGACCAGTTTGTTTCTCTCTAATAAGTAGCCTCTGGCCTTTGCAAAGGGAGCTATGAAAACAGCTCTTCCTCTAATGCAAGAATCATATGGCAACTTACCAAACATTTTGCTCTTTCATAACAGCTTGGAGGGATTCTATCATAAGCAAGGGTTATATTGAACAGGGAGGGGAAGAAAAAAAGAGCTTTTGATTTCCATTTCAAGCCTCAGTGCAAAGATTTCATTATCATCGGAAAAGATACCAGTTTTTCCTCTGTTTGGGTTTAAACTGCACAAGGTTAGAAATAAAGAAACCTAAGCAAGGGGAAATAAGCAATGGCTCTCTGGGGTGCCATTTCTTTTGATTAGGATCAGAGGGATTAGCACTGAACTATATTGCTGGCTAGTGTTATTACAATTGGTGTCATTTCTTCACCTATTAAGATGCTTTGTGGAACTCATCAAGGTTGTCCTTTATCTCTTTCAATATTTAATTCGGTATTGAAACCATTGGGCTGTGCAATTAGACTATCAAAAGAAATGTTGGGTATCAAGAAGGCTGGACTGAAACACAAATTGTTATTGGGTGCAGATTATATTCTGCCTGTTATTGATTCTCTCTTTAAATTTATGAATGTGATACCACACCATTAGCTTATTCAATTACATCATTCAATTTGTTTTATTGTTCAAATTGGAACATTCCAAACATCTCCATGTAAGAATTTGCAGGAAGATTATATTTGTTGGCCAAAGTAAAAATTGGAAAGTGATATAGTTGATTGACAGTGCTAATGGCAAAATTCATGTGGTCAAAAGTATTGTTTATTGATCAATTTTGGCATTTCTATGGTTATTTATTTATTTATTTATTTATTATTATTTATTTATTAGATTTGTATGCCGCCCCTCTCCGAAGACTCGGGGCGGCTAACAACAATAAAGAAGACAATGTAACAAATCTAATATTAAAGACAATCTTAAAAACCCCAGTTTAAGAGACTAATCATACAAACAAGCATACCATGTATAAATTCTATAAGCCTAGGGGGAAGGGGAAAATTTCAATTCCCCCATGCCTGACGACAGAGGTGGGTTTTAAGGAGCTTGCGAAAGGCAAGGAGGGTGGGGGCAACTCTGATATCTGGGGGGAGCTGGTTCCAGAGGGTCGGGGCCACCACAGAGAAGGCTCTGCTCCTGGGTCCCACCAAATGACATTGTTTAGTCGACGGGACCTGGAGAAGGTCAACTCTGTGGGACCTAACCGGTCGCTGGGATTCGTGCAGCAGAAGGCGGTAATTGCTTTACAATTGATAACGTATTGAGAATCTTTCTATTGAATGGATAATTCCCCAGACTTTACCTGATAAGTTTAGACTTTCTTGCAAAAAATGTCATATTTGTGGCTAATTAAGGGATGCAGTGCCTCAGTGGCTAAGATGCTGGGCTTGTTAATCAAAAAGGTTGGCAGTTTAGCAGTTCGAATCTGTAGCGCCGTGTGATAGAGTGAGCTCCCGTTACCTGTTCCAACTTCTGCCAACCTAGCAGTTTGAAAGCATGTAAAAAAATTGCAAGTAGAAAAATAGGAACCACCTTTGATTGGAAGGTTCATGCCAACTATATGATCACAGAGACATCTTCAAACAGCGCTGGCTCTTCGGCTTTGAAATGAAGATGAGCACTGCCCCCTAGGGTCAGGAACAACTAGCACATATGTGTGAGGGGAACTTTACCTTACCTTATGTGGCTACTTATCATCACTATCACTTATATGCTCCTTTGAAAACTTGACAAACTTACTTTTAAGTTAACATTCAATTACTTTTCCTGCTTTAAATGCAACAGGACACTAGTGTTTTCCCCAGCAAAAAAGATATTGGTGATAAAAATTATTAAGCAGAAAAAGTGATCAATCATTTAAATGATCATTAACGATTCTTTTAGTATTTTTGACTCATCATAACAAGAACTTCATTGGCCTAAAATGCTTTATGAACATGCCTAATTAAAACATTTGCTTTTCTCTTAGCTTGGACCTGACCTATTGATTGTCTTCGAAATTGATAACATATTTAGGGTATTGGAATGTATCTCAGTGAAACAAAATTCCACAGCTTGGTTATATAATAAATTTAATTAAGAGCATCACATTACTAATAAGTGGAATATTCCTATTTTACTAATGAATTACAATTAAAATGAATATTGCATTGTAAAAAGTAGCAGACATGATTTCTGGATGAGAAGTAGTGTAGTGTACTGCCTAAGCAGGGGGTTGGACTAGAAGATTATTGTTGTTGTTGTTATGGTTATTGTTATGGTTATGGTTGTGGTTCTTCTTCTTCTTCTTCTTCTTCTTCTTCTTCTTCTTCTTCTTCTTCTTCTTCTTCTTCTTCTTCTTCTTCTTCTTGTTATTTATTAGACTTGGATGCCACCCTTCTCCGAGGACTCAGGGCGGCATATCTCTAAGGTCCCTTCCAACTCTGTTGTTATTAGAATCTATGGCAGATAATATATCCCTAAAGAGCAGGGATGGCACTACAGCAGAATTTGGCAGCCTAATAGACAATTTTGCGTGACATTCTCTTTCCCCGTAAAGCAGAGATTGTCCACTTTTACTCTGGATAGCTGCTTCTCATTAGGAGATACCAGGAACTGAGATTTTTGTGGTTGACTTTTAATCATGCTCATTAGCCATAATGCGGCCTGCATAGACACAAGGTTCACACAATACTTACTTCTTTAAACATTTTTGGATGTAAGTAATTTACAGCTAGAGAGAGATATTTTCTGAGCAGCAGGATAAGAGAATCCACTCTTCAAGTCAATGTTTTTTCTGGACTAAAGAGAGAGAAAAAAGAGTTTAAAAGATTTTAAAACTTTTGGCAAGAAGCTTAACAAAAACTGTGGGTTAGAAATTGCTAGTTCTACTTCTATTATGAGAAAAATTTGAAATAGACAAAAGAGTTTGTGGTTTTGAACTCTTTAGACAAAGTTTAAAATGGAATTATGTACAAATGATGAACATTTGATTAACTGTGGCTAAATATGGTTATAAAATACATTGAGAAAATTTGTGGTTATAATATTTGAAATTTGCATAAAATGATGTAGTGTTGGTATGCATCACTAGAAACATTGTCACAAATTTACAAAGGCACTCAAATAACATGTTCAAGGGGCGAGTACAAGTGCACTAGAGTGCCTTCCGTCCCCTGTCCTATTGCTCTCCTATATCTCCTATGCCTTTCTTCTATTCCTATATCTCTTCTTCTATTCTTTCATTGATATGTTGAATTACTAAATGTGAACAACAAAGAAGGAAGTTTTTAATTGTATAAAAATGCTAGAAAAAATTGCATTCAAACACACACATTGATGCAGAGAATTTTAAAGATTAATATACAAAAGAGATCAGAGGTTTTCTTTTGGGATTGATGGAGAAGCAATTGGAAAAAAAGTAATGTAAATTTGTTTTTCTATATGATAACTGTAGCATAATGATTGTGTGCATGAAGATTAAAAGATTCAGTATTACCCACAGTGGGAGGAATGATTGGTAAAGATGAGGAAACTTGCTGAAATGGCCATACAGTATTGAAGACACTTTGTGAGGTATTTTAATTTTAGTTCTATTTTTTATGTTTAAAATATTTATAAAAATATATTGCCATAATACGAAGTGGTTTAGATACCCTGCTTCCCCCAAAATAAGATATTCCCCGATAATAAGATCAATTGGGCTTTGGAGTGCATGGCAATAAGGCCAAGAACTTATTTTAGGTTCAAAAAATATAAGATGGGGTCTTATTTTGGGGAAAACATGGTGCCATTAAGATATCAGTAAAATTTGTGAATAATGCCCGGCCGGTGACTAATCCCTGGCCCGGATTTGCGGCAGGGTCAGGGAGACGCGGCTCCCGGTGCAGCCGCCATCTTGGAAAGCCGGGATCTCACGAGATTTCACGAGGTCCCGGCCATGTTGAGTCATTGGCTCAGCCCAATGACATCGTCAGGGGGGCGGAGCCTGCCAGCCCTATAAAAGGGGCTGTGCAGGCTTGGGGCCTCCTTTTCGCCCCGGCAACGAGCAAGCAAACACTCGCCCGCCCTCCCTATCTTTCAGTGTGCTACTGTGGGTCACCCTTAGGGGGCCGAATAGGAATTTTTGGCGGTCTCGGTATTTTCTGTGACCGGTTTTTTGCCTATTCCACACTGTGGTGAAGGATGGTTAGGGGATGCTTTGCTCCCCGATTAGTTTTAATTGGCTTACCTTTGGTCATTGGGTTGGCAGGTTAGGGGTGGAAATTGGGTGGTGTTTAGCAACTGCGTGTTCTCCATTGGGCATTTTTGGGGATGATTGGCAGATTCTCTCCAAGGGCTCATGGTGCCTTTAACTTGATCTGAGCAATTGGGGAGAACCTGCCTTTGGGTCTCGCCCATATCTATCCCCTTTCAGGGTTGGATGGCGAGACCTCCCATATGCATACGCATGGCTGGGATCCAGGTGAGGACATGGCCCCTTCACCTGGATCAGCATGGAGCTACCGGGCCATATGTTGCCCCGGAGGTTTTTCTGACGTCATTTCCGCCCCGGAAGTCATTGTTTGACCCTGCGGGTCCTTGTTAGGTTGAATTAAATTTATGCTAATTTAATTAATAAAAATGACCCCGTTTTAAATCCAGCTCTGTGACCACATCGTTACTCCACCTCTGCTGCAATGCTTTATTCTCATTCTGTATTATTCTGTACTATTGAATATTATGAAGCACAGTACTTTATGTACGCTGAATTTATTGATTATTTGTTTTTCTTATAATTTATTTTCTGTTTACAGCTTTGTATCATATTTATATTCCCGTTTAATCAAAATGTGTAATAGCTATACATTATAGATATATTTCTACACTTAAATTAAATATTAAGTAAGCTGGTGCTCAGGTTTTACTCCTGCCTGCTTTAATTCCTTTAACCTCAGTAATATGCATGGATTTGATCTGTTTTTGTCACCCCAATTCATCTAGGGCCATACAAATTCTGAAACATTTACTCATATCCATTTCTAAGTCATATAAGGTTTTGTGCCTAAGTGACCTTGAGTGAAAAATAGACAGCTGTCATGGCCCACTGAGACATATCATCTCCATGTTAAGATCTGCAAACTGAACAACCTGTCAGCTCAGAAGCAGAGGAGCCAGGCTCAAGTACCAAAGGGGAAAACAGATTTAGGTCTTGCCTTCTCAAGTCCTGTTGGACCTGCCAGTTTCAGACCTCAAACTATAGTCAAGGCTATCTAGTTCTTATGAACAGCTTTGTCAGCAAGTGGAAAGCCAAAAATAAATAATAAATTACAAGATAAAAGAAATGGAAGTTTGCAAGTGGTTGATTGCTCCAGACCGAAGCCAACATTTTGTAGTGTTTCACTTCAACAAATAGATTTTTCCAGCTTCCAGTGGTACACCTGGAAGGGAATGAGGTGGGGTGGCGCAGCAAGTAGAGTGCTGTACTGCAGGCCACTGAAGCTGACTTGTACATCTGAAGGTCAGCGGTTCAAATCTCGTCACCGGCTCAAGGTTGACTCAGCCTTCCATCCTTCCGAGGTGGGTAAAATGAGGACCCGGATTGTGGGGGCAATAGCCTAGCCTCTGTTTAAAAAGTGCTATTGCTAACATGTTGTAAGCCGCCCTGAGTCTAAGGAGAAGGGCGGCATAAAAATTAAATGAATGAATGAATGAATGAATGAATGAATGAATGAATGAATGAATAAAGAAACAAACAAACAAACCTTGGACTTTTAGGATAAAAAGACCTTTGCAAGAGCAACAGCACTTAGACTTATATACTGCTTCACAGTGTTTTACAGCCCTCTCTAAGATGTTTACAGAGTCAGCATATTTCTCCCAACAATCTGGGTCTTCATTTTACCCACCTTGGAAGGATGGAAGGCTGAGTCAACCCTGAGCTTGGTGGGATTTAAATTGCCAAATTGCAAGCTGTCGGTAGGCAGCAGAAATAGCCTGCAATACTGCACTCTAACCACTCAGCCACCAACGCTCATAGAGATAAATACCTGTAGCTCGGGTATAGAATGAGGGTGAAGATTCATTCTCTGAGCTTGGGGGTTAATTTCTGAACATTTCATTACCAGGCTAGACAACATCTTCAGCAGAATTTAAGGCATGTCAGTGTCACTGTTCTTCTCTTTACAAGGGCTTCAGATGTACGTATCAAGTGTTGTGATGGATCATCTGTGAGTTATCAGTGAGTCTTGTGATGGATCTTGTGATTAGTAGTTTACATCAGTTCAGGATCTGCTGATGGACCTTCTTCATTAGTCCATACATTGAAGATGTAGGGCAGGGAAGACCTTGGGAATAAGGTCAGGAGACAGAGCCCAAGGAGTATCAGATAAAAGACAGCTTAGATAAAAGGAGAGGATGAAAGAGATTCCCCTTTTGTTCTTTGGACCACGTGGTCCAAAGGCCACGTGGGGAAGACAGAAGTACCTTCAGACTTGCAAGCTTCTATTAATTAAAATTAAGTTGAATTGACTCATCTGGTCTTATTTCCTACCTGCTAACTCTGACAGATGCCTTATAATGTTCTTGTTGCTTCATATCCTGACTTTCATATTGTCCATTCTGAGGGTCCAGTACATTACATTACAAGCTCTTCTACCATGATGGAATCTTCTTGTTTGCTAGAATTCCAACTCTGGGTTTTATTCGAAACATGATGATGATGGAATTATTGGCTTTCTACAAGTCGGATGGAAAGTTTGGATTTATGATTAGCCATGCATTTCCAACTATGAATATCTCTGTGACTAATGCACCAGACTGTTTACATTTTTTTTTCAAGCACTGAGTTAAGCCATGAAATCAGCCAGCCACATGTTCACTTGTGCGACTGCAGTCAAAGTTTGCATCTTTATTTATGTATGTACATAGATCAATGGAGAATAGATGCTTCAGCAAGCATTTTAACAAACGAAAAGAACTACACATGTCTTCAGAGGAGGACATGAAGGACCAGATTTAATTACATTTCCCCCAAAATTGACTGTAGGGTATTTCAATACGCATTTTTAAAATTCTGCACGGAATAGATTATCCTAAAAAAAGGCACCAAACAGCTGCTGATGGAAATTATAAAGGTGAAGAAATATCAATATTTCAATAATGCTCCTGTTGTGGCCTGTTTGCATCCTGCGCAACTAGCAATGGATCCAGATGACCCAGAGGCAGTTGCGGCATGCTACAAGAAGCCTGTGTTTCTAGTACCTGAGGCTGGGAGCAAAGAGGACATGGTGTCAGAAGCTGAAGAGCAACCAGGGCCTTCTGCACCATCTGAGATGAATGACTCATGAGAAGAGGAGGAGCCTCTTCTTGATTTTATTTTATTTATTTATTTATTATTTAGATTTGTATGCCGCCCCTCTCCGAAGACTCGGGGCGGCATACAAATCTAAATAATGATGCTAGGACTCACAGGGCCTATAGGAGGCAAGAGTGGTACTCAGGAGTAACTATGTGTAGCACTGCTAGCTACTGGGCCACACCCTCAGGTTATTTAAGGTAGAGTCATGTGACACTTTGGTAAAGAGGACAATGGCATTTTGTTCCAGACTCTTGCTGGATCTATGATTTTAAAAGAATCACATTCTTGTCTGCATTATTTAGCCCCGGGCTTTCAGCCAAACTCTGTAAATCTCTGATAAGGAATTGTGCTACAATCTAGTAATTACTGGTGTGTTTAACTATTCTTGGGACTCTGGCCACTTGCTAAGACATTATTAGCATCGTGGTGAAGACTTTATAGATTTTAGTTTCTTTCAGAAGAGACTCAAGAGACTTTTATTAGTAGTAAAGTTTTAATACTAAATCTGGTGGGGTGCATCTTATTTTGGGGGGCTTGACACTGGGACAGGACAGCTCCAGACTGTTTATATTTTTGTTTATTACATTTTATTACATTTGCAATATGAAAATACTCAAACTATAAGATGGGTGGCACTTAAATTTAATAAATAAACAACATATAAACAACTAAACAAATGTTTTGTCAAGGGTCGACACATATGGAGAGGGGTGGCATACAAATCTAATAAATGAAATACTTCCACTCAGCCAAATTAAATATATCTCATTTTATTTATTTGTGACAATATCTTCATGTAAGTGAAGTCTAGAATGCTAACAGAAGTAGTCCTCCAGTTTGAAGTATCCTGAGAATACATATATAAAGATTGGATAGCTGAATATGCTGGATCACTGGCGCAAGAAAAAATAATAATAAAGAACTGAAATGAGAATTTGCAATTTCTACATAAAAGTCAGCATTTCCTGACTGAATGGTTATGTTTGTAGGATGTCCCGTTAAAGCATGACTGTCCAAATATTTGGCTTGCCTAGGCCACGTTGAATTGCCTTGGACTGCACATAATATATACCAGGGACAGTGGATTGGTCACACCTGAATTAAAGGATGAAAACAAGATTTATTTTTATCTCTATCCTGAAGATATTTATTCTCCCTCCCTCGCTCTCACCCACTTTCTCTTAGATAGATTGAGTAAGCCCACCAGTTCAAACTTACTTACTTACTGTTCTGCTGGGCTCTCTGATAGGAGCCTCCCGAAAATTCAAGGGTAAAAATTTCAGACACACACACATTTGAAAATTCAAAACAATGTTCTTTATCACAAAAGTCAAAATAAACTAAGCACTCTTTTTTTATTGCAAAGAGCACTCTTCCCAAAACAACCGGGTAATCTGTACAATTGCCCTTAAGCAGTCACTAAGTACTTAGCCAGCAGCTGTGAAGAAAAATCACACCCCTTCTTCTTGCAACGAAGGGAGACACACACACACACACGTTGCTCTGTTTTGGTTTCAAAGGCGTGAAAAAGCAACAAAGTCCAGCACACAAGATTTCTGACGAACTGTGATCAGATATTCTTCCACAATGGCCAAACCCACATGCTGCTATTTACAGCAGCAGCCCTAATTACTGGAGCCCCACCCTAAAACAGGTGGCCTCCCTTATTTCCTGTAATATGTTCTTACTTGGTCTCTTCTATGCATAATTCTGCGCTTGCGTGGGTCCAAAATATCATCATCTGAAGCAACAGAAGATAAGGAAGATTGACTGCCTTGGCTGTGTGCCAAGCCCTCCTCTGCCGAGTCACTACCACCTCCTTCTTTGTCCGAGGAAACTAAACTCTAACTGATTCTGTCGGCAATAACACAGGCCTGTGACATGTTGAAGTTTCCCCTGCATCCACCTCCCCATTCCCTGGGACAGGAGCTGGGCCAGGGCCAACCACAACACTTACTTACTTATTTTTTTAAACAAAAACATGTACAAGATAACCGGTATTGGTATAAACATAAACATAAGCAAAGTAGGTATAGGTAAATTAGGACAATAGGCTAGTAAGACAGGGACAATAGGCACAATGGTGCGCTTATGCATGTTCTTACAGACATCTTAGGAATGGGGTGAGGTTGACTGTAGACAGTCTAATGTTAAAGTTTTTGGGGTTTGGGGACGAAACCACAGAGTCAGGTAGTGCATTCCAGGCATTGATCATATTTTTTGTATGATCAATGCCTGGAATTCGTATTTTCAGCAGTTGTGTTTGAAGTGGTTTACACTGAGTTTGAATCTATTGTGTGCTCATGTATTGTTGCATTTGAAGCTGAAGTATTCTTTGACAGGTAGATGATTTTATGAACTACATTTAGATCACATCGAAGGTGATGTAGCTCTAAGCTATCTAAGCCCAAAATTTTAAGTCTGGTAGAATAAGCTATTTTCAACTGACACAGAAATAAATCTTACAAAACATTTGCCAAACTCATCCTTGAATACAGCTCATCTGCTTGGAACCCATACCGCATCTCAGACATTAAAACCCTAGAAAATGTCTAAAGATACTTCACCAGAAGTGCCCATCACTCCTCCACTCGAAACAGAATACCCTACAAAAATAGACTTACAATCCTGGGCCTAGAAAGCTTAGAACTATGAGCCCTCAAACATTATCTAAGCACGGGGTGGCGCAGCAAGTAGAGTGCTGTACTGCAGGCCACTGAAGCTGGCTGTAGATCTGCAGGTCAGCAGTTCAAATCTCATCACTGGCTCAAGGTTGACTCAGCCTTCTATCCTTCCGAGGTGGGTAAAATGACGACCTGGATTGTGGGGGCAATATTCTGGCTCTGTTAAAAAGTGCTATTGCTAACATGTTGTAAGCCGCCCTGAGTCTAAGGAAAAGGGTGGCATAAAAATCAAATAAATCAAATAAATAATAAAAATAAATAAATAGCCCACAAGATCATATGCTACAATGTCCTCCCTGTCAACAACTACTTCAGCTTCAACCACAACAACCCACGGCAGATTCAAACTTAATATTAACCACTCCAAACTTGACTGCAAAAAATACAACTTTAGTAATCAAGTTGTCGAAGCATGGAACTCTTTACCAGACTCTGTGGTCTAACCCCCTAACACCCAAAATTTTACCCTTAGATTATCCATGGTTGATCTCTCCAGATTCCTAAGAGGTCAGTAAGGGGCATGCATAAGTGCAACAGCGTGCTTTCCATCCCCTGTCCTAATGTCTCTCTTATGTTTCTACTAGCTCCATGTATATGAACTCTATTACAGTCCTCCGGGACCGTCTTCTGCTGCACGAATCCCAGCGGCCGATTAGGTCCTACAGAGTGGGCCTTTTCCGGGTCCTGTCGACTAAGCAATGTTGTCTGGCGTTGCCCAGGGGAAGACCTTTCTCTGTGGTGACCCCAGCCCTCTGGAACCAACTCCTTCCGGAGATCAAAACCGCCCCCACCCTCCTTGCCTTTCATAAGTTGTTGAAAACTCACCTTTGCCGCCAGGTATGGGGAAATTGACACCTTCCCTAACTACTGTTTTATGTATGGTTTGATTGGTTTGTGTGATTATTTTATTAATAAGGGTTTTAAAATTGTGTTTTTAGATATTGGATTTGTACATTGTTATTATTGTTGTGAGCCACCCCAAGTTCTCGGAGAGGGGTGGCATACAAATCTAATAAATTATATTATTATTATTATTATTATTATTATTATTATTATTATTATTAGTAGTAGTAGTAGTAGTAGTAGTAGTATTAATCCCAATGATTATTTCTTCCATATTATTCCTAATGTCTTACCTTCTATTCTTCTATTGATTTATTTTACTATGATTATATCTTCTGAAACCTATGTATTAGAAAAAAATAAATTAATAAATTAAAATAAAATAAATTTTGCAGTTACTTTTTAAATCTACCATTTACTACCATTTACTACCATTTATTTATCTAGGAGGGGTTACAGCATATAAAAGAAACAATAGAATACAATGTTCTAAATCTAATTAATCTAAAATCCCCAATTATTAAAAATCAGGCATTCCCACTCAGACCATAAACATACATACCATTCATCGGTCAGGGGTCTGGGCCCCAAACTTGGCAGCATAGAATTGGCTCTTACGGAAAGCAAGGAGGGTGGGGGCAGTATTAATCTCTAATCTCTGGGGGAAGTTGATTCCAGAGGGCTGGAGCCCCCACAGAGAATCTTTACTAGCAAGATTCTTTCTCCTCTCACAAGTACATCTATCTTGTCCAAATCTGGTTTTTTTTAATAAAAAAAACTAACAACAAAAACTTCGTTTTTCCATATACAGAAAAACAATTTTTATTGTTCTACATTTAGATTGAGACATTGTACTCTAAACTCTGCACCTTCTTGTTTTTGATTCCTCTACCCCCTTCCCCCCAAACAGATTTTTGATTTTCTGTAACAGATTTTTGTCCAAACTGTCCAAACTGTCATTACAATAGTATCAAAGCAACCCATTATATATCATTATTCTGGTGATCGAATCTATGAAGGGCAGTGAGATAAGTTGCCCTAGATCTCAAAATCAAAGACATGACATCAGGGTTGGTGTCTGCTTCATTCAGACAACCAGACCAGCCTCTTGCAGACAGAAAAGGATTATATTTGATTCTCTGTCAAGGCCACTCTTCTTTGTAACCCTTTTGGGTGATACCAATGGTGCCCAGTTGCACTAATTGAAAGAAAATGATATTTCTTTGGAGACTCGTGTATTGGCTGTAAAATTCAGGAGACAAATTTATTTACTGGAAAACTTGCAGTATCTCACAGCAAATGATCAGAAGTAAAACTATCAATCTGTCTCTGCTCCTGTGTGCTAGTGAGTATTTAATCCCTCCTTGAAAGCGTTATAAATTTCTGGCATCAAAGCAGGCAAGGAACAGGACAAGTGAATGTGATTATTGAGTTGCTGTTTTAAATCAAGGGCACATAGGGTTGGATAGGATTTTCTAAGAGTACCTACTATTTTTGATTATTCTTTTGGTGCTCCATTATTTGCTATAGACATGTTGAACTGTCCCCCAGAGAATTATCTCAGCGCATTTGAGTTTGCTGTTTATCACCAGCATCAGCTAGGTTAGCAGAATGTTTTTAGTAAGTATTTATAAAAGGCTTTTGAAGAGGCAAAAAGAAAAGTGAATTGGAAATTGTGTCGCCAACTTTCTTTTATCAGGAGGGTCAATACAATGAGCCACCATTACAGAAGAAAATCCCAAGACAGTTATTTCTTGATAATTAGATTCTATGCAGTCATTTCTTACTTTAAAAAGAAGAGATTTTTTTTTTAAAAAAAACCTGAATACAATCTAAGATATGAGAAAGCTGAGATATAAACATCCCAGAGGATGGTTGAGGTCTTACATATGGTCAAAATAGAAATTTTGCAAGTCATTCTCTAGTTTATGTCACTGGTTTCTTTTGCAATCTGGTCTTCAGAAGAGAATTCTATCCCATCCCACCAAAAAAAGGAAAGTAAATATGGTTTATTTCATAGATCTTAGACTCTTTCCCACTAGCCGCTATTCAAATATGTTCTGTTGTTATCATTTCTTTTTCTTAGAAAAGCACCAAATATTTATTATCTAGTCCTATTCTTTATATGAATCCAGCCAATATTACAAAAACTGAGCAATAAACTCTAGTATGGATAAAGCTGAAAATTCATACTGACGTATTCTTGCAATCAAAATATGCATGGTCTTATATGAAGACAGAAGTCTGGAATCAGATTGATGCATCTGATGACTGTCAGAAATCAACCCATCATAAATTGAGCTTTTGGCCTGGATTAAAAAAAGTATTCTGTTTCCAGATAAGTGAGGGCCTTTTTCATTGTGCACTCATGCTTGAAGACACTATACTACTCAATAAAAATAGCTTGTACATCTCCAAAAAAGGGAAGGGGATTGAGGAGGATGAGGATGAGAGGGAAGAGAAGGAGGAAGAGGAGGAGGAGGAGAAAGAAGAATTTTATATAATATTCAGGGTATTAAATTAGCAAAATAAAATCTAGATATTTTGATAACCATGCCTATTCACCTATGGAAATTTGTTCCACACAGTACTGTAAGCAGAAAAGGTAATGGCTGGCTCTGAACCATCATATTTTTAAAAATACCCTCCATTGTTTTGATGTACTATGAATATGCCTCTCTCAGCTATGTTCTATGTAAGTTTATACATGCCTGCCAGAATATAGAAGTTAGAAGTCAGTGCTTGGCCTTTTATTTTATTGATTAAATCCTATTTGTACAAGCACTTGTCTTCCTATCTTAATGAGGCATGTTGAAACATACCTATGTACACACCACACCCCACACCCCGAAAAATAGCTGGCATTGCTTGAGAAAGTAGATCTATGTTTATGCTCAATTCCTTATTCATTGAGTGCTTGTGATAACTTCTCCAACGTGATGCCTTCCATGCATGCATTGTTATGTTGTGAGCTGCCCCGAGTCTTCGGAGAGGGGTGGCATACAAATCTAAATAATAATAATAATAATAATAATAATAATAATAATATTATTATTATTATTATTATTATTATTATTACCATTATTATTATCATTATTATTATTATCTGCATCTCTTTGAAAGTAACAATCAAATATAAAAGCACTATGTAGCCTAAAACCATCTCTATCTGTTAGACCTGATATGCACACTTTTTAAAAATAAATGGCTCCAAACTCGATTGCAAAAAATACTCCAGCAACAGAATGGTTAGTGCCTGGAATATATTACCAAACTCTGTAGTTTCTTTTCCAAATCCCCAAAACTTTAACCTTAGACTATCTATTTTTGACTTCATTCCATTCCTAGGAATGTAGATAAGTGCACCAATGTGCCTCTCATCACTGTCCTAAGTAATTGCCCATTTAGAAATCAACACAGTAGTCTTCTCTATGGACCCTGTTTGTCATTCAGAAGAAGAAAAAATATCAGTCTCTGGCATGTAATGGATGAGCAATTTATCTACCATAGAGTAAATTAATAAACTGAACTGTGGTTTGAAAAATTCAGACTAAGGATATAATTGTCCCAGTGGGATAACTTCCTCAGCATCCTTTTTAGATGCCACTTTGTTTATTTTTAAATTAAAATTAGGGCTTAAGTAGTTGATTTCAAACCTTCGTGGTCCTTGTCAAAATTTTGGAAGACCAGACAACATTTACAGTTGCCAAAGGGATAACACAAGCATTTCCCAGGGAGGCGTGGGAAGAAGTTGAATTGCACATGAAACTGTTTTAAGATTTTGTTTGTTTGTTTGCTTAACACCAATCACAGAGAAGCAACTGGGTTGTTTGGTAAACAAAGGGATTATGGGATGCCAAATCTTTCTCTGGCTCACCTTTTAGTTCAGCATATCTAACTGCATTTTTTTCCATTTAACGCTCCTGTCATCTTCCTGCTTCCTTTGCTGCCATGTCAAATTAAATTGCAAGCTCTTTGTACTTTGTAAAGAACTATGTGCCTTGCTATCATAGCAATAATAATATGTAACCTTGAATATAGAACAATAATTGTAGGAGTGTATGCTGCAATATATCTTTCCTGTCTCTTCCTCAGTGTTGTTTTCTGATCAAGAATTGAGTCACTTCTTCAGGAGAACAGCCCATGGATGTAAGTGTTTTTTTCCAGTGAGACTGGTCTAACAGGGCAACCAACTATGGGATGGAGCATACTGCTTCTGCTTTCGCCTTTCAGACCCAATCCAGGAGTCTTCACAGGCAGCTGCTTCCACAATAAATTATTTTGTGTTAAATTTAAATTTACCGACAAAGAAATAAAGGAAAACTTGAAATAGTATACTAGCCTCCCATTATTTCTTTGTCAGTAAATTTAAATTTAACATTCCATGAGTGTGCACATGTGTCCAGCATATCATAATGACATCACAAATGTCCTGATAGAACTAGGCAAATAAATATGTCATTTGCTCTAGTCGCATCAGACAATTGTGCAACAAATGTCCTATTTTGCATCATTTATGCCAGGGATAGGGAACTATGGCATTTTATAACTATGGCAAGGGGACACAATCTGACAAGGGGACACAATCTGAAGTTAGTTGGGGGACAGATCAAAAGTAACATGAGAAAATATTATTTTACTGAAAGAGTAGTAGATCCTTGGAACAAACTTCCAGCAGACGTGGTAGATAAATCCACAGTAACTGAATTTAAACATGCCTGGGATAAACATATATCCATCCTAAGATAAAATACATAAAATAGTATAAGGGCAGACTAGATGGACCATGAGGTCTTTTTCTGCCGTCAGACTTCTATGTTTCTATGTTTCTATAACCTCTGGACTTCAACTCCCAGAATTCTTGAGCCAGCTGTAGCCACCTCTGATTTATGCAATGACATCAGGTAACACATACCACTTGCTCAGTGAAGGGCTGCAAAAAATTTTACTACCACACTAGGGTATGGCTTATTTTGTGGATGTGGCTTGCCGGCCATCTGATCTAGTGGGAGTGGCTTGATGATAATGTAACCGGGGGATGGCTTAAAGGTCATGTGACCGGCTTAAAGGTGGCCAACTTGATGTCACTCACATCAAGGGTTAGGGTTAGAGTTAGGGTGCCTGGCCTCTCCTTGCCTCAAAGGGATACAATTTCCCAATCTATTTACTATTACTGAACATCCAAAATGTACTCTTTAATTCTATGTATATATGCAATATGTATACATACATATTGCACATAGACACACAAAAATATACATTGTCTACTATGTAAACTGTATGCGTATGTACACACACACACACACACACACACAGCTTTTCTAAAATTATACACATTCAACCTCATTTACCGTGATAGGAAAAACATACTGAGAGCTCAGAAGGAAAAAAAAATAAAAAAATAAAAATAAAATTCTACTGGTTGTACCGGACCAAATTTTTCTACTAGTTCTGCGTACCTGACCATACCTGTAGGATTCCATCACTGCATTTGCCTCTCTTCCTTCCTCCCTTCTCCATCACCTTGCTCGCTAGAAAGATCTGTGTCTGTGAATTTCTCTGAGCTTAAATTAGTGCAAAACAATTGTGCTCTGGAAAGCATAGGGCCTTATGAAAGGAATATTTACCTAACTCCATTGAACCTTTGTCAAAGTCAATAAATAAGTGTTATGGTCCTTTTACATCTCATGTGATTTGTTCCTTGTGTCCAAAGCTTGGAGGCAATGGGCTAACTTATTATTATTATAATTATTATTATTTATTAAATTTGCATGCCGCCCCTCTCCGTAGACTTGATTAAACCAACTGAACCCATATTATTAGGGCATCCTTGTACTACCAGTTTAGAATAGAATATATATATTCTAACTCTAAATACGCTAAAGCATTAGCAGAGCAAAAAACCTATTTTTTTATCAGCTGGCTGTATTATCTTTCTCTTGCTGGTCTTGGCTAGCCCATGGAATCTTAAGTTTACACTGTCCCACTCTGTAGGCAGTCTCATCAGTCAGTCTGCTAACTCTGCATTTAAACCAACTCCTGTAGAGCAGAACTCAGCAGGGCCTGAAATGTAGCATGCCCTTCAAGTGGTTTTGCTACACACATTCCTAAGATTATGGTTCCAGGCACAAATTGTAAAATGTTCAGATATGACAGAGTAAAAATGACCACTGAGGATAAAATTAACAGTAATTACTCATTAACCAATGGTCTTTACATTTTCTTGACTTATTAATATACAGACTTTCAGCTGACAGTCCTAACATCTGCACAATAAGTTTCCAGTATGAAAAATGAATCTGAGCATTAATCATAGAGTCGATTTTGACTGAACACTGTTGGTTGATTGATTGCCAAATTGAATAGTGAGCATGTTTGTTATTGTCAGCTGATGCTGTCAGAAAGGAATTACCATATTTCTTTTTGTATTGTCTTATAATTGATTTTTCACATATTCATGATTTAACTGTCGATTTCCCAAAGTGGAGACTGTAGTTGTAGATCAAGAACTGTATGGAATATGCTTGTAGATCAGTGTGGTGAATTTTTTAAGGAAGATTCTGCTGCTTAAATTGTCCACAGCATTCTAGACTTTCCTTAATTAAATATAGAACAACTATAAAGATTGAAAACATATGGTCAAACATATTTCTTCAAATTTCACAATGATGGCATATTCAAATGAGTATGGAGTCATTTCAAAATAGGTTGCTCATTTGCAAGCCTTAACGTTCTTAATGTCACTAAATTCAAAATATTCAGAAGCTTGGCCATTTATATAAAGAACAAAGAACAAATCAGTTGCTTTTAACAAGACCATAAATATTTCATCCATCCTGAATGAAATGCATAAATACAGAATTTACCATGTTAGAGTGGGGATATGGCATTGAAAATTGTTTGCAGTTTTATACTTACAGATGCCATGGAAGAGAGGAAACCAGAAATAGTTTGTTATCCCTTAGATACGTGCATTGATGCGGGTAAGCAGAACTTGGATTAGATATTCTAGAATTTTGCTTCCAATTCTGTTTTTTAAAAAGTTCACACAAGAGCTGCTATAGGAGATGACCAAGCTGAGCCTGAGGGAGGAGTTAAATGCATCATAAGTCACGAATCACTGCATGTCTGCAAGAGATTTAAGTCCAGCTCATCTTGAATGCCTTCTTATTCCCATGTATTTCCTTTGACCATTAGATTAAGTTTGCAATAAATATTTATACTCACTGGAACTCCCCGAATTTCCTGATTTCTCCAGGGCTTGTCAAGTGGTCATTTAGCATTCACATTTATTAGAATGCAAGTTGGACAAATGCCAAAGCAACTTGGAAAGATTTTTTTTTTCCAAATTAGCAACTTTGGTGCAATAGCAGTGGACTAGCTGCCACTTCATTTCAAATGCAGGCAGGAACTTTCCATTCCTCCATAGGTGACCGAACTGAAGCATGTCAGAAACCAAGCAGCAGGTTCTATAGGCGGCTTGTGTAATCCTCAATTATGTCATAATGAACAATTATTCATGCCATGTACACAGTGATGTCATGATGGCAGCAATGACTACTACTCAATGACATGAGCCGGGGTGGCGCAGCAGGTAGAGTGCTGTACTGCAGGCCACTGAAGCTGACTGTAGATCTGAAGGTCAGCGGTTCAAATCTCATCACCGGCTCAAAGTTGACTCAGCCTTCCATCCTTCCGAAGTGAGTAAAATGAGGACCCATATTGTGGGGCAATATCTTAGCTCTGTTAAAAAGTGCTATTGCTAACATGTTGTAAGCCGCCCTGAGTCTAAGGAGAAGGGCGGCATAAAAATCAAATAAATAAGTAAGTAAGTAAGCAAGCAAGCAAGCAAGCAAGCAAGCAAACAAACAAACAAACAAACAAATACTTGTAGCCACATGACATTGTACACATCCATATTTTCTTTTGTGAAAATTTTCTTTGCCTAGGCAAAAAATAAATGGAAGAAAAAAAGCCTAATGAACATATACAGAAGAGGATAGAATCAAGTTATTTTGCATCACTGTTAGAAGGGGGGGGAGTTATTACAAAGTTGACAGATGTTAATTCCATTTACGATATAATTGCTATATCTTTGGATTAAAGATTTTCAGTATTTTTTTTTCTCCACTGGGGAAACAGATATTTAATCACATATAAACTTTCAATGATAGTATCCATTAAAAAACTAATTTCTAAGTGATGCTGCTTCATCATTTCATACTTAATGATCCTGAATTTCTGCAAAAAGGGCTAACTTAACAAGCTGTGTACAGCAGGAAAGTTATATATAATGAATAGTTTTCTAAGTGACCTTCTAAACTACAAAGGATTTATAAAACACCATGATTAGGTGCACATTTGCTCAGCTTCTACAGAATCATTTCCTGGTCTTTGAGAAAACAAGGAGTGACACTGCAAGCACTTACTTATTGTCTCTATGAAAATCCTTTTCTATTTAAATTCTGCGTAACAAAGTCCATATTTTATTTTTTTAATCTGATTATCTTCAATGCAGATTATTATTTTTTCTCCTATCTTTGTTCTCTAATGTATTTATTTTATTTATTTATTTTGTCCAATATACAATGAGGGTTTTAGTGGGTATATATATATAGATACACATAGTAAAATACATGATGAAGGTTATAGAGGAGATACTCATAGTAAAATATCTCTAAGAAAGAATTGAAAATAAGATATAGTAATAGAACATACCAATGAAAGAATAGAAGAAGAGATATAGGAATAGAAGAAAGGTATAGGAGATATAGGAGAGCAATAGGACAGGGGACGGAAGGCACTCTAGTGCACTTGTACTCGCCCCTTACTGACCTCTTAGGAATCTGGATAAGTCAACCGTAGATAATCTAAGGGTAAAGTGTTGGGGGTTTGGGGATGACACTATGGAGTCTGGTAATGAGTTCCACGCTTCGACAACTCGGTTACTGAAGTCATATTTTTTACAGTCAAGTTTGGAGTGGTTAATATTAAGTTTAAATCTGTTGTGTGCTCTTGTGTTGCTGTGGTTGAAGCTGAAGTAGTCGCCAACAGGCAGGATGTTGCAGCACATGATCTTGTGTGCAATACTTAGATCTTGTTTAAGGCGTTTTAGTTCTAAGCTTTCTAGGGCCAGGATTGAAAGTCTAGTCTCATAGGGTATTCTATTTCTAGTGGAGGAGTGAAGGGCTCTTCTGGTGAAGTATCTTTGGAAATTTTCAAGGGTGTTAGTGTCTGAGATGTGATATTTATTTATTTATTTATTTATTTATTTATTTATTTATTTAATTTTTATGCTGCCCTTCTCCTTAGACTCAAGGCGGCTTACAACATGCTAGCAATAACACTTTTTAACAGAGCCAGCATATTGCCCCCACAATCCAGGTTCTCATTTTACTCACCTCGGAAGGATGGAAGGCTGAGTCAACCTTGAGCCAGTGATGAAATTTGAACCGCTGATCTTCAGACCTACAGTCAGCTTCAGTGGCCTGCAGTATAGCACTCTACCTGCTGCGCCACCCCGGCTCATTTAAATATGGGTTCCAAACAGATGAGCTGTATTCGAGGATGGATCTGGCAAAAGTTTTGTAAGCTCTGGTAAGTAGTGTGAGATTGCCAGAGCAGAAGCTACGTAGGATTAGGTTTACAACTCTTGAAGCCTTCTTGGCTATGTTGTTGCAATGGGCTTTGGCACTTAAATCTTTTGTTTTTAGTATACCGAGGTCTTTAACCGAGTGGGGATTATCTGTGATAATTTGATTATTCAGTTCGTATTTGGAGTTCAGATTCTTCTTTCCAATGTGTAGAACAGAGCATTTGCTAGTTGAGATTTGGAGTTGCTAGGTGTTAGACCACTCAGAAACAGAGTTCAGGTCTTTTTGGAGAGTAGTTGTGTTATCGGTGGTGTTGAGGAATTCAACTTCCGCCCCGAGTCTAAATAAATAAATAAATAAACAAACTTCCCACTTGTCCAGAATTGTGCCATTCTTGACTCTTTCTGGAGTTGAGCAACAGTAGACTCAAGTATGAGGATCATCCTAGATTTATGTCTGATTTTCAAAATGGCTAGGTGGACTTTTGAGCAGCTGTAACTGTTTTGCCATTTGCTGACTTGTCTCAAAGATGATTAACTGAAGATGGCCATTCATGCCCTTCTTATTTCTAACTCATTTTACATAAGGCTACTCTTGAAGCCAAGAAAAATCAGTTGGTCTAAATACAGGGACATCCATGCTCAGTGATCAGTCATGAAATTACCACATTTTACCTCTGATGTAAGGGCTACACTGCTTTACCAATGGGTTTATGAATGCAATTCAAGTTGATCATTACCTATACAGCCATTGAAGCATATTTTCTGTAGCAACTTCTGTCCTTTCAATAGCTTGCCTGAAACAAGGTGACTACTATTGAGAGAAAAATGTAAATAAGTTTTATTTCGTGTAAATAAAGGAACCAGAGTGAAGCCATATTATGCTATATATTATACTATGTAACCAAGTTATACTTTAGATGACCTTTTCTATGTACCATTGTATAATTATGCGTGCAAAGCAGTATTGTGCACAAACATGATATTTTAAGCCCATTGTATGTTTTTCATACCATGGGCTTAAAATATCTTGTTTGTGCACAAAGCTAGACAATTTCCGTGTGAAGAAAGTCCCTAAGTAAAAAGGAAAAAAAAACCACATTAATAACATATGTTATTGCTAACATCATGACTTATGGGAGTGCTCAGAATACTGGGGGTCGAATATGTATTGTGGTTTGGTATAAAAATGCATGTACGACAATGTCAGTTGCCTTCTTCAGGTGTGATTCTCTACCTGGGTTGGCCTCTCCTTGATCAACGAGATAGAAAAGGTCTGTTCCTGTTCACCTGGCTCCTGTGTCATTATTTTTTTCTTTCTCACAATAATGTGACATAATAATAAGAGCCAGGGTGGCGCAGCAAGTAGAGTGCTGTACTGCAGGCCACTGAAGCTGACTGTAGATCTGTAGGTCAGCAGTTCAAATCTCATCACCGGCTCAAGGTTGACTCAGCCTTCCATCCTTCCAAGGTGGGTAAAATGAGGACCCAGATTGTTGGGGCAATATGCTGGCTCTGTTAAAAAGTGCTATTGCTAACATGTTGTAAGCCGCCCTGAGTCTAAGGAGAAGGGCAGCATAAAAATCGAATAAATAATAATAATAAATAATAAAATAATAATAAATAAATAAAATAAATGTACCAGAGGTGGTATTCAGCCAGTTTACACTGGTTCATGTGAACTGTTGGCAGAAATTTGGCCAAGGTTGTTGAACCTATAGCAATGGCCAGCTAGCCATGTCCCCGATGCGGTTCAGTTGTTGCTACTCACTCAACCCGCCCACCATGTTTCTCACCACCATGTTGTTTGAGCACCTGCATCCCATTGTCTTGCAAGTCCAATTGAATGTGCATGCACAAAGAACATGGTGGTGATGGCATGGCAGCAGCTTTTCCCATGACCTCCAGTACTTTTCAGCAGCCTATAGCCAGGCACCCCAGCCACAAAGCAGAGGCTTCTTTGCCAGCCACTTTCCAGCAGCAGCAGCTGGTTAGGGGCTTCCAAAAACGCTGTTCAGTTTGTCTTCTGAACTCTGGATCAGGTGTTGCAGAAGGTAAGCAGCCCAAACAAAGAGGCGGCGGTGGTGGAAGAAGCAGGACTAGGACTGGGGCTGCTAAAGGAGGGGAAATGGGGATGACTGGAGAAGGGAAGGCAGGCATAGACAGGTGGAAATTCAAAAAAAAAATCCTACTGTTTCCTATGGGAATGGCTAAGTGTGTGGGGGGGCATGTCATGTGACTGAATGGGCATGGGAATGAGTAACATCATATTGGCCATCCCCACTCAGTCACATGCCCACCTAGCCATGACAACCGAACCAGTAGTGAAAAATTTTGAAACCCATCACTGCTATTGTTCGCCTTCCAGAAATAGGTACAATCTGATTGTATTATAACCAGTGATACTATATCAATTAATAGTTTAAATTTTATCCATTTATAGAATGGTGTTGCATCCAAGGACAATGTATAAATTTTTCTATGTTATCTCTTGTGACTTTCATTCATTCCTTGTTCTAGCACAAAATAGGAATGGCAACAATGCTGTGTTGATGGTAATGCAACCTTCTCATTTTCCTTTCAGTGAAAAGTTTGAGAAGAAAAGGAAGCTGTGAAAAATAAGGCTGAAGTGTTATTGGAAGCCATCAAGACTGTGACTATGAAAGGCTCCATTCACTGGCTGCCTTGAAAGGGAAACAAGCAAAAGTGGATAAAAGCATATAAATGTCCTCTGAATGAGTAAATGACAAAAGTGAAAGTCTTTAAAATCACTTCAAAATGTATTCTTTCCCATTTATGTTAAACCAACTGGTGGGATAAAGGAGGGAAATATACTGGTCAGATATCCACTAAGTATCCCATAGTATAGTATTTATTTAAAAAAGAGATATGTAGGGAGAAATTTGAACTATCAAATTGTTAAGATGGCTACATTGAGCACCCTGTGGACATGTATAAATTAATGTTTAACGTTTAATAAGATTTGTATGCCACCCAACTCCAGTGGACTCTGGACGGCTAACAACATAAATTAAAGGAAAAGCAGTCTTATAACTTAAGTAGATACATTTAAGATATCAGATTTGATTATATTCCAAATTAGATTCAGAAAACACATTGCCAGATCAAGGAATTCTTTCTTTCTGTCCAGTTTCGTTTCTGCTCACATGGAAATAATTTGTTTTCAACTAGATGTTGCTGGATTGCATCTCTACCACACCAGTTAGCATTTTGAAAGTTGATTAGCAGGTGGAAAGTTGGTAAGCAAATTATTGTCAGATTATTGAGGTAGAACTAATCCACTTCAACTGAACATTTCACTTTGAGGGAAATAAGCATCTGCACACAAACTCTGTGCTTATAAAGAAGACCACATAACAGTTAGAAATGCAGCTAATTTACTGTAATTTGGCGCAACCATGCAGTCTGATATGGAAAATGGATGCCCTGATGGAGTGAATCATCTTCAAATGGAATCCTCCCCAAAGAAGATTTCGAGAGAAGACACTGATAATCTTTCTCTGACGACAATGCATCCTTGGCCTGCTTTGATTTTTACAACTTCTTAAGATTGCCCAACAGCTGAATTCAGGATCAAAGAACTCATGTTTTTGCCACCTACAAGGAAGGAATTGTATATGCTTACACCTTGATTGTGGAAGCCCCCATCTGGAATTTCCCTAATGCATTATCTGCCCTATCAACCTTATCAGCATTGAGTTTGTTGATTGTGCTTAGCAAGTCCACTTTACTTGTTCCCAGCTGATGAACTGAATTTCAATTCTTTTGCCCAGAACAGAAGGGGTTGGAGTAAAGTTATGAATACTCCGTAATGTCTTGTCTTTATAGTATTGAGACAATATGGACCAAAGAATATCTATAGTAGCACCCAATCTATGTAGCAATCTTTTTATATTTCTGAAAAATTTATCTAGAGTTCATTCAAGAAGATGCTGAACACTTTTCTTTTCAGACAGTCCTTTTGTGTCTAAAACGCACCAAACTCGATTGCAGGAAATACAACTTCAGCAACAACTTCAGTTAATGCCTGGAATGCACTACCTGACTCCGTGATTTCTCCCCCCCCCCAAACCTTAGACTATCTACTGTCAACACTCACCCCATTTCTAAGAGGTCTGTAAGGAGTATGCATAAGTGCACCAGTGTGCCTACCATCCCTGTCCTAAGGTCCCCTTTTATTTGTATCCATTTCATGTAGTAATATCCATGTTTATACCTATATCTGTTATCTAATGCATGCTTTACTTACTAAACAAACAAACAAATTTGAAAGACAGATTTCAATTTTATTTACTAAGGCAATAAAATGTTTGTTTAGTTGTTCTATTTAGTTTGATAGGCCCAGAATTTTTGAAAAGAGCACACATAAACATTTTCATAATAAATAAACAAACCAACAAATAAATAAATAGTATATACTTCGAATAATATATGCTCTCTCTAATGTCTTCCGGGTAGGGCAGCATGAATGAAGAATTTCATATGTCAAGAGTGTATAGTGATATTCTTTGAGAATATTTATAGCTCAGTGTTGTAATGAAGGGTCCTTGATGCTCTCTGAGCTTGGTTATTATCTTGCAGGCATTTCAATACCCAATTGATAATAGAAGATAACAACCAAGCTCAGAAGATAACAACCAAGACCCCTCAAGACCTCAGCAGGGTCATCCAAGGTATGAATGTCAACATCCCAGGTGCCAAGCTAAAGTAAACTGGCACCTATAGTGGACAGCAGTGATACAGGAAGATGCTGGAGACAGATGATCAATTTAGTGACAATGGCAAAGACATCCATTCATAATTTGTGGGAGAAGGAAATGATAAACTACTCTGTTCTTTACTAAGGAGCATGAATGTGGAGAAACCCAACATAGTAAAGAATGAAATGAAAGAACTGCACATTAACAACATAGACATCGGAGTATTGATATTCTCTTTTAAGGGTGGAATAGACTAGAAGTGTCATGCAAGCTTGGACACTCTCCTGATTAACAAGTCTGTCTCAGATGTTGAGGAATCAGGGCAATATGATGATAAGTGGCTATACTAGAACCAACGATTACATGGACAAGACAAGGGAATGGGGAATTTATAGAATGCTATTGCAACAGAAGCTAAGCATATATGTGCACAAAGAACTTTTGAAGGGCAAGTTCATACAAAATCTTATATATATATATATATCTATAAGTTGCTGCTATACATTTCAGGGAAGCTGAATTTAGGACTACAAGCATACTCTATTTTACGTATCCAGACTCTCCATCTCTCCAAAGTATGCCATCTCTCCAAAGTATCACAATTGTATATATCCTTTCATTTCTCCTCCTTTCCTTTCTGTTTCTCAGATCTCTTGGGTTTAAGATACAAACTCAAATAATACTAAGGATTTCCCATATCTCTTTCTTTCCCAAGCCTGCCTTGTCTCTGTTTCTTTTTTGTTATTCTTTCTCTTAGAAGATGTTAAGATCCTACAAAATAAAGTTCTATGTGTGCCTAATATCATGATTTCAGGAGGTAGACTCACTAAAAAAAAAATGAAGATGCCAGCCAAAACTGTTTGCCACTTTGTTTTCAGCTTCAATTTGAGGAGATGGTAATGATCTATAAAGCCCTAGATATGGCATGGGGCTGAGATACTTGAGGTCTATGGAGATTCAAAATCATCATGACTGAGAATCTCCATGATCCCACACCAAGAGAGAGATCTTGGAATCCTAGTGTAAATCTCATATTTAAATGATTATTTAAATATGAGACAGCAGTTTGCAGCAGTTGCCAAAAAAGCCAACACAGTTCTAGGCTGCATTAACAGAGGGATTGAATCAAGATCATGTGATATGTTAATATCACTTTATAACTTGGCATACTGCATTCTGTTTTGGTCGCCACAATGTAAAAAAGATGTTGAGACTTTAGAAAGAGTGCAGAGAAGAGCAACAAAGATGATTGGGGACTGGAAACTAAAATATAAAGAACGATTGCTAGAATTGGGTATGCCTAATTTGATGAAAAGAAAGACCAGAGGTTACATGATAACAGTTTTCCAATATTTCAGGGATTGCCACAAAGAAAGGGAGTCAAACTATTTTCCAAAGTACCTGAGGGTAAGACAAGAAGAAATGGATGGAAAAAAGCAACTTAGAATTAAGAAGATATCTCCTGACAGAACAATTAATCTGTCAACTTGTAACTCATTGCAATGCTGATATTTCCAAATCTGTTTCATTGGTGAAATAATATTTCAAAGAACCTCAAAATGTATAAGCTGTACTAATTGAACAGCTTACCTCCAGAAGTTGTGAATGCTCCAACACTGGAAGCTTTTAAGAAGATGATGGATAACCAATTGTCTGAAATGGTGTAGGATTTCCTGCCTAAGCAGGGGGTTGGACTAGAAGACCTCCAATGTCCTTTCCAACTTTGTTATTTCTATTTCTATTATCATTTTCCTGAACTGAAGAAGCTTCTTGGATAAGCAATGAAAAGTTTTCAAGGGGAAAAAAAGCAATAAGAAAATCCAGTTGACTTTTGAGAAACACCTATGGACATTACTAGAGGAATCACCTTTTCCCAATTACATCTGCCTATCTCATCAGGTCCAACAAGAGGAACATGCTGCATATCCCATCAGCCAAAGAGTGACCACATAAGATTCAGGAAAAGATTTTTTTCTGTTGTGGGCACCCACTGATGAAATATCATCCTTCAAATCAGATTGACCTGTCGCCATGCATTGAAACCTTGGCTTTATCAACAGTATAGGGACCTAGGAGTCTGATAGACATGATAGAGTGTTTTCATGGATACAGTTGTCTCAGCTGTGTGTTCTACATAGTTTGTGATAGTTTTAATAACTTTTTAATAGTTTTCCATTGCTTTTTGGAATAGTGGCATTGTTTGATGCCCTTTTACAAAGCTGTCTGTGGGTAGGAGAAAATATCTATATAAATTTGAATAATAAATGCCTCTAAAAATTAACACATCTAATTTGGGTATGTGCGCATTTGAATCTGGGTATTAGGTATTAAATAGTTATCTTCCTATGAATATCATGTATAAAAATAGACTCGCCAGCCTCATTTATATTCAGAGGTATATTTAACTTTTGCTTTAAAACTTCATTTAAGATAGATCCCCTTGGAAATTCATAATACATTTTTTTTTGCAGCTCCTTCTCTTTCTCCCTACCTCTTCCTCCCTCCTTCCCTCCCCCCCCTCTCTCTCACACAAATATTACAAATAATGTAATGGTGGTTTCTTGTTGTTTACCACAAATAATGAAAAGAGCTCTTTTATAAAATTGGCAACTTGTAAATCATTGCAATACTGATATTTCCAAATCTGTTTCATTGGTGAAATAATATTTCAAAGAACCTCAAAATGTATAAGCTGTACTAATTGAACAAAATTAATCATGTTTCAAATTAGATACAGCAGTAACTTTCAGGGAAATTGGTGGCATTTCTTTGGAGCAGCAGAAGAGAAAGGCTGATGGCATGAGTTAATGCTATTAAATCATCACAGGCCAAGTAAAGATATCATGGAGGTATCTCCAATTATAACAAAACAAGGCTGCTGTTGTGGATTAGTTATTTATGAAAATGTCCTGAGGCAAATCACTCCCCTACCCTGATGATTAAACTATAAAGAGATCTAGGTTTAAATATTTCCTAAATGTATAATATATACTCAGTTTGCAATTATGGATTAAAAAGAATTCAGCTACAGTCAGACTATGTAAAACAAAAACAGTTTTGCCCAATATTATGTCTCTTTTCACCACAATGGTTAAACGAAATAGTCACAGTGAATCTAAGATCTAAGTATTGCCCACAAGATCATATGCTGCAACGTCCTGCCTGTCAGCGACTACTTCAGCTTCAACCACAACAACACAAGAGCACACAACAGATTTAAACTTAATATTAAGCGCTCCAAACTTGACTGTAAAAAATATGACTTCAGTAACCGAGTTGTCGAAGCATGGAACTCATTACTGGACTCCATAGTGTCATCCCCAAACCCCCAACACTTTACCCTTAGATTATCTACGGTTGACCTATCCAGATTCCTAAGAGGTCAGTAAGGGGCGAGTACAAGTGCACTAGAGTGCCTTCCGTCCCTTGTCCTATTGCTCTCCTATATCTCCTATATCTTTCTTCTATTCCTATATCTCTTCTTCTATTCTTTCATTGATATGTTCTATTACTTTATTTCATTGTGTATTGGATAAAATAAATAAATAAAATAAAAAACATGGTCTTTAAGGACTGTAGCTCCCTTCATTAATTATGTCGTTGCTTCATCACTGGGGTTTTAAAAAGAGACTGGACTATCATTTGTCTGAAATGGTACAAGGTCTCCTGTTTGAGCTGGATTAGAAGACCTCCAAGGTCCTTTCCAACTCTATTATGATTGCTTGATTTTTCTTGTTAAAAGCCAGAAGTGAGATAGCAATCACGAGATCCCAGGATACTGCAACCACTGTAAATACATGCCTGTTGCCGAGTGCCTGAATTTTGATCTGATGATCGAAGGATGCTGTGATTATTATAAGTGTGAAAATTGGTGATAAATCACTTTTTTCAATATAACTTTAAAGGTTGCTAAAGAAATGTTTGTAAGCTGAGGAGTATTTGTACAGTAGTGATAACCAAGTGAGCAAAAAGTAACTTCTCTCTTTAATTTTTCAAAAAATTAACATGATCTAATGAAAAACCTGATCTCTGCAATATTAATGGGATTTTTCTTCTTCTGCTTCTTGAAATAGAATAGGATAACAGAGATGGAAGGGACCTTGGAGGTCTTCTAGTCCAACCCCCTGCTTAGGCAGGAAACCCTATATCATTTCAGACAAATGGTTATCCAATATCTTCTTAAAAACCTCAATTGTTGGAGCATTTACAATTCCTGGAGGCAAGTTGTTCCACTGATTAATTGTTCTGTCGGGAATTCTCTCCTTGGTTCTAGATTGCTGATAGTCTATATCCATTGCTTCTTGTTCTGCCCTCAAGTGTTTTGGAGAATAGCTTTAGTTCTTTGTGGCAGCCCCTGAGATATTGGAACATTGCTATCTTATCACCCCTAGCCAGTGAAGGGCTACCAAAATTTTTACTACCACACTATGGGCATGGCTTATGCAGGACGTCCTGCATTTTCTTTCAACATCTTTCAGTGCAAATTGGGTGCTTTGGGATGGAGCTTCATTTTTGCTACCCCACTGCATCCCCCCCTGTCTGGGCCATAGCCCACCCTTCCCCTAGTCCTTCTTTTCATTAAATTAGACATACCCAGTTCCAGCAACTGTTTCTTAAGTTTTAGTCTCCAGTCCCCTAAACATCTTTGTTCTCTGCACGCTTTCAAGAGCAGGGCTGTCAAACTCTCGGCCCATGGGCTGGTCATGCCTATGCCTGGTTGAACAAAAGGGAGAAAGTCCCAATACGTCACAGGACGCCACCATGATGATATGAGTTTGACAGCCTTATTCTAGAATCTCAACAATCTTATTTACATTGTGTTCTGTCTGAGTCACTCCGGAAGCTATGACCAACCCAAAAAGATAAGCCAGACACACCGGTTGAATCCAAACACAGTCTTATAATGGTAAAGAGAAAAGAAGCCAACAGAAAATGTCCTTACAGATCAGGAAAACACTGGAACTCCAAATAGATACACGAAGGCAATTGTTCATACAGAAACACAGGATCCTTAATGCCAGACGAGGCTGTTGAGCTAACAGACATACACCTCCCACCAGTCTTCAAGGCTGCTGGGCCACGAGCCAGGAACAAAAATGCTGAGAGAAAATGCAGATAACACCAACTCCCCTTTGATAACACTCTACGCTGCCGGAATGGTTCTCATGCCTTATAAACCCTTCCCTGCTAATGAGGACCACACCCAACCCCCTGGTGTTCCTCATTCAATGCTGATAATATCTACGCAGTTGATTTCTCCTTTGAGTTATGCGTCTCTGCCGCATACTAATGACAGCTTGTGCGTCATCATCCAGGGACTCCAGGGAATCACAGCTACTTGCTTGAGATAGCCCTTCCCCACGGCTCCCAGGTCTTGCATCACCTTCACTTTCGTGACTGCTGTCTGCACTGTCTGACTGCCAAGAACTCTCCTCTCCGCTCTCAGCCTCCCCCGGGCATGGAGCCAGCAGAGAGGCAGGTGGTCTTTGATCTGGCTCAGGCTGAACCACAACACATTGTAGCAACTAAAACTGGATGAAGTATTCCAAGTGTGGCCTTACCAAGGAATTATAAAGAGGATTAACACTTCACGTGATCTTGATTCTATCCCAAATGGAAATCCCAAAAGGGAAATGGAAATCCCAAGGATACAAATTTAAAATTAAAATAAACAGCATAAAAAACCCTCACCAAGTCAAAATATTCCATCCTTCTCTTGTTGCAATACTCTTGGATGTTATTCCATTTTGGACTAATTCTAATCTATGGATGAGTAAGCATGCATAGTATTGAGATCCCTACTTTCATTCTACACCTGTGCTCACTTAATGTGATCCTTCAGGAAGAAAATAGTTGGAGTAGGATGTTATAAACATAAACAACAACAAAAAGTTATTGGCAACAAAAGAGTTAAGTGTCTTCTTCTCAATTTTCTGCACAGTCTGAAAACAGTCATAGCTGCGCTACTTGATTTCTTTTTAAGTTATAAGAGGTAAAGTTTGCATGGAGGTATGCATAAAATGTAATTTGCATTTACATATAAGCAATGTAGGGCTACATATAAGCAATGTAGGGCTACCAATTCTAGGGACCAGAATATCTCCAGGATCATCTTCTGCCGCACAAATCCCAGCGCCCGATAAGGTCCCACAGAGTTGGCCTTCTCCGGGTCCCATTGACTAAACAATGTCGTCTGGTGGGCCCCAGGGGAAGAGCCTTCTCTGTGGTGGTCCCGGCCCTCTGGAACCAACTCCCCACAGAGATCAAAACTGCCCCCACCCTCCTTGCCTTTCGTAAATTGCTCAGGCATGGGGGAATTGAGACATCTCCCATGGGTTTATATAGTTTATATATGGTATGTTTGTGTTGTATGATTTTTAAATGATGGGTTTTAGATAATTTATAATATTAGATTTGTTACATTGTATACTGTTATTATTATTGTTGTGAGCCACTTCGAGTCTTTGGACAGGGGCGGCATACAAATCTAATGAATTATTATTATTATTATTATTATTATTATTATTATTATTATTATTACCAAAATTCTTATTACCACACTGTGGGTGTGGCTTATGCAGGACGCCCTGCATTTACTTTCAACATCTTTCACTGCAAATTGGGTGCATATAACGGAAGTGGTTAAAGATTAAAGTTGCTAATGTTTTGTTATATCAACCAAATCTGGACTGTTTCAAACTCTGAATAATTTTGAATATATCTAGTTTGGATTGTCACATAGCTCATGAAAGAAAGCTTATGTGTTAAACCCTAAGTGTTGACCTAACAAAATTTGTAATTCAAACTTTTCATCAGTTTTATAAGAAAAGAGAAACAACAGGACAATATGATACCCTCTGGCCTATGTTGAATTTATTGTTTAAAGTTTAAATAATAACACTGAAAAGATTGAAAGTGGGTTTTTTTACATACATACATACATACATACATACATACATACATACATACCCTGTTTCCCCGATAGTAAGACACCCCCGATTGTAAGACGTATCGGGGGTTTCAGGGGGGTCGGCTAATATAAGCCGTACCCCGAAAGTAAGACATATGTATTACTTTCAGGGAAACACGGGGGTATTGCCGGGGGGGAGCCTAATGACGTCGCTTCCAAGCTCCCCGCGTGCCCCTCGCCTTCGCCTCGCCGCGGCGCCACCGCCTCTTCCCCTGCCGAGGCTCGGCTGCAAGCGGCCGGCGAGGCCAACCGGCTCCGAGGCGAGCGGCCGGAGCTGCGCCCTCCTTCGCCCGCCTCCTTTCCGGCAGGCAGGTGGGACTGCCCAACTGCACAGAGCGGCTCCTCGCCTCCAAACACACGCTTCCCTGACACGCGTCTGCAGCTCCAAGCGTGCCCTACTGGATTCTGGGGAGATGCCTTCGGGAACGCGACCCTTTCAATTTTTTTCCAATGTAAGACATACCCCGAAAGTAAGACGTAGTGGGGCTTTTGGGGGTAAAAAGAAAGTAAGACACTGTCTTACTTTCGGGGAAACACGGTACATACATGTTTATTTTTCTCTGTCCCACTCCTGCATTGCCTCCCCATCCCATTCCTAGAGAACTTCAACCTCATTCCTTGTGGACTTCAACTCCCAGAATTCTCCCAGCATAGCTGGAAGTTAAGACCTACAGGTCATAAAGTTGCCAAGTTTGGGGATCCTTTGAGTAGAATCATTGCAATTTAGTGCCTACTACTCCCACTTGGTGAAGCAGTGAAAGTTATGTGCCAGTGCCTGGAGGCTGTTAGGGTCTGGATGGGTGTCAACAGGCTCAAACTCAACCCTGACAAGATGGAGTGGCTGTGGGTTTTGCCTCCCAAGGACAAAATGGAGTGGCTGTGGGTTTTGCCTCCCAAGGACAATCCCACCTGTCCATCCATTACACTGGGGGGATTATTTACCCCCTCAGAGAGGGTCCACAACTTGCGCATCCTCATCGATCCACAGCTGACTTTAGAACATCATCTTTCAGCTGTGGCGAGGAGGGCGTTTGCCCAGGTTCGCCTGGTGCACCAGTTGCGGCCCTATTTGGACAGGGAGTCCCTGCTCATAGTCACTCATGCCCTTATCACCTCGAGGTTCGACTACTGCAACACTCTCTACATGGGGCTGCCTCTGAAGAGTGTTCGGAAACTCCAGATCATCCAGAACGCAGCCACGCGAGCAGTCATGGGTATTCCCAGATATATCCATGTTTCATCAACACTCCACAGTCTGCATTGGTTGCCGATTAGTTTATGGACACAAAGTGTTGGTTATGACCTATAAAACCCTACATGGCATCGGACCAGAATACTTACAGGGCCGCCTTCTGCCGCATAAATCCCAGTGACTGATCTGGTCCCACAGAGTTGGCCTTCTCCAGGTCCCGTCGACCAAACAATGCCATCTACCTTTAAGAGGAAGTGTTGCAAATTGCCATAGAGGGAGCCAGAAAGCATGATTCTCTCTCTCTACTCACTCTGTTCTTTCTGCTGATTCACTGTGACTGTTGTAGTAAGCTCTGTATGTTCAATGATAGTTTGATGTATTTGTAAGCTGTAATGTATGTCTGATATGTAGGACACAGACAGGCTTGTAATATTATTGTTGTATTGAGAGATATTGACTTATTTGAATGTTATTATTATTATTTATTATTATTATTATTATTATTATTATTATTATTATTATTATTATTAATTAGATTTGTATGCCGCCCCTCTCCGAAGACTCGGGGCGGCTCACAACAATATAAAAAGACAATGTAAACAAATCTAATATTAAAAACAATCTAAAAAAACCCAATTTAAAAAACCACTCATACATACAAGCATACCATGTATAAATTCTATAAGCCTAGGGGGAAGAGAAATTTCAATTCCTCCATGCCTGACAACACAGGTGGGTTTTAAGGAGCTCGCGAAAGGCAAGGAGGGTAGGGGCAACTCTGATATCTGGGGGGAGCTGGTTCCAGAGGGTCGGGGCCACCACAGAGAAGGCTGTTCCCCTGGGTCCCGCCAAATGACATTGTTTAGTCGACGGGACCCAGAGAAGGCCAACTCTGTGGGACCTAACCGGTCGCTGGGCTTTGTGCGGCAGAAGGAGGTCCCGGAGATATGCTGGTCCGATGCCATGAAGGGCTTTATAGGTCATAACCAACACTTTGAATTGTGACCGGAAACTGATCGGCAACCAATGCAGACTGCAGAGTTTTGGTGTAACATGGGCATACCTTGGGAAGCCCATGATTGCTCTCGCAGCTGCATTCTGCACGATCTGAAGTTTCCGAACACTTTTCAAAGGTAGCCCCATATAGAGATCATTACAGTAGTCGAACCTCGAGGTGATGAGGGCATGAGTGACTGTGAGCAATGAGCCCTGGTCCAGATAGGGCCGCAACTGGTGCACCAGGCGAACCTGGGCAAACGCCCCCCTCGCCACAGCTGAAAGATGTTTGATTGGACTGTGTATGATTGGACTGTTTAACTTGATTGTGCTCTTTCTAAAGTAAACATTATTTTATACACTTTAATATATCTGTTTTGTATGACTGAATAATTACTCATGTCTCCTGGATATCTGTTGGAATTCCATGTTTTCCTCTGTGCATGTCCTTGAAAACTCAAGGGTTCTACACACTCCTTAACATACACCTTTCAGCGTCATGTCTTTGTGAGATGGGAAACTATATAAATATGCTAACAAAATTAATAAAATAAAAATATAGTTTCCAACCTGTTCCTCATGTATTCTGAGTGTACAGCTGAGAAAAGATGTAATCTATGATCCAGGATATCTGACATAGGCTTATTTGGGAGACAAGGCACTAATGAACGAGTGAGACATTTCTTCAAAACAAAAAATAGAATGTCAAATCCCAGATTCTTGTCACCAAAATTGCTAAATTGTTCATTTGGAGCTTGAAAGCAATAGCACTGAAAGGTGTTTATAACTCATTTGCTTTTCATTTCCTTTTAAAAGGTAGGCTGATTCACTGGCACTCAGAATAGGAATGTAATGAACACAAATTGCTAGGGTTTTACATATGAAATATCCTCCTAAATTCTAAATGTAAATGTAATTGGGGGAAAAAAGTTTAGAAACCTGCTTCTGTTGAATAAATGATCCAGATGAGTTGTCATAAATCTGAATTTGTTATCCTGGGTTCCTGCCCTTTGGGTGAACTACAGATGCCCAAATCATTTGAACTGAAATGCATATTAACCCAGGAAAGGGCTTCTCAATTATAGTGTTTTAAATTTTGGGTAGTATTTTCTAGGAGGGCTTATTAAAATTTAAATATTCCCCCCTCCACTCTCCAAATTTCACTACTTTACGTTGTTGATTGTGCTCACATTTTAGGCATTATCACAACCAAACTAAACTTTACCTGTTTTAGTTATATGAACGGGACATTGCCCCGGAAGCGGAGTAAAGACGCTGAGACATATTGTGGATTAAATAAGGGTCATTTTATTAAATTAACATAAATTTAAATAACGTAAATTTAAATACGTAAATTTAAATATTTAAATTCAACCTAACTAAGAACCTGCAGAGGCCAAAACTAACGGGGCGGAAATTCCTACCAGAAACTTCCTTGGCAACATTGGGCAAAAACTCCTTGCTGAACCAGGTGAAGGTAGCCACCTTCACCTGGATCCAAGCCATGCCCCTTCGTTGTGTGGGAGGAGTTCACCCTCCAATCCCCATGGGAAATTGGATCCGGTGATTCCCATGGACATCCTCTCTCCAATCCCCGACGTTGTTCCAACCTCTAGTTCCAGGAAAAAGGCGGTCCATCACCCTTTAAAGGATGCCCAAAGGAGCATGAGCAGTCACTTCTAATTGCCCATTTCTGCCCCTAACCTGCCAAACCCCAGTGACCAAAGGGAGGCCTATACTGACATCTAAGTGCGCCGCACCCCCTAACCAATCTAGTCTGCACCGTCAGTGTGGAATAGGCAAAAAAATGGCCACCTCTAAAGGGGAGGCTGCAAAAAATTCCTATTCGGCCCCGAGGCGACCTCCTTAGGACACACTGTTAATAGCAGAGGGTGGGTGGGTGTTCGCTTCAGCAGAAACGAAAGCAAGGAGGAGGTCCTGTTCGGATTGCCCTTAAATAGGGCGATCCAGGACCTCCCCCAGCAACCAGCAGGCGGCGCGCCGACCTGGCGCACTGCCAAAAGCCGAACCTCCGGGTTTTTCAGAACCTGGAAGTTCGGGGCTCTGTAGAGCGCCCCCCTGCTCCAGGGGCAATTTCGGCCGGTGGTTTAAACCGCCGGTCGTGCATATCTGCAGGGAAGGTGGGGATACAATGCATTTACAATTATAGGTTCTACATTTAGACAAGAAGAACCAAATGCACATGTATAGAATAGGTGGTACCTGGTTCAATAGTCAGAATTCCAAGCCCAAGTCCAAAAACTCCAGATAATTTCTAGAAGACTGGCACTCTGACAAATCAGCTATCCATAGCCACATAGCCATTAATAACATTTATAAACTATGCAAGGGTCCAAGTGTGACAAAGCAATTGAGAAAGGATGTGGGGGGAATAAGGTAAGGAGGAGTAATGGAGGCATCTCGGATCACTTCCCAGATAACTTTTCTGGCAGGATTCTCACACCCGCGCTTTCTGCCAAGGACAGGCTCATTTCAGGGTGGTGGTGGTAGGGGTCGAGCGGGTTCTAACTTATGTCCCTGCCTGTTCATTTCCTCCCGTGCCACGTAGCTGTACTTCGTGGGCATGTGTATGTACAGTGCAAAACTTTTTTTAAAAAATCAAAAAACATTTAAAAGCCAAAAACAAGATGGCAAGGTGTGTGCAGTGCCAGAAACTCAGCTTCTGCTCATGTGCAGAAGAAAAGAAAAAGAAAAAAATAATTTAAAAATGATGACAACACCCATGGATTGGCACTGACTGAACCAGATCTGTGATGTCATCTTGATGTCACCAGCGGGTTGCTATTGGTTTGGGTGAACCGGTCTGAACCAGGAAGAACCCACCCCTGGTCCAAGTCCATGGAGATTAAACAAAAGATTAAACAAAAGTCCATTAAGACTTTGGTCATGTCACACATATTATGTAGTTCATTGTGCCCATAAAATTGGACAATGAAATAAAGTTATGATCCTGTATCTTTAAAAAATTCATAAATCAAAACGTGCAAGCTAGCCACCACAGATCAGGAGGATATAGAAAACTATAATATCCAGAAATCCTCATTTAAATGAATGAAGTACAGTGGTACCTCTATCTAAGAACGCCTCTACTTACGAACTTTTCTAGATAAGAAATGGGTGTTCAAATTTTTTTTGCCTCTTCTCAGGAACCATTTTCCACTTACAAACCCAAGCCTCCAAAACTGTAACTGGAAAAGGCAGGGAGAAACCTCTGTGGGGCCCTCTCTAGTAATCTCCTGGGATGAAAGAGAGCCAGAAGAGGCAGGGAGAAGCCTCTGTGGGGCCTCTCTAGAAATCTCCTTGGAGGAAAGAGAGCCAGAAAAGGCAGGGAGAAGCCTCTGTGGGGCCTCTCTAGGAATCTCCTGGGTGGAAAGAGGGACGGAAAAAGTGGGGAGAACCCCCCCGGGACCTCTCTAGGAATCTCCTGGAAGGAAACAGGGCCTCCATCCTCCCTGTGGTTTCCCAAATCACATACATTATTTGCTTTTACATTGATTCCTATGGGGGGGAAATGCTTCGTCTTACAATTTTTTCTTCTAAAGAACCTAGTCACGGAATGAACTAAGTTCGTAAGTAGAGGTACCACTGTATCTGTGACAACTATTGCTCAACAAAGTGATGGAAATGGGATGATTTTAAGTGGACAAGTAGAGAAAAATAAAACAGCTGCTCAGAAACAGATACCATGGAAAATCTGGAAACTGTCTTCACAGTTCACAGCTGTTTTTTGTAATTTTTTTTAAAAAATGTTTTTAATACTTGTTAACAATAATTATTTTAGATATTTATTGTTTTAGTTTTGCCGTATGCCACCCAGAGTCACTTGCTTGTGAGATTGGCAGCTATGTAAATTAATTAATTAAATGCATAAACAAACTGTTAAGGATAAAGCTGACAGACCTGGCAAAAATGTGCACATCATGAATATGACCTTCAGAATCCAGAGGGATCGGAGCAATGTTACTTTTTATGCCAATTCTACACAGTTGTTTAATTTTCTAACCTCTATTCCTCATTACTAGCCGTATGTCTTTTCAACTGATTGGTGCCATGAAATCATGAGCATTTGCCAAATCTTCATTTTAGAAGTTACTGATGCTTAAATGTTCAGCACAGATGGCAAAAAGGCTGTTGCAGTTGTGTTGTGTTCTGTGCTCTAGCTTAGGGCTAGGAGGCCTAATAGCAATTTCAGAATCCAGTAAACACGTACCTTGATTTAAAATGGAGGGTACTGCCTATTTTGATCCTAAGGATAATAAACAGAAGGGAAATGATTCCTTGTGCTAATCCTGTGTGAGGATGTGCACATTAAGATTGTAGGATCACTAACAGATATCAGTTGAATGGAAGGTTACCTGAGGAAAGAGAGGGAAAAGAAAATCCTTTGGTTTTCGTTTTAGTTTTGTAATGTGCTGCATTTGTTTGTTTGTTTGTTTGTTTGTTTGTTTGCAAAACATGTACAAGATAATTTATTTATTTTTATATATTTATTTATTTTGTCCAATACACAATACATATTGAAGAGGATAGACATGAAGTATTATATATAAAGAAAAGATATAAAAGTAGAGGAGAAAATATATGAAGGAAGAAAAGATATATAATATATGAGATAAGGAGAGACAATTGGACAGGGGATGAAAAGCAGGCTAGTGCACTTATGTACACCCCTTACTGACCTCTTAGGAACCTGGAAAGGTCAATCGTGGATAGTCTAAGGGAGAAATGTTGGGGGTTAGGCGTTGACACTACTGCGTCCGGTAATGAGTTCCACGCTTCGACAACTCGATTGCTAAAGTCATATTTTTTACAGTCAAGCTTGGAGCAATTAATATTAAGTTTAAGTTTAAGTTTAAGTTTAATCAGATTTGTATGCCGCCCCTCTCCGCAGACTCGGGGCGGCTCACAGCAATAGCAATACAATGTAAAACAAATCCAATATTTAAATTAATTTAAAAAACCCCACAAGTTAAAACCAATCATACACACTAGCGTACCATACATAAATTTTATAAGCCTAGGGAGAAGGAACATGTCAATTCCCCCATGCCTGACAACAGAGGTGGGTTTTAAGGAGCTTACGAAAGGCTAGGAGGGTGGGGGCAACTCTGATATCTGGGGGGAGTTGGTTCCAAAGGGTCGGGGCCGCCACAGAGAAGGCTCTTCCCCTGGGCCCCGCCAACCGACATTGTTTAGTTGACGGGACCCGGAGAAGGCCAACTCTGTGGGACCTAACTGGTCGCTGGGATTCGTGCGGCAGAAGGTGGTCCCGGAGTGTTGGTGTGACATGGGCGAATTTAGGAACGCCCATGATAGCTCTCGCAGCTGCATTCTGCACGATCTAAAGTTTCCGAACACTTTTCAAAGGTAGCCCCATGTAGAGAGCATTACAGTAGTCGAGCCTCGAGGTGATGAGGGCATGAGTGACTGTGAGCAGTGACTCCCGGTCCAAATAGGGCCGCAACTGGTGCACCAGGTGAACCTGGGCAAACGCCTCCCTCGCCACAGCTGAAAGATGTTTCTCTAATGTGAGCTGTGGATCGAGGAGGACGCCCAAGTTGCGAACCCTCTCTGAGGGGGTTAGTGACTCCCCCACAGGGTGATGGACGGACAGATGGAATTGTCCTTGGGAGGCAAAACCCACAGCCACTCCGTCTTATCCGGGTTGAGCTTGAGTCTGTTGACACCCATCCAGACCCCAACAGCCTCCAGGCACTGGCACATCACTTCCACTGCTTCGCCGACTGGACAAGGGGTGGAGATGTAAAGCTGGGTATCATCTGCATACTGATGATACCTCATCCCATGCCCTTGGATGATCTCACCCAGCGGTTTCATGTAGATATTGAATAGTAGGGGGGAGAGGACCGACCCCTGAGGCACCCCACAAGGGAGTAACCTAGAGGTCAACCTCTGACCCCCCACTAACACCGACTGCGACCGACCAGAGAGGTAGGAAGAGAACCACTGAAGGACAGTGCCTCCCACTCCCAACCCCTCCAGCCGGCGCAAAAGGATACCATGGTCGATGGTATCGAAAGCCGCTGAGAGGTCAAGAAGCACCAGGACAGAGGATAAACCCCTGTCCCGGGCCCGCCAGAGATCATCCATCAGCACGACCAAAGCAGTTTCCGTGCTGTAGCTGGGCCTGAATCCTGACTGCTGAGGACCTAGATAATCGGCTTCTTCCAAGGACCACTGGAGCTGGAGTGCCACCACCTTCTCAACAACCTTCCCCATAAAGGGAAGGTTGGAGACTGGTCGATAGTTGTTGAGAATGGCTAGGTCCAGGGAAGGCTTCTTGAGGAGGGGGCGCACAAGTGCCTCCTTGTAGGGATCCGGGAAGGACCCCCTCCCCAAAGAAGCGTTGACAATCTCCTGGACCCAGCTCCGTGTCACCTCCCTGCTGGCCGAAACCAGCCAGGAGGGACACGGATCCAGTAAACAGGTGGCGGAACTCACAGCTCCAATGGCCTTGTCCACTTCATTAGGTGTCACCATATCAAACTCTTCCCAGACATGTGGACAAGTACGTGCCCCAGTCACCTCAACTGACTCGTTGTCAGTCGACTCTGTATTCCAATTGGAGTCGAGGTCCGCTCGGATCTGAGCGATTTTATCAACGAAAAATGTGTTAAAATCCTCGGCACTACTCTGCAAGGGCTCCCCAACTCCCCCCTGATTAAGAAGGGAGCGGTTCACCCTAAACAGAGCGGCCGGGCGGGATTCCGCTGATGCAATCAAGGCGGAATGATACGCGCATCTTGCCGCCTTGAGCGCCACTTTGTAAGTCTTAACATGTGCTCTTACAAGTGTTCGATCGGATTCGGACTTACTCTTCCTCCATCGCTTCTCTAGACATCTCTTCTGGCGTTTCAACTCCCGGAGCTCCTCGTTGAACCATGGAGCTCTACGGGGTCTAGTGCCGCGGAGAGGTCGCAACGGCGCAATTCGGTCAAGAGCCTCCGCTGCAGCCTTGTTCCAGGCCTCAGCCAGAGACTCTTCCGAACTGTGTACGAGTGTATCTGGAATAACCCCAAGCGCCTTCTGAAAGCCCTCTGGATCCATCAGGCGTCTGGGGCGGAACAGCTTAATCGGTTCCGCCTCCCTGCGGGGAAGGATTGGAGCCAGGAAGTCAAGCCGCAGTAGAAAATGGTCTGACCATGACAAAGGCAACACTTCTAAGCCCCTTAGTCTCAGACCATTACTCAGTTGCTCAGAGAGGAATACCATGTCGGGTGCATGCCCCCCCTCATGAGTCGGACCCTGTACTACTTGGGTCAGGTCCATGGCTGTCATGGTGGCCATGAACTCCTGTGCCAGTCCAGAGGTTTCACCGAGCGACGGCAGGTTAAAGTCCCCCACCGCCAACCCGGCTACCTCCTCGAGTAGCACAGGCAGGGCTTGTGACACGCAGCTGGGAGGCAGGTACGTGAGAAACAAGCCCACCTGGACCCCTAAGTCCAACTTCACCAGGAGGGACTCGCAGCCCGCAATCTCTGGAGCAACGAGTCTATGCAAGCCAAGGCTCTCCCTGGCTATAATAGCCACTCCTCCCCCCCTTCCCTGGGGTCGAGGCTGATGCCATATCTGAAACCCAGCTGGGCAGATTTCAGAGAGAGGAACTCCTCCCTCTGGGCCCAGCCAGGTTTCAGTAACACATGCCAGGTCGGCCTCCTCATCCAGGATCAGATCCCGGATGAGGAGAGCTTTATTTACCACGGACCTGGCATTGAGTAGCAGCAGCTTGAGCCCAGGGCCAGAATTACACTCATCACCAGCACCCAGGATTGGGTTCACAGAGCCGGAACAAGGAATCGTTATTAAGCAACGATCTCTCGTTCCCCTGGAATGGCTAGCTCTGTGGCCCCCACCATATCTGCCTCTCCCCAGCAGGACCGGAATATTCCGACCCTCTACCACCTCAGATATCGGTGCCCCCTCCCCTCCTGCCTCTCCAGTGTCAGGTAGGCTAATCAAATCATTCATACCATTTCCATTTATTTCATCCACACCAAAGTTCCACCCAGCCCACCCATAACAATCATTCATTTCATACATATCATCATACCCACCCCAATAATTCATTAGTTTTAAAAACCCCTTCTAATAAATTAGCTAAAATATTAATTATTAAAAATTCAATATAGATTCAATTTAAAAAACAATATATAAAAAAAATCAATTACACTAAAATAGGAACACTAAGTTATTCTCAAGATCTTAATAGAATAACATATAATTATTAGAAAATCGTTAAAGTTATAAAGTGCTAAAGTTATAGAGTGCAAAAAATATAGGAAATAATTAAGATGATATTCCATCAGGTCAGCAATATAGCACCAGTTCTAAAGAGTGAGTTCTGGAGAGAAAAGTTCAATGACCAAGGAGAAGTCCAAGTATATTGTTTTTCAGGATCTTGGGATCTTTGGTGCCAGCCACTGCCACTGGCTGGCACTCTCAGTTCTTTCTCTGGATCCACAATTAAGTTTGAATTTGTTGCGTGCTCTTGTGTTGTTGCGGTTGAAGCTGAAGTAGTCATTGACAGGCAGGACGTTGCAGCATATGATTTTGTGGGCAACACTTAGATTGTGTTTTAGGCGTCGTATTCTAAGCTTTCTAGACCTAGGATTGATAGTCTGCTTTCATAGGGCATTCTGTTTCAAGTGGAGGAGTGAATGGCTCTTCTGGTGAAGTATCTTTGGACATTTTCTAGGGTGTTGATGTCCGAGATGTGGTATGGGTTCCAGACAGATGGACTGTATTCAAGGATTGGTCTGGCAAAAGTTTTGTAGGCTCTGGTGAGTAGTGTGAGATTGCCGGAGCAGAAGCTGCATAGGATCAGGTGAACAGGTATGGTACGAACATAAACAAAAACAAAATAGATATAGGTAAATTTGGACAGGGACAGTAGGCATGATGGTGCGCTTACAGACCTCTTAGGAATGGTGTGAGGTTGACTGTAGACAGTCTAAGGTTAAAGTGTTTGGGGTTTGGGGAAGAAACGACAGAGTCAGGTATTGCATTCTCTTCTCTCTGTTGCCGAAGTCCTATTTTCTTCAGTCTCATTTTGAGCAGTTTACATTGAGTTTGAAGGTTGGCAGGAGCTGGACGAGGACAAGATTTTGCTCAACATGGCACTCAGATCTCGAATCTGGGCTGCCTGCTTTCCAGCCAAAAAGCCTGGCATTCTAACTGCAATATAAATCCCATTTTTTTCCCTAGGCTCAGCTATTTCTTCATTTTATGCAATTTTGGAAAGGCAATCCTTCACCTGAGACAAATGCAGAAACATTGCATTTCATATAAAATATGCTTGGATCCTAGGCTGAGTGATTGGGCTGATGTGGTGCTTGCATTAGTCAAATAACAGTTGATCAACAGTAGAACAAAGAAAATGAGAATATGAAAAATCCTGATGCATATTAATAATTTCCTCTATCTCCTTCATTGATTAAAAGAATCCTATTCAATAAAATTACTTCACAACTTAACCCCATCTGGCAAAACAAATGTTAAAACCATAACAAATCAAAGACAATCAGCACATCATTAAAAAAATATATGATACAATTGAGCAAAACACAGAGTTTGTGTTTAATATAAAACTCATATGGTGAGGAACATAAAGAAGGATCAGAATTAGAGGGGGGGAAGCACAGATACTGATGGTGGATGATCGGAGACGATTTGTGTGTTTATCGAGATAATTTTTTAAAAAATACTCATAAAATTATCTAGGACTACTTAACTTCTGACACATCTAAAATCTGTGAGGAAGAAAATGTTGATGTATCAACTTTTTGCTTTGCTTCAGATTTGGCCTTTCAATTGGTTTCCGTCTTTTATTATTCTGTGGCAGCAGTGTATATTGTACTGTTATTGCTTGTGCAAATTGCCTACAGTTAAACAAAACTATAAAAACTAACCTTAAGGATTGTATTTTTCAGCAGACCTGAGATAAGGATTATACACTGAGTGTGTAATGGTTTTGAAGTGCAGAGCTCATAGCTGAAACATTGGCTTAATATTCAGACAGTTTCACTTCTGTAGTTCCTCCCAAGATTTTGCCAATAAATAATTTTGAAGAATTGCAAATATGTTATACTCTCTGTTGCCATTAGGGTTAATCCTAATAAAGATACTACGAAGCTAGGGTTATTTTCCCCATTGACCAACTAAAGTATGATTGCTTCTCATTTTGTTTTTGAAATCATAAAATAAATTCTCTATCTGAAGAAATTTTAGCAACAAACAAAAACTGTATATGTTTTATGATAGTTCTGCCATAATATTTTTTTAAAAAAATATTCTAAACTACTGTGTAATTTACAGTGGAATCTGATTGTCTAGGATGAGATGTGATTGATTGAATGCAAGCTAATCACATTTAACACTTCGTGCAAGCTTGCTGGCAAAAGATGTTCATATTAGGAGTGTAAGCAGGATAAGGCTGTATTTATGATAGGGAAATATTTGCACAAAAAAGGAAAGATTATTAAATTGCTATTAGTGATAAAGTATTAAATTACCAGAGAAACATTAGGAAGTAAAGCTAAAATGGACTAGACAGACCTATTATTTTGTTTATTAAAACCACATGTCTATTATAGATGTATAGTTTTAATAAAAAAATATTTTGGGTTGGGAATTCTGAGTTGGATTGGTCAGTGTTTACAATGTTGATTATTTTTCCATGTATAATATTGATGACCTGATCGGTCTAAAGTCTAAAATTGGTGATCTGATAAGAATCAAAGTTGATGGAAGATCAAATATTTCTGTGTTGATCCACAGAAGAAAATTAGTTTAGCATTTGCAAGTATTCATTAAATCTAGATTTCTACAGACTAGAAATAGAATATTTGCACATATAGAAAAAAAGCTCAAACATTCTCCAGTATAGAATTTCAAGCAGCTGCTCTGGTCACAAAATGGATAACAGAAGAAGAGTAAAATGGAGCAGAGAGATTTGGTTGTAAATTATACTTGCAGAACCCAAAGGTGGTTTTCCAAAACGCAATTGAACTTTATTTCTTTTGTCTTTAAATGTTTCACTTATTATCCAAGAAGTATAGTGATCCCCCGATTATCGCGAGGGTTCCGTTCCAAGACCTCTCGCGATAATCGATTTCTCGCGATGTAGCGGTGCGGAAGTAAAAACACCATCTGCGCATGCACGCCCCTTTTTCCATGGCCGCGCATGCGCAGATGGTGTTTTTACTTCCGCACCTGGGAAGACCCAGCAGCTGAGGAGCCGCCTGCCTGCCCGCTTGTCCGCCGCTTTTCCGCTTGTCCACCGCTCTGGGAGTTGAAGACCCAGGGAAGGTTCCTTCAGCCGCCCACCAGCTGATCTGCTCGGCAGCGCAGTAGCAGCGAGGAGCCGAAGATGGGGTTTCCCCATTGCCCACGCAAAGGGGAAACCCCATCTTCGGCTCCTTGCTGCTACTGGGCTGCCGAGCAGATCAGCTGGTGGGCGGCCGAAGGAACCTTCCCTGGGTGCCACCCGCCGCTCGAGAGCAAGAGGGGGAGAGATAGAGAAAGAGAGAGAAGGAAAGAAAGAGATGAGAGAGGGAGGAAGAGAGTGTGAGAGAGGAAGAAGCAAGATAGAGAAAGAGAGAGAGAAAGAAAGATGAGAAAGGAAGGGAGTGACGTCATCGGGTGGAAAAATCGCGATATAGCGTTTCGCAAAGATCGAGATCGCGAAACTTGGGGGATCACTGTATCTTCAATTCATATACCTGGAGAACTTGGAAAAGTTCTTGAGAATAGAAACTAGATATTGTATGCTTGGGGGGGGGAGTGAAATTATATGTTACATTGTATTTCTATCAAATCCTGATACGTATAAGAAGCTGGGTTTTCCAGGTCTTATATTTGTGTAATGGTGATTGATCTTATCAAAGAAATACTAGGTGGGGGCCTTGAATTTGTTGCAAGCCTTGTAAGGAGACTCAGAATTGCATAGTAGACTCAGAAGTAAAATATATTTTACGTATAAGAAAACTGCGTGCATCTCTGGTCTCATAGGAGAACTGCTTAACTTGAAAAAGATACCATCTTTTTATGGAGATATTGTTACTAATTAAAATATCTCAGGGGTTGCACAAAGAAGAGGGAGTCAAGCTATTCTCATAAAGCACCTGAGGTCAAGACAAGAAGCAATGGGTGGAAACTAATCAAGGAGAAAAACAACAGCAACCTAGAACTAAGGAGAAATTTCCTGTTGGAACAATTAATCAGTGGAACAACTTGCCTCCAGAAGTTGTGAATGCTCCAAAACTGCAAGTTTTTAAGAAGAGATTGGATAACCATTCATCTGAAATGGTACAGGGTTTCCTGCCTAAACAGGGAGTTGGACTAGAAGACCTCCAAGATACTTTCCAAAACTGTTGTTCCCTCCCTCCAATTCCATTCCATTCCATTCTATATTCTAATATGCTCCTCAAAGACATTAACATCTGCTATTATGGAAGTGCTCCAAGGTATTGTGCATTTCCCCCACAATACGGGCAATGAGCCTATCTTAAATAAAACTGCCTTGGCTAAACACATTATTTTTATTTTTTTCCTTCCATTCATTAAAATAAAATTTACACTTCAGTGTTCAACAAAAGTAAGGAGGGTGGGTAGTGTTTCTTTAGCCAAAGCACTTAAGAGAGGCCAATAGATCGTCAACCCCCATCAAAATGAAGCACTCCAGAGAACTGTGTATGTTTCTAATTAATGGAAGCAATAATAGTAAAACTTCCCTACTTTGATAAAAGAAAAACATTTGAGAAGTGATACAGAATCATAGAAATGTAACAAATGTAGCAAAAATATCAGAAATACTTTATTCTTGCTTCTTTGTGATTTATTTAAGTGTGAAATCACTTCTGGTTTATATATTTTGTTGAGAATGCCTGACATTGTTGTATTGCCTTGAGTTCAGTAACTTATTTGTCACTCTTTTTTGTATTTAATCTTATGGTCTACAGGGCATTGATCCATTTGTAAGTTACAGCTTTGCCTTTTATATAACTTTTTTGTCACCTAAGCATCATTTGACAATGAAAAAAGAGATGAAACCCATCCATCAAAAATCTACACTTATCTGAAGTTTAAAAATAAAAGTGGCAGATGCTGCAATGTGTTTAAAACATATAGAAGCGGGAAATATGCAGCAAAAATGCAGGCTCACATATGGAAATATTCTTTTTTTAAAGAGAGTGAGAGGGAAGAGTATCATTCCATTACTTTGCAAACATACTCATAGATATACTCAATTTGCTGTGACAAGATAAACACCAGAGAGCATGGTATATTTATTTTTCTGATTCAGCAACAAGATTCAGACTAGAGATTATAGCTACCCGAGACAGACTGCCAGAAATCAAATCCCAATAAAATGTTTCTTCCTCTTCTGTGTGACATTCTAACATATTCAACATATGTCATATAACTCTTTATTTCACCTTTTAAATTACCTATAATGTCTGACTACATAAGTGGTGTGGTGGCCTAGAGATGAATATGCTCACCTCCCACTTGGAAGGTTGAATATTCAATCTTAGGTAGATATTTCTCTATCAGGGTGCAAACAGAGGTTATCTGCTGTGAACTCTGCATAGGCATCAGGAAGGGCACGCAGCCAGTAAATGCTCAGCTCCATTCAGTTGCCCCAACTCCACCCTGATAAAAAGGATTATGGGGTTGTAAAAATAAAAAAAAACTATATTGTTTGAAAAGGTAGAGAATTCAGTAGAAAGCATCTGCTTTGCAAATAGATGTCTCCATTCAATCAGTAGAAGACCTTGGAATACTAATATCAAATGATCTAAGTGCCAAAGCCCACTGCAACAATATCGCCAAAAGGGCTTCTAGAGTTGTTAACCTGATCCTACACAGCTTCTGCTCTGGCAATCTCACACTACTCACAAGAGCCTACAAAACTTTTGCCAGACCCATCCTTGAATACAGTTCATCTGTCTGGAACCCATACCACATCTCGGACATCAACACCCTTGAAAATGTCCAAAGATATTTCACCAGAAGAGCCCTTCACTCCTCCACTCGAAACAGAATACCCTACAAAAGCAGACTATCAATCCTAGGTCTAGAAAGGTTAGAACTACGTCGCCTAAAACACGATCTAAGTATTGCCCACAGGATCATATGCTACAACGTTCTACCTGTCAATGACTACTTCAGCTTCAACCTCGACAACACAAGAGCACACAACAGATTCAAACTTAATATTAACTGCTCCAAACTTGACTGTAAAAAATTACTTCAGCAACTGAGTTGTCGAAGCGTGGAACTCATTACCTGACTCAGTAGTGTCAACCCCTAACCCCCAACATTTTTCCCTTAGACTATCCATGATTGACCTCCCCAGGTTCCTTAGAGGTCAGTAAAGGGCTTACATAAGTGCACCAGTGTGCCTTCCATCCCCTGTCCAATTGTCTCTCCTTATCTCATTTATCTTTTCTTCCTTTCAAATATGTTCACCTATACTTTGATATCTTTTCTTCTATTCTTTTCTTTATTCATATCATTACATATCTATTCTCTTCAATGTGTATTATGTATTGGACAACAACAACAACAACAACAACAACAACATAAATAAATAAATAAATAAATAAATAACACCAGATCTTGAGAGGGCTGTGAAAGATGATTCCTATTTAAAATTTAGGAAAATCACTTTCAAAAAGGTCAATAGAGAGATACAAGTATTCGTGGGATGATTCAGTACACTCTTAGCCATTTTCCTTTCTTTGGACAAACTTTAAAACCTGGAAAGTTTTTCCAGAAATCTTGGAACTGATTTTGCAAGAAATACTATTGATCCAACTTAAACTTTCAGACTTCCTTCAAACAAAGAATTTCCAGTGTGTTTAGAGAAAATTTCCAACAGTTTTCAACTAATTCTCATGTGCAGGATAGCCCTAAAAATGAACAAATTAGTGAGGAAAAAATCTTCATAAAAATTATTTTCATCAAAGATAATTCAAATGAAAACAAAAAGAATTTATGATAAACTATAATGAATAGATAATGCATGTAATTGTGCATACTTGATTATAAGAGATATACACAAGTATCCCATGTTTCATTGAACAATCACCCCTTCATTGGGGTTATGATCCCCTTAGCATCAAACACTTCAGTTAAAACCCAAAGGAAGTCAACATGAAGAAATTCAAACAAGTTTTTTTTCAGTAGCTTTCAAAGGAAAGCTACCTTTGAGAAATTAATGAAGAATTTATTTATCCTCTGGAGAAACTCAAAGGACTTGTCTATGCAGTCTTCAGGCTATAAATTTGATGGAACATTTCAAGAGGTTATTCATACTCAGTTCTAAAGATATATTATGGAACAAGGAGAGGAGGAAGTATGGGAGATAAGGAGGAGGAGGAGAATATCTATCTATCTATCTATCTATCTATCTATCTATCTATCTATCTATCTATAATCTATCCGTCCATCCATCCATCCATCCATCCATCCATCCATCTATCTATCTATCTATCTATCTATCTATTGAATTTATATACAATAAATAAATGGCCTTTTTACCCATGGCGAATAGTCCAGGAAAGGATGTAACTGGTACCCAACCCACAGTTGCACAAAGGCCCTCCTGGTCACAATCACCACATACTCTTATTCCCTTTAATGGTTTGAAAACCTTTCTGAAAATTCACAGATGCAGCAACTTCAGGATGCCTCATACATCCCAGCGACTGCTCAGGGCCCACAGAGTTGGCTTTCTCAAAGTTCCGTCAGCCAGACAATGTCATCTGGCAGGGCCTAGGGGAAGGGCTTTCTCTGTGGCTGCCCCGGCCCTTTGGAATGAGTTCCTCCCAGAGATTCATACTGCCCCCACTCTCCCTGCCTTCCACAAAGCTTTGAAGACCCACCTCTGCAGGCAGGCTTGGAGCCATTGAAACCTGACATCTTGCCCCGCCCAATGAATGAATGTTGGATATGTGATGTGTGAATCTGTTTAGTTTCAATGGTGGGTTTTTTAGCATACAGTTTTATGTAAGATTTCTAACATGTTGTAAGCCACCCTGAGCCTCAGGAGAAGGGCGGCACAGAAATTGAATGAATGAACAAACAAACAAACAAACAAAATAACTAACTAACTAACTAACTAACTAACTAACTAACTAACTAACTAACTAACTAACTAACTCCAGGGTGCTTTGAAATATATACTGTACACTGATTCTGCACAACAGGAAACCTCATAATACAATTGTACAGTGTTGTTTTATTTAACTATTTATCCAAATTTAAGGGCTACCTGCCTGCTTAAAACTCTGGGTAGCTTACATAGAAAAAAGAAAAAACCCTGCCTATGAAGACGCAATGAAGCCTATCTGAACAGAGAAAAAATGTAATGATTCTTAGCAGACAAGTAAACATAACAAAAGGGTTAAATTGCAATCCCCCTCTCTCAAGGAATGGGAGACCAACCTGTTTTTTTGTTTTTATGTTTTCATAAATATCACAAGAAGGGGATGTCGTTGAATAGGGAAGAGTTGGCAAAACCTTTTGGTACCGAGTGCCAAAACAGGGGCGCACATGTTAAGGAAACTGGAAGAGCAGCTACCTGGTGTGCATGCGCATGCCAGGAAGATGATTTTCTGGTTTGCAGCGGACACATGTGCACTGGTCTCCTGATCTTCCAGTTTCTGGTTACGCATGTGTGTGCAAAGACCAGCTGGCCAGTGCGCATGAATGCATCAGAAACTGGAAGATCATCTTTCTGTGTGTGCATGAGCACTGTGTAGCTGTTCTTCCACTTTGCAGCACTCCTGCTGTATGAAGACCACCTGGCTGCACCTGAACCTGGAAGAGCAACAGGTGATGCCTACATGCCCTGAGAGATGGCTATGTGTGCCACTTCCAGCATGCATGCCATAGGTTTGCCATGATGGGCATAGGGCAAGCACTGCTTGTTTGCTTGATCCTGCAAGAGAAACCTGTTTAACCCCCAACTTTGAGTCTACTGATTCTGCCTGACTCAAAAATAAGCAAAACCCAAAACACCACAAAAAAATCCAGTCTGAATTGTGAGATTTGCTGCAACTGTTGAATCCAGGTTCTCTGCTTGAATATGAAAGTCTTGTTAAACAGACATTCGGAAACAAAAGAAATTCACCATGTATTTCTGCATTACCAAGCACGGTATTAAAATTCCACTGGCGAGCTGCTAAACAAAATCCTTAGGCCGGTGAGGAGCTCAAAATGCTAAAACGATGTCTTCGTTGACTGTAACCGCATACTAAAAGCATTGCCCCATCATATCATATGGGAGAGAAGAAAGTTCACATTCCATTACAATATGACAAATGTCTAAGTTTAAAGCGCTCATGCTGAGTTCCTAAAATTAATTAAAATCTTGCACACGCTAAAGGAAGCAACAACAGCTCCCGCACATCTCCACCTACATACCTCGCAGTGCTCTCTCTGTCATGAAATTAAAGTTTGGATTAGCCTTCAGATTTGATTAATCAGTGTTCAAAGAGTTTTACTGGTGCACATGGTGGAAGCAGTTGGGTTGAAATAAATTAGAAGAAGCTTTTCTATCCCTCCTGCCTCCTGCCAAGCTCCAGACTTGACCTCCGAAATTTCTCAAAGTATAATTATTAGTCCCCTTGACTCTTGATTTGTCTCATTTATTTCAGCTGTTTTGCAAAAAAAATAGAGCTGCTGGTTGCTGGTCGATGATGTGTTAGTCATTCTTCCATATAAAATAGATTGTAGTAATAGGGAAAGAAAGGGTTGTGCGTCCCATTGACTAGTGAGAAACAAAATAATAGCTTGAGAAACAAAAACACGATTACAACCTTCTATTTAACAAAATCAGAATGCATCTGTAAAGCACAACACATTTTTCTGAAGCTGAAGTTAGGCTGATATAAATTTTAGTTCTTTGAAATAGAAGAAAGAGAAATAGAAGGGGTTGGAAGTGAAAGAGGAGGGAGGGAGGGAAGGAAGGAAGGAAGGAAGGAAGACAAAGCAATGCAATAAAACAAGACTAGATTAAAAGGATAAAAGCCAAAATGAAAAAAATAAATAAAACAAATGTTCATCCTAAGAGCTAAATATTTAAAACTCATAAAACTGAACCACTTAGAAGAAAGCCATTGGCAGGGAAAACACATTTCCTGAGACCCATCATGTGAGATATTTTCAAGGATTTCCATCTGCTGAGTCTTACACATGGGGTAACAAAATGATGTGAAGTAGGTATTCTGTTAAGGATGCCCTAACAGTTTTTCTAATGTGGCTATCCAGCTTGATCAATTTACTGAAGGATTCAACTGTAATGATTACGTATAATACTTACTCTGTCCAAGAACATAATTTGGAGCTGTTGGAACTTTTAGAAATTGCTTGCCCTTTCTTTTGCTCTTTGACCACTAAGTCTCTGCCTTGATTGTTATTTTTTTATTTTATTTATGAATTTAATCTCTGTAGTTACCCAGTTCACCCAAGATAAAATTATAAAACAATTAAATACAGTATTTTAAAAATATAAACAATCACAAAGTAAGCAAGAATAAACAGCCATGATGATTAATCAATCAGAATAGAGCGGAGATGGGTGAGTGGGGGGTGTTAGAGGTCTTCTAGTCCAATCCCCACTTTCAGAGAAATGGCTCTCCAATCTCTTCTTTAAAATCTCCAGTGTTGAAGCATTCACAACTTCTGAAGGCAAGCGGTTCCACTGATTAATTGTTCTCATTGTTAGGAAATTTTTCCAGATTACTTCTCTCTTTGATAAGTTTCTATTCATTGTTTCATGTCCTTCCCTCTGGTGCTTTGGAAGGTAAATTAACCCCCTCTTCTTTGTGGAAGCCTCTCAAATGCTGGGATACTGTTATCATGTCATCCCGGTCCTTCTTTTCTCTAACCTATTCATTGATATGGTGAATATGATATCAAGGCTCCGACTGATGAACTCAAGCAAATCCGAACCCTGAGTCTTGGCTCCTTCTCAAAGGTCTTCTTTAATGAGCACATCATACTGGCAAGGCTTCAATGGAAGTAACCCCATCCCCAAGTGTCACAGGCCACTTTGGCCAATTGAGTTAATTGGTGGGCTCTTCAGGTACTCCTTTCCCAACCTTGTTTGTTGCCAGTTGAGATTACTTCAGTTCTCATGAGAAAACTCTTTGCTGTATCTAGTAACGCATTCCTATTTCCTTCCCTCTTTCTTCCTCTGTGTGGCACCTGAGGGACAGAGATATGGCTGCAGACAGGTTCAGTTCAAAATTGACACATGAATTTGAGCGAACTCTGGAACAGAGTGTGCTGTGGGGGTTGCAAAGGTTGGGCAGGACTTAGCAGTGATGGGCTACGAGCTGGAATGCTAAATTTTGCTCACCGCCATGGCTCGTACGTTCTTGCAGGACCAGCGGAATTTTGCTGCTGCACATGTGGAGGTAGCAAAATTGCACCCATGTTTCGGCGAGGTTATGCCTGCAGCTCTATGCGCGATTTTGCAAATGGGACTTAGTCAATGGACAAAAGATAATTCCAATTGCTTCAACCGCAACAACACAAGAGCACGCAACAGATTCAAACTTAATATTAACCGCTCCAAACTTGACTGTAAAAAATATGACTTTAACAATCGAGTTGTCAAAGCGTGGAACTCATTACCGGACTCAATAGTGTCAACTCCTAACCCCCAACGTTTCTCCCTTAGACTATCTACAATTGACCTCTCCAGGTTCCTAAGAGGTCAGTAAGGGGTGTACATAAGTGCACTAGTGTGCCTTTCGTCCCCTGTCCAATTGTCTTTCCTTTATGTCATATATCATATATATTTTCTTCCTTTCATATATCTTCTCCTCTATTTTTACATATTATCTTTATATATATTACTTCATGTCTATTCTCTTCCATATGTATTGTGTATTGGACAGATGAATAATTTTTAAAAAAAAAAAGATATTTCTTGAAATTCAGACCTTCCTATCCCCCACTTTGTAACAACTACTTTGCAGTCATTAACACTTACATGTTGCATGATATAAAATATTCATAAAGCTTTCTAGGCCAACTGTCCATGCAACATCTTTTGACACCAATATTCCAAGTTATTGTCTGTCAAATTCCTTTATAGACTTTGTAGTAATCATACTGGGGGAAAGGGTTGGTAAGAATAAAATGCAATCTCTATGCTAGCTCCTGCTATGGTGGATTTTTGTTTATATATATATATATATATATATATATATATATATATATATATATATATATATATATATATATATATATATATATATGGGGTTTTTTAAAGTCTGTCACAGCCTAAGCTGAGCGATTAGCCATTGACTTTGATCAATATTTTAAAGTCCAACACTAATAGGAAGAATGAGAAACAATTATAGAGCATTACTGTTGAAGCATTATTCAAGCTTCAGCATGTCTTTAAAATCTTCTGCCTTTTTTCCATCAAATAAGGTGTTCTATAAATAATCTGGCATAAGGAATCGCTTTTTACCTGAAAAAGTAGACAGCATTTTTCTTCAAATTAACTACTATTGATAAAAGATTCTTTGCCATGCAGAATGTTGGCAAAGAATCCTTTATCAATTTCCATAACTTGATCTTCTTTTAAAAAGAATGATATTGAATGAGCTGTTGGCTTTTGGGTTTCTTGCCAAACCGTTTGTTCCTTGAATGACCTGAAATGTCCTTAGTATATTGGAAAAATCCTTCACTAACTGGAATGGCCTTTTTTCTTTACTGGAGTCCACAATAAAAAATATAACCCTTTAAGCATGGTAATATTATCTGTTTTCAGCCAGACAAAGATTAGATTTAACAGATTGGGTTCAGCTCTGTTTTTTTTTAATGTTCAGCTATATTGTGTATTCTTCTATAAGATTCAAACTTTTGATGTTAATAATATTAGGTAGAAAAAAGAACCAAAAGGAGAATAGCTAAGACCTTTCAGTGATTCCTGTTAGCAAGTAAAGTTTAACTATAGCAAAAGAAGATAATAAAAAGTGGTGGTATGATGCATAAGAGCTGGGATGGTGCAATGGTTAGAATGAATACTGCAGGCTTCTTCTGTTGACTGACAGCTGCCAGGAGTTTGGCAATTCAAGTTTCACCAGCTCATTAACTCACCAACTTCCATCCTTCTGAGGTAGGTAAAACGAGGAGCCAGATTATTGGGAGCAATATGCTGAGACAGGGTTTAAAGAACTGTGAAAGTTATATAAGTCTAAGTGCTATTGCTATATTTAGGCATAGGCTTCAGTTTGTCCCTCATGTTTCTTAAAATATTTTTAATAAATGCATTGTCATCCTGCCCTGCATACTAGAGTTGAAAGTAAGATTCTATTCCCATAGATATATTTACACCATCCCATATAGAATACATGCTGCAATACCGTTTGTGTTCCTTCTTGGTGTACAGAGACGAAGACAACATTCCTTGATATTTTATGCCAAGTAGACTTCATCTCCTTTGACAGCTAGAAAGTCAATAGAGATTTGATAGGAAAACAGCTGCACTTGTCTTGTCTCTTCTATATCTCGAAGAGTGTGCTTATGCAGAGCTTTCAATTACAACCCAAACTGAGACAAAAGAGGCCAGTCTTCAGATTGTCAAGGAATGTACAAATGCCAAAGTAGCAGATTTAGAATATATAAGAAAATGCAGTGAAAACGAGAGAGAGAGAGAGAGAGAGAGAGAGAGGGAGGGAGAGATTGAGAGAGAGACGGGCTATAGTTCTTATTACTTTGTATAGCTAGTACTCGACATATAACCACAATTGAGTCCCAAATTTATGTTGCTCAATGAGACATTTGTTAAGTGAGTTTTGGTCCATGTTATGACTTTTCTTACCCCAGGACACTGCAACCATCATAAATATGAATCAGTTGCCTAACTGTCTGAATTTGAACCATTGCAAAGATTGCAAATGTAAAAAATGGTCATAAGTCAATTTGGGGGGGGGGGGGGTTCTGCTGTAACTTCGAATGATCTCCACATGAACTAGTGCAAGTCAAGCACTACCGCTGGGGGAGATCATCCAAGGGCATGGGGTGAGGTATCATCAGTACGCTGTTGATACCCAGCTGTACATCTCCACCCCATGTCCAGTCAATGAAGCAGTGGAAGTGATGTCCGGTGCCTGGAGGCTGTTGGGGCCTGGATGGGTGTCAACAGACGCAAACTCAACCCTGATAAGACGGAGTGGCTGTGGGTTTTGCCTCCCAAGGACAATTCCATCTCTCCGTCCATTACCCTGGGAGGGGAAGTATTGACCCCCTCAGAGAGGGTCTGCAACTTGGGCATCCTCCTCGATCCACAGCTCACATTAGAGAAACAGCTTTCAGCTGTGGCAAGGGGGGGCGTTTGCCCAGGTTCACCTGGTGCACCAGTTGCGGCCCTATTTGGACCGGGAGTCACTGCTCACAGTCACTCATGCCCTCACCACCTCGAGGCTCGACTACTGTAATACTCTCTACATGGGGCTACCTTTGAAGAGTGTTCGGAAACGATCGTGCAGAATGCAGCTGCGAGAGCAATCATGGGCTTCTCTAAGCATGCCCATGTTACTCCAACACTCCGCAGTCTGCATTGGCTGACGATCAGTTTCTGGTCACAATTCAAAGTGTTGGTTATGACCTATAAAGCCCTTCATGGCATCGGACCAGGATATCTGCGGGATCGCCTTCTGCCACATAAATCCCAGCGACTGGTTAGGTCCCACAGAGTTGGCCTAGCTCCCCCCAGAGATTAGGATTGCCCCCACCATCCTTGCCTTTCGTAAACTCCTTAAAACCCACCTCTGCCATCAGGCATGGTGGAATTGAAACATCTCCCCCTTGCCCATGTAGTTTTTGTGTATGATTTGATTGTGTGCTTGTTTTTTATATATTGGGGTTTCTTTTTTGGACTTTTTAATCTAAAACTGTAATTTAGATTTTTAAATATTAGATTTGTTACTATGTACTGTTTTTTTACCATTGTTGTGAGCCACCCCGAGTCTGAGGAGAGGGGTGGCATATAAATCCAATAAATCTACTCTAATCTAATCTACCTGTATATTTTATTGGGGAAGGATATCCAGATTACAGGGACTCATATGACGCATTCCAAAGATGTGTTGATCCAACAAGAAACTTGAGGTATCTTTACCTTGAATGTGGCCTGTATTTCTGTACTTTTCGGAGCTTACAAAAGCATCAAGAATTTCTCACAAATACTTCCACCCTGAAATTTTTAAGACAAGCAACTAGCAGACAGCAAAACGATGATTATTTTTAAAAAAAGAATGCAGAATGGAACATACTGAATTTTTCTCAAATAAAAGACACACCTTCCCCCTCCCTAAAAGAGGGTGGGAATGTTGGTGCATCTTATACCCTGAATACAACCATTTTTTTCCTCCAAACCCCCCGCCTCCGCGTCCCAGGGCCTGTTTTTGTGAAAAACTGGACTTTGCAGGTTTGGGAGCCCTGCAAAGTGCTCCTGGGGGCCATGGAAGACAAAAACATTTTTCTTACTTATCTTTTCAAAATCTTTTCTATTCTATTCTATTCTATTCTACTCTACTCTATTGTGTAACTACCCGGACACCTAGATTCCTCCCACAGTTACTACTACAGCTAAGTCAGATACCTCCTATTCTATTATTATGCATTTGTTTTTTCCTGCCTAAATGCAAGATCTTTTTTCATCACTGAACTTTATCTTTTAAAAAAAAAATTAAAAAATGTTTTTATTTACAAGTATACTTTATCTTGGAGCATAATGCTTATGTCTAGAAGAAGAGCCTTTTCTGCCATGCCTCCCAGACTTTGGAACATTTTACCACCAGATGTGAGGTTTACCCTCACCCTCTTGACCTTCTGGAAGAGCCTCAAAACTAAGAGAGAAGAACCCAATCCATACTGAGTGTGTACTCGGTTCCTAGATTTATCTAATACTTGCTATTTTAATGTTTCTATTTAGGGAGGGAGGGGTTTTTGTATTTGTAAGCTATTAGATTCTCCTAACAAAAGGAGATCAGAGGCACAGCAAGAAGAATAGTCTTTATTGTATCTCAGCTGTAACAAATGCAGAATCCCAATTGGCTCCAGGCGAACTGCTTTTAAGGGTTTGCTTGGAGGCAGCCGGCTTCTGACAGCCATTCAAAACTCCCACTCGCAGCTGGCCCAATCAGTGACCAACATGTAAATTTAGACCATACCTCAGTATATAACATAAGCCACTCAGGGTTGCTTTGGATGGAGATGGGAACATGTACAATCAATTTAATTAACAGATACAAATTAGAATTCCAGTTTCCAAAGACCGCACCTCATATATTAATATATAACTTAATCTACAGGAAATGTGTAATCTGCTTCATACAGGGCTACTTTTGAAATGTATCTGAAAATTGCAACTGGTACAAAAATGGGTTACCATAGTTTGCTGGACTATGTAAAATATAATGATTACACAATGCCTGTAAGGAAAGATCTGCACCAGCTGCCTATTGCCCACTAAGCAAAATTTAGAGATGCTATTATCATCTCTTGCATTTTGAATCTGCTGAGTTGCTTAGGATGAGACCTTTAAAACTCAATTATCTAGTATAGAAGATTTACTCAAGAGGATTTTTCAACACCTTGCATTCACAAAGGTATTTGGTTGGGCCACATTTTTTCTTATGGTTTAAGAAATATGGCAAATGTAATACTACTGAAGACTACTACAATATCTTTTTGCTCGAAATGCAGAGAATCATTAAATTATATGTACAATTAATTATCAGCAAAACCAAGAAAAACAAATTAGCCATAAAGAAGAGGAAGCTCCAATCCAAAAAAATACCCATTAGACGGAAAAGCAAAACTGGCTATGTTGCTAAATTTAAAAGCTGCTACAAAAATCTATGCCACCAATTAAAGACCGAATGTATCAGTTATCACATCAATCAAGAAGCAAACTTTCTGCGGACAAATTCCAAATGCGCCTTCTACAACTTTATGAACAACAACTCATAGACTTAAGATCCATCCCACCCCTCAAAGGTCAAATGTTAAAAAAAATATAATGATGAAGCTGTTAAAGGCAACCTCTTTAACATATTCTTTGGCTCCATTTTTGTAAACATCTGTGACTCATGCCCAATATTTCCTAATCACACTCCAAACAATTGTAACAATCTAACACAAATCAATTTTACAGAAGATAATGTTGGAAAAGCATTATGCAACCTAAAACAATCTCTGACAGTCTATGTATATATTTCTTAACCCTGCTGTTCTGTTTTCAAAGACTATACACTTGTTCTGTTCCTGGGTCTATTTGACCTGGACTAAAAAAAGATTGATTTTAGCTACTCGAAGTGTTTTTTAGAATACCTTTTGCATTTGTTTACTAATTTGAACATTTCTGATCATAAACAAATGAAAAATGAAATGAAAAAAATAATGTGTATTTGTTCATTTTCCTCATAAAAGCCCCCACCACCAGCTGTGTGCAATTATGTTCATTTATATATAGATTAGGCTGCAAGTTCCAAATTTTTTGAATACCTTTTGCATTGGTTTACTAATTTGAACATTCCTGATCATAAACAAATGAAAAATGAAATGAAAAAAATAATGTTTAGTTGTTTACTTTGCTCAGAAACACCCCCCCCCAAGACTGTGTGCAATTATGTTCGCTTTATATATAGACCAGGCTGCAAGTTCCATATTGCATCCTTGTTTTTAGTACAATGGATTTCTTGCATAAAGTTAGTTGTCTGGGTTTCATTTACTTACTTTTCTGTGTACTTCATCCAGTGGTGGGCTGCAGGCGGAACAAACCGGTACACAGCACCGGTAGCAAAATTTTGATCACAAAGAAGAGAAAATTTAATAAAAGAGAGAAATTGCAATAGGTATGGTGAAATTCCATATATTTATGAAAACTGCTGGAACTGTTTGTGGCAAGTCAAGTGAAATTAAGAACATATTCTAATAACAAGAAACATTTAAATTTAGTTATATCCAATCTTGAGTAGATAGTTCCATGTCTTTATACATTTGTTCTCCATCACTTTGACCTACATCTGCTCACTGATTAGCTTCACTTATCTGTCTCCCGAAAGAGTAACGTTACATAAGGTTCAAACTTCAATTAAAATAGTTTTTTCAGGATACTCATATCAAACATATAATTAAGGCAGGTGCACTTTATAAAATGAAACTTCAAGACAGGTGCACTGTACTGAAGTAAAAATAATCTATTGAAGTATCTATTAACTTGTGTATCCATTCTTTTCCTTTACTCTCCTGTAATTTGCTATCATAATTAATAAAGGCATATGCTCTTCATTTTTAAAGCAGGCAATTATAAATGGCAGTAATGTTCATAGGTTAGCAACAGTTAAGTGTGCTCTGCTTAACCCACTGTTAACAAGATAAAGTCTCCCAGAAATCAATCCAATTTTGGGGGAGGGCATGGAAGCTATATTTTTCTTGACAGAAATATATAAATTTGGGATAGCTGATTCTTGAGATATTTTTTAAACAGTTTCCTAATATGCAGCACCACCTAGGTAATTCTTTGAATATTTTTAAAAAGCATACTTAAGTAGATAGTTTCAAAACATTGAACCATCTCGACTATGATATTCACATATGCAAAGCCATTTTAAGAAGACTCTAGTCTGTTGTGGTTATCTCTGGCCCAGCTCCTGCCCCAAGGACTGTGGATGTGGGGGATACATCTACATGCTGCAGGCCTGTTTTGCCCCCGGTGGAATCTGCTGATGAAGACTCCTCTGACCAAGAAGATACGAGTGACAGGGACGATGAGAGTGTGGCAGACAGCTCAGAAGGAGATCAATTATCTAGCTCCTCCTTGGATTCAGAACAAGAGTTAATGATACAGCCACGCATGCGGAGAGCGATGCATAGGCAACAACAACTGAGAGATTATTATCAAAGAAAATGAGGCCACCTGTGGTTGGGTGGGGCTGTGGTAATTAGTGAGGCTGCTATAAATAGCAGCCTGTGGGTTTGGCCATTGTGGAGGATTATCTGATCGTTGTGTTTCATGACTGCTCTACTGACTTTGACCTTTTGTGTGCTGATTTTCCCCCGCTTTGAAACTAAACCAGAGAAAAGTGTGTTTCACTTTGTGAAAGAAGAAGGACTGTGAATTGCCTCACAGCTGCAAGCCAAGTATCACAGAACTGATAAGGGACTTGTACAAATTACCAGTTTGTTTGGAGATGAGTGCTCTTTGCTATACCAAAAGAGGGCTTAGGTTAAGTGAATTTTCATTATAAAGAACATTGTTTTGAATTTTCAAACGTGTGCGTGTCTGAAATTTGTACCTGTGAATTTTTGGGAGGAGTCTACCAGAGAGCCCGACAGAACATAGTCTAAATTATGCTTCTTCTAGGCATGTTTGTCATTCCTTCAAACATTTTATGCTCAAATTGCATTTCAGGTACTGTAATCTGAGCACTACATACAGTACATTACATATTTTTTTTGTTTTCTATTTATTAAAATATTGACTTTTAAAATTATGGTTATTGTTTTAAATAATGTTGTATCAATCCCTGCTTAGCTGGATGTTAGCTGTTGAAGGAAAGGTGTTCTGATCTTTTTGTTTTCTTTTAGTCTCTTTTGAATGGTGTATACATGTGGTTTATATTTATATGGTTATTCACCGCTGTGGTTATGTGAATGACAGGTTTCTGGAATTCCTAGCATTTTTGGATGTATCCAGGTGAGGGCTACTGCCCGGATTTTTTTTTTGGGGGGGGGGTGCAGCATGGTAGCAAAAATGGAGCTCCACCCCAGAGCACCCAATTTATTTGTTTGTTTATTTGTTTGTTTTGTCTAGTACATAATGAGTAGAAATAACATATCAATTTACATGAAAAATGGATTAGAAAAACATTGGGATAATAGAGAAGAAAATGAACATTAAAATAATGGAGTTCAAGTCCGTGATGCAAGTAAAACACAAAAAGACATTTGGACAGGGGACGGGAGGCAATCTGGTGCACTTATGTACGCCGCTTACTGACCTCTTAGGAATCTGGAGAGGTCCATAGTGGACAGGCTAAGGGTAACATTTTGAGAGTTGGGGATGGCACTACAGAGTCAGGTAGTGAGTTCCATGCTTCGACCACTCGAAGCATGTTGTTTTTACCACTGTTGTTAGCCGCCCCGAGTCTTTGGAGAGGGGCGACATACAAATCCAATAAATAAATACATAAATAAATAATACTCTATTACTAAAGTTGTATTTTTTGCAGTTGAGTTTGGAATGATTAACATTAAGTTTGAATCTGTTGTGTGCTTGTGTGTTGTTGTGGTTGAAGCTGAAGTAATCATTGACAGGGAGGATGTTGCAGCAAATGATTTTATGGGCTAGGCTTAGATCGTGTTTAAGGTGATGTAGTTCTAAGCTTTCAAGACCCAGGTTTGTAAGTCTAGTTTCGTAGGGTATTCTGTAACGAGTGGAGGAATGGAAAGCTCTTCTGGTAAAGTATCTTTGGACATTTTCAAAGGTGTTTATATCCAAAATGTGGTGTGGATTCCAGGCTGATGAGCTGTATTCAAGGATAGGTCTGACGAAAGTTTTGTTTGCTCTGGTTAGTAGTGTGAAATTGCCTGAGCAGAAGATACGTAAGATTAGATTAGCAACTCTTGAACCCTTTTTGGTGATATAGTTGCAGTGGGCTTTAGCACCTAGGTCATTTGATATGAAAACTCCCAGGTCTTTTATGGAGTGAGAGTTGTCTGTAAGATCTTGTTTATTCAGCTTGTATTTGATGTTCTGATTCTTTTTGCCAATGTGTAGGACTGAACATTTGTTGGTTGAGATTTGAAGTTGCCAGATGTTTGACCATTTCGACACAAAATCTAGGTCTTCCTGGAGAGTGGCTGTGTTATTGGTGGTGTTGAAAAGTTTTACATCATCAACGAAGAGGACACAGTTACTTGTAATGTGATTGAAAAGGTCACTTATGTAGAGAATGAAGAGTGTTGGTCCCAGTACACTGCCTTGGGGAACTGAAGTACACTGCACTGAAAGATGTTGAAAGAAAATGCAGAGTATCCTGCATAAGCCAAGCCTAGAGTGTGGTAGTAAAATTTTTGGTAGCCCTTCACTGGATGTGTCCATTTTGGTTTGGATGCTCAGTTTTCCAATTGAAATTACCATATATACTCGAGTATAAGTCGATATTTTCAGCACAAAACTGTCCCAAAGCTCCACAGTTCTGATGTGAAAGGCAGGGAGGAAAAAAACCTCATGGCTGGCAACACAGGGTTTTTTTCTTTCTGCTTTTGCTACCCCTCAGCTGCCAGATTGGCAGCAAGCTGAACCAATCACAGCTCCTTCTCTACACAGAAAGGAGGCACTGAGAGAGCTATCAGATTGGCAGCAGGTTGTACCAATCACAGCTCCTCCTCTACAGGAAGCACTGGGGGAAGGGGCGGGAAGGTTGAAGAGACTTTCAGAAGGAAGGAATCATGGCTTTCTCTTCTGATCAAGCCAGCAACAATATTTTACAAGTAAATAAAATGTACAAGTAAAATGTAAGTTACCCATTTAAATTTGATTAACAGGATAGGTTATTTTGTAAGAAAATGTTGCTTAAAGTGGGGATAACTCTGTATAATTAAACTTTTTCTTCCAACTATACTTATCCTACCCAAGATGATTGTTAATGCTGACTTGTTTAAAACAATACAAAGGTTAGGATAGTATAATAGTATGAATTTTGTCATTAATCATTTGTTCTACAAATTTGTTCTACAAATTAATATGAATAGATTTACCTTTTTTAAAGGGTATGGTTACTCCTTATGCAAGATAAATATCATGTAGAAGAAAGATTTTACAATTAATGATTGAGTAACCCCCAATTGGTATTTACTGATCTATTGAGATAGTAATAATGATTTTAACTTATGAAATACATTTTAAATGGAAAATCTGAATATTTATCATATGGAAGTTTGATTTAAGCAATTGTTTTGAAAGAATATATGAAATCCCAATTATTAAGAAAATTATAATGATATTGTAATGAAGATTAAGATAACAGGTTTTAAGATTAAGATAACATTCCTAAAGATATTTTAAAAGGTTTTTAGAATTTAAAAAAAAGAAAGATCTTGGAAGGAAAAAAGTTACATAATACAGGGTTGGAAGTCATGGAGGTCTTCTAGTCTAAACCCTTGCCTAAGCAGGAAACCGTATACTACTTCAGACAAAATGGGTATCCAACATCTTCTTAAAAACTTCCAGTGTTGGAGCATTCACAACTTTTAGTGGCAGGCTGTTCCACAGATTCATTGTTCCAACTGTCAGGAATTTTCTCCTTAGTTCTAAGTTGCTTCTCTCCTTGTTTAGTTTCCACCCATCGCTTCTTGTTCTGCCCTCAGGTGCTTTGGAGAATAGGTTGACTCTTTCTACTTTGTGGCAAACTCTGAGATATTGGAAGAATGCTATCATGTCTCCCCTGGTCCTTTTTTTCATTAACTTAGATATACCCAGTTCCTGCAACCGTTCTTCATATGTTTTTTTTTTGTTCTCCTAAAAAAACAATTTTAAGAAGCTGCAATAGAAGAATATTCCATTTTTATAAGTTATCAGTAACCACTGTATTTTCCACCCTCGACTTATATTCGAGTCAATAAGTTTTCTCGGTTTTTGTGGCAAAAACTTATAATTGGGTCGACTTATACTCGAGTATATACGGGTAAATTTGTCCATGTGTTGTGACATTAAGGATTTTCCATTGTGCCTTCTGACAGATGGCCAGATGGGTGTTCTAAATTCATTTTATTTCTGCCTGTCTGTTACACTGTCCTTACAATGTTAGTTGTAAATAATTCCTGTTGTTTCTTCTTAGACTGTGGATTCTTTTAGTTTAAATTAAGATGTTGTAGAGGGGTTTACCTGACTGGTGTGATGTGGTGATAACAGCATTATCCTTTTCATAGCTTGTGTTGGTTGTACTGAAATGTGCGGTCAGGTACTTTTTGATAAAGTTTTATGGATATCTATTTCGTAGCAAGATGTTGTACATGAGGCTGTCTGTTTCATTTTTCTCATATTCTGGATTGCTGCTGATCCAAATAATGTTGTCACAGAGATCTTCTTGTGAGAGTTTTGGTTGCTACTTTGATAACGGAACACTTGGTTAGTGTGGGTTGTTTTTCAATAGATGAACTGCCACTGTAATGCGATCCATGTGGAATTGTATTTGAAAAATGACACAAATTAATTATAGCTGTGAGAATACTGCAGGGGAGAACTGCTTTTGAAACATGACACCTAAACTCCAATTGTTGTACTGCTTGCTGTTTTTAATTCATATGGTATAATATTTTCAGCATATTGTTTTATTAAGTGTGTTGTTTATTTTTGTTTTATTAAGTGTGTTGTAATATTTTTGTTACAATTAAGCCATTTGTACCATGACTTGAATGCATTTGTTAGGTGGTATTATATACAGACAGACAGACAGACAGACAGACAGACAGACAGACAGCTATTGCCTTATAGGCAGACTGACCAGGTTCAAATCCCGGTAAGGTCATGGCTAGCTGATAAGAGCTAAATAGCTTGAAATAAATCTATACTAGTCTCCCTTCATTTTCATTATCAGAAAAATATGTTACACATATAGAATATAGTTTGTCGGCTATAAAATTAACTGCCTGGATGGCCCTTAGAGGGGCTGAGAGACAAAAAAGAATAATATTATATTATATTATATTATATCATACCATACCATACCATACCATACCATACCATACCATACCATACCATACCATACCATACCATACTATACTATGTTATGGCAATCAAAACCGGTTAAACTGAAAAAGCTTCTTGGATGAGAAGCAAAAAGTTTTTTTTAAAAAATAATCCAAGAAATCCAATTGCTTTTTGTAAAAGCACCTTTGGGATGCTTGGATGATTAAGAATCTCCATAGACACCATTTGGACCTTTCAAACTAGGTTCCTGCCTGTAAAAACTCCTGCTATAAAAGGCTGTTTCATTGTGGTTAAAAGTACAGGTAACCCAGAATTCTTTCTAATGTTAACCTTAATCTGGCCTCCTATTCATTTAAGTCTAACTTCAAAATATTGCTGCTACTATACATATGTGAGAATTTATCACTAATAATATTAAACTAATAATATTAAAACGTTGATTAGGGCAATGTCATTTCATAATGGGCTTTTGTTTCAGATGTAAAACAAAAAAAATTAGACAGATTGTGCTAGCAGAGTCTTTTCTAAATGACTCCATCAGTCAAGAAATAATATCAATTTCATGGCGCATTGACTTGTCCTTGGGACTGTACAGCTTAAAATTATACTAATTTAGAACATTCAATGACCATCACAGGATCATCATCTGCATCTCCAGTAGCAACCGTTCTTGAACAGCATTGATTTTATCAGCAATCCGGAGAAAAATTCACTAATCCTTGATATTGCTCCTGTGGATCAATAAGTTATTATCTATTCTATCATGTATGCAGTTATTGGCTTGTTAATATCAATTCTATGATCCTTTAGCATCATGGAATTGTTTCTCCTATCTCTTCCTTCTTATTTGTATTTGGCATGTATGTGCACCTGTATCTATAAATTATATCATATCTATATCAATATCATCTATAATATATACATATCTATATCTAAATAGATATAGGTGGTCCTATGGAACCGCCATCTGCCGCATGAGTCCCAGCGACCGGTTAGGGCCCACAGAGTCGGCTTTCTCCAGGTCCCGTCGACTAGACAATGTTGTTTGGCAGGACCTAGAGGAAGAGCCTTCTCTGTGGGGGGCCCGGCCCTCGGGAATCAGCTCCCCCAAGAGATTTGCACTGCCCTCAGCCTCCTCGCCTTCCGTAAAAGCATAAAGACCTATTTATGCCACCAGGCTGGGGCCATTAGATCCTAGCCCCCTGGCTGACAAAAGTAGTATGTTTTGTTGTGTGAATGGCAATAAATTATTTAAAATTTTATTAGAGTTTTTAAAAAAGTTTTGTAGTTATATTAATTGGATTTTTAGATATGTATATGGTATATTGCTTTTGACATGTTGTGAGCCTCCCCAAATCCTCGGAGAGGGATAACATAAAAATCCAATAAATAAATAAATCATCTATAATCTACACCTATCTATATGTCTGTCTGTTGGTTTGTCTGTCTAGTTAGCTAGCAAGCTAGCTAGCTAGCTATCCATCTATCCATATCCATATTTGTATCTGTATCTGTCTGTCTACCTATGTATTAATGTATCTGTATCTACATTATATGATATCTATATGTATATAATCTATAATCTATATTCTATACCTATCTATATTTCTATCTATCCAACTATTTATCATCTATATCTATTATAACTTAAAATAGCTTTATTGTCACTTTGTATGTACACTAATTGGCATAGATTAAAATGAAATTTCATTGCATGCAGCTCTCAAAGGATCACCACCTCCAATATAATAAACATGACTGACAAACTGACTGACTGACTGACTAAATAAATAAATATGCATATACCAATATATCAGCGGTGACATCTATTGGTTTGGAAGCTCACGCAAGTGCCACTATCGCAGGTGCTTTCTTGCCCTTTGCATATGTGCAGAAGGCTTTAAACATGTGTAGAAATTAAAGAAAAGAAAATGGCGACAGCTGGGTGGTTGGCGGTGATCTGGTTGGTTGGCCGTGCCTCTCGCTGCTCCTGTTACCAGTTCTCTGAACCACTGGTGGCCCTGTTTTGTTCCCTATGTATAGAGGCACGCACACAAACAAACACACTGAGTATCTATTTGTGTTAAGTCCCCAAACAATTATTCTTCCATGTATACTATCATGGACAAAATAATCAGCTTCAGAAAGATAAGCTTTTAAAAAATATCCACAATGGACTATGAAATGGGACAAATATTACTGAGAGCTTATATGTTGACAATAAACCCACAAAACTAAAACAAATATCTATTTTCTTTTAACAAGGTTTCCCTGCCTGCATCTTCTTAAATATGATTTAACATTCACAGGTTTTGTCCATTAAGCACAGTAAATTAACAGAACTGTTTACCTTTTCTTTATAGCATTAGTAGAGTAGATCCTTAAAGACAATAAATTGCAGCCAACAAAATGCTCTCTTTCTTAAAGCTATAATGTTCAGGGATTGTGCTAGCCTTCAAGGATGGGAAGACACTGCCCTTTGGCCAATCAGGACTGAGTCTCTTCTGTCACACCCTCCCTTTTGACTCAGATCTAGCCATAAAGGACTAGTGTTCCATCCTTGAAGGAATTCAACATCTTTGAGTATCCTGCTTCTACCTGTTTAATGGTGTGAGTTGTTACACACTCTGACATCTATCACAGAGTGGGTAGAGGTGTGAAACGGGCTCTGGCCTTTCCACCCGAAGTGCCTCCAGCTGAAGGCTTGCCTTCTGACATAAAGTAGCAAAATTGCAGCTGTTGAGGAAGCGTGGCTAGGCCCTTCTATCGGCACCAAACAGGAAAAATAGAAGGAAAAGAGGCCCGATCCATGATTGCTGCTGAGTGACTGCCACAGAAGCTTCGCACTTGAGTGGCCCATGTTCATCTCCCACTGTCTGGAGACGGTGCTCCGATAGCTGCATCCAGCGGTAGGGGTGCAAGCCGGAACGCTAAATTGCACTTGCCTCCATGGCTTGTAAATTCTTGCGGGGCCAGTGCGATTTTACTGCTACACCTGTGGAGGTAGAAAAATCATGCACAGAGCCACAGGTGCACCCATTTTTCGGCATGTGCGGAAGCAAAAAAAACCTCACCAAAACACAGAGGTACCTGCAGCTCCATGCACGATTTTGCTATCTCCACAGATGTAGCAGCAAGATTGTGCTGACCCAGAAAAACTTATGAGCCGCTGCGGTGAGCGCAATTTAGTGTTTTGGCTCAAAGCCCACCGCTGTCTACGTCAGCACTCTCTGAATGCTTGAATCATACTTTAGCAAAGGATGAGTAATGAATGAATTTGACAGCAGGCTGGTTTCAGCGCTTGGTGCAAAAAGCTGTTCATTTAATTTAATTTATTAGATTTGTATGCCGCCCCTCTCCGTGGACTTGGAGCGGCTCACAAAAAAATAACACAGTATAACAAATCTAATATTTAAAAAACATTTAACACCCCAACATTAAAACCATGCAACACAATCATTCCATGCCTAAACTATATATGCCTGGGGGTATCTTACTTCCCCCATGGCTGGCAACGTAGGTGGGTCTTTAACAATTTACGAAAGGCAAGGAGGGTGGGGGCAGTTCTAATCTCTGGGGGCAGTTGTTCCGAAGGGCTGGGGCCACCACAGAGAAGGCTCACCCCTGGGGCCCGCCAACCAACATTGTTTAGTTGATGGGACCCGGAGAAGGCCAACTCTGTGGGACCTGTTGGTCGCCCCCCTGATGTCATCAGTGCCCATTATTGGCTACAGCAGGTGTTCCTCATTACCCCAGCACTTGCCGCCAAGTTCAGCCTTCAGTGTGCCTGACAATCTCTGACAGGTGGGCATACGTGATCACCAGTCAGGCACGTATGTGCATCAGTCACTGCCCTGCCTTCCAGCATCTGAGTCTGCCGCCAAAAAGCAAATGGCCGTCAGGACTGCCACGTCGCCACTGAGCCCCTATAAGCACCAAGGGCTATCAGGTCCATTATATATTTAATAAACTGCCTTCACTGTTCCTATCAGGACATATCAGAGCCATTGTATATTCCTCTAATCTGCTTTCCCTGGTCTTCCTTGCCTCTGCATTATGGCAGAATGGAGCAGCAAGGGGAAGGCCAAGTCTAAGTTGGCCCATTCAAGCAAGGGAGAGGGAGTAAAACAGGCACTGCCTCCTCCCCTCCAGCATCCCAGTCAACCAGGGACAGGTCACCTCGTAACTGCCAGCCACATCCCTGGGCAGCCAGACCTAGGTCCACTGCCAAATGGATGGAGGGGCCTGCTTAGGAGGGGATGCTCCCCTCAGACAGGATCAGAACCCCAGGCCTAAGGAGCCTCTTTTCACAGGTACAGCAATCAACAGTCCCCAAGCAGGCAGGGGCCGCCTTCTGCCGCATGAATCCCAGCGACCAGTTAGGTCCCACAGAGTGGGCCTTGTCCGGGTCCCATCAACTAAACAATGTTGTTTGGCGGGACCCAGGGGAAGAGCCTTCTCTGTGGTGGCCCCGGCCCTCTGGAACCAACCAAATCCAATAAATAAATAAATAAATAAAGCACCAAAGGCATGCTTCAGGCCATTCCTGTGACTTCAGATTGTCCCTGGATGATGTCAATTTATGCTTGACCGATGTGGATGTGTGGGACTTCTCAGATTCAGCCCTGGGTACTCAGGTCAGGCATAAGTTGAAACCCTCCCACTCAGGATCCCCTTGAGATCAACTGTGGCAAAAGAAAACAAAGATAATATCAATATTAACAGGTTCCTTGGCTCTAATTCCAAAACGTTTGTAATATAACTTGAACACCATCGGCATTGACACAATCACCATCAAACAGTTGCAAACGGCTGCTTAACTTGGGATAGCTGACATTTTGTAACAATACTTCTAATGCCATCAGACATAAACATCTACCTACTCTTGGGAAAGACTCACTAGCTGAACAAAATCTATCCTGAACATCTGGTTCCCTATAAAACAAACAGCAGCAGCAGCAACAACAACAATATATCCAAAGACTATTAGGTTTGAGCTGAAAAAAATCATTCCTATTTTAAAAAAAACATTTGGGTGTTTTTCTATCTCTGTACGGCAGTGAGAAGGTATTTACTTTTTTCTTTGTTCTCTATTTTTAAAAGACAGAGCAAAATGTGCCATTTTAGTAAGTGCTAGTGGGTGATTGGGTAATGATTAGGAAGGAAGAATGGCTATACAGAAAGAAAGATAATTAGAAATACTCTGATCACTGTTTTATTCCTTCTTGCTTTTATGGGTATAAATAGGCACACAAAAACATGCAGATAAAACTTTCAGCCCAGCATTAACATTATTGCAATATACAGTTAGTCTCAGCTGACTGATTGTAGCACCTGTCTTGCATTTTATTTGGATTTTTTTCCCCTAAACAACTCTCGTTTAGGTATTTGTTACTATGGAAGGTGTTTGTGCTGATGTAGCGTGCTACCCAGAGTCCTTTCAGATTGGGTGGGTTATACGTAAAATATAATAAATACCTAAATATTTCCCTTTAATTATATCTTATTTAGCTACTGTTAATTCTTATCAACCATATCGAAAGATTTCCACCAGGAAATCTGAACTGTTCCCTAACTCCATCCTTCAAGCCTTCTGTGTACTCATTCACTGTAATTGACTTTATCTCTCAGTGTCGCATTGCTGTCATGTGACATTTCACGTTTTTCCCCTTCAGGGACCTGAGTGGGAGTGGCCTGCATGTGATTCATCTGGCCCACGGACCACCAGTTTGACAATCCCTGATTTATCTCATTGCTGTTTTTTCTCTTCTTTTTCCTTCTGCCTTTTCCAACGTTCTAATCATCAGAGAGCTAGATTTTCCCATGATTTGTTCACATAGTGTTTTTTTAAGTTACATTAAAATCATTATTTGAGAATGACACCTTTAATTAATTACTAGCTCATTGTCTCTTACAAAATGATGTACCATGGCCTCAATATGATGCTATGTTCTTTGTTCCCTATGCCATCTGTCTGGTAAACTAGGAAGATTCATTTTTCTTGCTATATTCATGTATACATCTGAACTATTCTGTTCCGTTCCATTCCGTTTCATTCCACTCCACTCCATTCCATTCCATTCCATTCTATTCTATTCTATTCTATTCTATTCTACCCTGTTCTACCCATATCTTTGCAATGCAAAAATCTCTCTTTATCAACTACTTCAGTGAGCGGGGACTCTAGAGTTATTTTTGTTGCTTTGTTCACTCAATTTCAAAGTCAACATGGTAGAATCTAATTAAAAATCCTAGACTCAACTTTTTTTTTTTTGATCTGGAGGTTCTACTGATTCATCTTTTGCTCTGATATTCTAATAGCATACTACCTATGTATTTAACAAAAATCAGGAAGAAGTCAGAGCCCTCTTTAATATAAAATAAAGTTTGCATATAAAAAGCTTTGAACTTCACAGTTATGGCTTTCCTATTCATATTTTTAGCAGCATATCTTGAAAAATCAGCAAAAGGTGGTCATAATAATATGTCAAAGCCAACTTACCACAGGTAAAATTGATGGGTATAATTTAAGATAACAAATTCAAAAGTTAGGCATTGTGTACCTTACAGTGACTTCAATAAACATTGACCAAAATATCACACATCAACATAGGAGGATTTAGAAACATAGAAACATAGAAACATAGAAGATTGACGGCAGAAGAAGACCTCATGATCCATCTAGTCTGCCCTTATACTATTTTCTTTATTTTATCTTACAATGGATATATGTTTATCCCAGGCATGTTTAAATTCAGTTACTGCAGATTTACCAATCACGTCTGCTGGAAGTTTGTTCCAAGGATCTACTACTCTTTCAGTAAAATGATATTTTCTCATGTTGCTTTTGATCTTTCCCCCAACTAACTTCAGATTGTGTTCCCTTGTTCTTGTGTTCACTTTCCTATTAAAAACACTTCCCTCCTTGACCTTATTTAAGCCTTTAACATATTTAAATGTTACAATCATATCCCCCTTTTTCCTTCTGTCCTCCAGACTATACAGATTGAGTTCATTGAGTTTTTCCTGATACGTTTTATGCTTAAGACCTTCCATCATTCTTGTAGCCCATCTTTGGACCCGTTCAATTTTGTCAATATCTTTTTGTAAGTGAGGTCTCCAGAACTGAACACAGTATTCCAAATGAATATCCAGAGATGTCTCTCAAATGGAGGCAAATATACATGTCCCAAGATAATGTTGCACAATCCTGTCTGAGTCTGGCACCAAGACTACAGGTTTTGCCTTCCGAGCTTTCGGACTTGTGCTAGAGCCCATCTTCAGGGGACTTCTCTCTAGCAGAGTGCATGTGGTTTTTATAGCGCCTGTTATAAGTGGATTTTTAGATGTTGATTGGGGTGCATTTTAAATTAGTAAATGTCCTTTGCCTGTGCTGCCCAACCCTTTCCTTCTAAGTACTTGATAGGGCAGCCTATTTCCCAGGCTTCAATCACTTCCCAAACTGTTTCTGTGTCTGCTCATCCAACAATCCAAAAAGAATCCAAACCGCACATACGAACTGAATAAACAATCTCTCACTGCCAACCCACACTCAGTAAAAGACCTTGGAATACTAATATCGAATGACCTAAGTGCTAAAGCCACTGCAACAATATTGCCAAAAAAGCTTCTAGAGTTGTTAACCTGATCCTACGCAGCTTCGGCTCAGGCAATCTCACACTACTCACAAGAGCCTACTTTTGCCAGACCCATCCTAGACTACTTTTGCCAGACCCATCCTAGACTACTGCTCATCTGTCTGGAACCCATACCACATCTCAGACATCAACACCCTTGAAAATGTCCAAAGATATTTCACCAGAAGAGTCCTTCACTCCTCCACTCGAAACAGAATATCCTACGAAAATAGACTAACAATCCTGGGCCTAGAAAGCCTAGAACTACGGCGCCTAAAATACGATTTGAGTATTGCCCACAAGATCATATGCTGCAACATCCTACCGGTCAATGACTACTTCAGCTTCAACCGCAACAACACAAGAGCACGCAACAGATTCAAACTTAATACGAACCGCTCCAAACTTGACTGTAAAAAATATGATTTCAACAATCGAGTTATCGAAGTGTGGAACTCATTACCAGACTCAATTGTGTCAACCCCTAACCCACAACATTTCTCCCTTAGACTCTCCACGATTGACCTCTCCAATTTCCTAAGAGGCCAGTAAGGGGCGTACATAAGTGCACTGGTGTGCCTTTCATCCCCTGTCCAATTGTCTTTCCTTTCTCTCACTTATCATATATATTTTCTTTCTTTCATATATCCTCTCCTCTAAGTTCACTTTACCCTTATATATATTACTACATGTCTATTTTTCTTCCTATGTATTTGTGTATTGGACAAATGAATAAATAAATAAATAAATCTTAGTAGCTGTCTGAGCAGGGGGTTCAACTAGAAGACCTTCAAGATCCCTTCAAATTCAGTTGTTTGTTTGAATTGATATCCACAAAGAGAATGAAATGAATAATAAAGTTTTAACTATTTTTAGTTAACCAACTTCACTTTATAGAAACTATTTCCGTAATATTCTACCTCAAAAACAAACTGAATTTCTTAGAAAGAAATGTGTGATTGCAAGCAGAGTTTTTGAATTCTGTTTTTAAAGGTAAAAAATTCTCAATATTTCTGTCTTTTTTTAAAAAATAAACACAATTTATTTGCAGACCTGCTAAACAGTTTAATGTCTAGACTTATAGGGAATTCACTGCCTGGATATATTCCAGCTTTTGGCTGTATATTCTTTCCTACCTTGAGATACTGCATCTCAATGAATCCTTCATAAATGTTCTGCCTTGTTAAAATGTAAATGAAGGACACCATTGCATATCATGAATACTATTATCTCCACATAATTATTATAGTCCGTTCAAGAGGCTTACCTTGATTCATAGATTTTGCATTGCATAATGAAATTGGCTCAAGATAGAAGGAAAAAGATTGACCAATATGTGAGTGCTGTTCTGTTTAAGAAAAACAATATATATATATTTCTGTTGAACATATTCACACTGCTTCCCCACAAATTCTTTCCACTCTCCTTCTTAACCTGATTCCTCACATTTTCTGCAATAAATCCCTGCAAATAAATATTTTCAAAATCCAAGGATCATTTCATTAAAGAAAGCTTAGCAGAGTTTAAAAACTAAATTTCCCCAAACATAAAAACTAAAAATTTTACTTTTATACCACTGTTTTAAATGCTATCAAAAAGGAAAAGGAGAAGCAGAAAAATGTTATATACCATCAATGTTACTAAGAGATTAACATTTTATAGTTCATATATCAAGAAAGTCCACATATAAAACAAATATGTAGTAAAGGGATATCTACCCATAAATATCAGCATATTATTTTTAATAAACAGTGAAAGCAAAAACAAAAGATGATTAAAATATGTTGGCTGTTCCATATTAGTTGGGGAAATTTAAATTAAATTACAGAGAAAAGCGTTTATTGCATTATTTTTAAAAGGACACAACACCCCTCCCTTTTTAGAAGAGACTGTGACTACGTGTTAATCCACGTCACGTAGTCCTGCAAGCGGATTGGTGGTTTCACAGCTCTCTGAGACCTGCGCAGTTCATTCTCTTGGGAGCTGCCTGCCTGGACGGCCGGCGCTGGTATTGCTCCGCTAAGGCTAGTTTCTGACGGGCCTGGTTGCGATGTTGCAATTGGGTCTCCGCCGGCCTCCAGGGGCAACAGGCAGCCATCACTGGAGTCCTGAACTGGTTCTGGTAAGTCCTCTGTTGATTTTTTTATAGTGGATAAAATGTCTGTGTTAGCTTTAATCCGCTTGCGTAGTTGGTCAATATGACGGTGCCAACTACGCCCATCTGTTAACAAAATTAAATACGTTTTTAAACCCGTTTTTTCTACTACTGTTCCTTCTTTCCACTTATCAGTTGAATCATAGTCTTTAGCGTAAATTAAGTCCCCGTTATTAAATTGTCTATCAGTTTGTATTTTAAGTTCTTTTTGTTCATTTTGGTAATTTGGATGAATTCGGTCTAGTTTAGAACGAAGGTTCCTGCCCATTAACAATTCCGCTGGGCTCTTGTGTGTTGAAGCTGATGGTGTGATGTGTTGAATGGTTAGAAATTCATCAAGTTGTTGTTGCCAATCTCCTAGTGGTGCCTTGTTTAATACTTCCTTTGTGGATCTAACCATTCGTTCTGCTTGTCCATTAGCTTGAGGAAAATGAGGGGGAGTGAGCACATGTTTTATGCCTTGGTCTGCAAAAAATAACTCCATTTGTCGGGCTGTCAGTTGAGGCCCATTATCAGAAACCACAATATCCGGAATGCCATGTGTGGCAAACATTTTCCTTAAGGCTTTTATAGTTGCACTGGTAGTAGTAGATGCCATGAGTTCAATTTCCAACCATTTAGAATATGCATCTACGACTAATAAAAAGGATTGGCCCCTGATTGGTCCTGCAAAGTCAATATGTATCCTGGACCAGGGCCCTCTTGGTGTTGGCCACTCTGATGGTGTGGCTTTTGGCGGATTGGGTCTTGATTTTTGGCAGGGTACACAACCACCCACCCACAACTCTATGTCCTTGCCCAATCCAGGCCACCGGAGATGACTTCTGGCTATTGTTTTCATTTTGACTATTCCTGGGTGTCCTATATGCAATAGTTGGAAGGCTTGCTTCTGCAATGCTTTTGGAATTACCACTCTGTCCCCCCATAATATACAATCCTTTAATACATTGAGTTCAAGTTGTCTATTTTTAAATGGCTGAAATTGTTCTGTTTGTTGTTCATTTGGCCAACCTTTCAATACCCATTGTTTAATGTTTTTTTAAAATTGGGTCTATTTGTGTTTGTTCAGCTATCTCTGATGCTGTCAATAGGGCTTGCTTATTTGTCTAAATTAACAAAATACTAGAGGCTGGAGCAGGGTCAATGACTAATTCTTTTTGTGGGCACCTACTCAGTGCATCAGCGTTTCCTATGTCCTCCCCCCCCCCCCGTGGATTAAGGTATAATTATAGCCGGCTAAAAAAATAGCCCATCTAGTCATAAAAGGGGAAAGAAAGGCGGGAGTTTGTTTGTTTCCCGCCAAAATGCCAAGGAGACGCTTGTGGTCTGTAATTAAAGTAAAAGAACGACCACAGAGGTAATAATGGAACCGTTTGACTCCTGCCACAGCTGCCAACGCCTCCTTATCAAGTTGGGAATAATTTCTCTCTGCTGAAGAAAGGGTTTTAGAATAATAGGCGATCGGGGCTTCAGTGCCGTCTGGGAAATTATGACTAAGAACGGCTCCTATGCCGAAGGGTGACGCATCACATGTTAATGTTAAGGGCATAGCGATATTATATTGAACCAAGACACTGTTTGATGAAAGTAAATTTTTTACTGCAAGAAAAGCGGCATGTTCTTTCGGTCCCCATGTCCAGGCAGAGTCCTTCTTTAGGAGATTATGGAGCGGTTCTGCCACCGTCGCTTTCTGTTTAAGAAAGACGGAATAAAAGTTAAGGAGTCCAAGGAAAGCCTGCAAGTCCGTTCTATTGGAGGGGGTTGGGGCATTTTTAATGGCCTCAACTTTATCGTTAGTGGGGTGGATTCCAAATCTGTCTATATTAAAACCTAAAAATTGAACATTGGGGACTGCCCAGGAGCATTTGTCTGCCTTCAAATGGAGCCCTGTCTCTTTAAATTTCGTTAAAACCCTTCTAATTCTGCCCCAAAGTTCTGGTTTTGATGTGGCCGAAATTAATACGTCATCGAAATATGGGACGACCCCAGGAATGTTATTTAAAATTCGTTCCATGAGGCCTTGGAAGATGCCAGGGGCAGTAGAAACTCCGAACTGGAGTCTGGAGCATTTAAAGGCGCCCCTGTGAGTAACAATTGTTTGGGCTTCTGCGGTGTTCTGATCGATGGGGAGTTGCTGGTATGCCTGAGCAAGGTCCAACTTCGCAAAGATTGACCCGTTACCCAAAGTGTGCAGGAGTTGTTGCACAACTGGTATTGGATAAGCATTGTGTTGTAATGCTTTATTGATTGTGGCTTTATAGTCTGCGCAAATTCTAATCGAGCCGTCTGGTTTAATAGGGGTAACTATAGGTGTTTCCCATTTGGCGTGATCCGTTGGGATCAAAATCCCCTGAGCTATCAATTTATCTAATTGTTCATCTACTTTAGGCAAAAGTGGAATGGGAATTCGGCGGGGCTTTAATCGAATAGGCGAAACGTTTGGATCCAAATTAAAAGAAATAGGGCTGCCGGTATATCTACCTAATTCGCTAGAAAAAACTTCAGGAAATTCTTTCAATAAATCATTTGGGTCAAAAGAATCACATACATTGTTAACTCCTGAAATTACGATGCCCAAAGGTTGTAACCATTTAAGTCCCAATAATGTGTGTCTAGGACCATCGACCACAATAAGAGGTAAAAGACCTCAAAATTTTTTAAACATAATTGGTACATTTAGGCTTCCTAGCACTGGAATTTTCCGACCTTGAAAGTCACTCAAACCCGCATCCCAAGGTTCTAAATCGGTTCTTTCTACACGGGGTAAATACAATTTAAGTTTTTGCCAAGGCATTATGGAATGTCTTGAGCCCATGTCCAACTCCATCTCACAGGGAAAGCCGTTTAGGAAAAGAGAGACAATTAGTTTGTTCTCCGCGGCGGGAGAATTGAAGTTTATGGAAGAGGGGCAATTACCTCTTTGGTGGAAAGAGTGCGAATCGTCGGCTGGTGGGGAAACGTTGCGAGAAAACGGTGGTCGTCTATTTCTCGGTGTGGAGAAAAATCTTGGGTTTTGTGGGTTAGCTGGAATGGGAGTTACGGCTCGGCAGACCTCTGCGATGTGGCCACGATGCTGGCAACGGCGACAGTAGGCATCTTTGAAGTGGCAGCGGTAGCATGGATTATTCCCATTGCAGCCGGCGCACTTGTCCTGGCGGGGTGCCTCTTTGGTGTCGCGGTCAGATGGCCTGCGGATTTGGAGACAGGCGTCGTCCGCTGTGCTGGATTCCAGATGTTTGTCTTCGTTTGGGCAGTTGTGCCATTCGGAGTCATCTGGAATGTGATGAACGGTTGGCGTTGTGCGTTTTATTTCAGCTACAGAAGTTTCGGAGATCTCGGAAGCTTTTGCAGCTTTAAGAATGTCTTGGAGTGAAGCGTCTTCGTCTATTAGATATTTTTTTTGTAGCGTGATGTTGGTTAACCCGAAGATGAGGCGGTCAACCAGTTGTTCCTCAGGATCCTTATACCTGCATTTCGGAAGAAGGGCTCGGAGGTGGGTGATGAAATCGTTGGTTGATTCCCCGTCCGCTTGCCGCATCTGAGCGAATTGGTGACGGTGTACACGAACGGGAGTCATGGGTTGATAATGTGCAGCGAGTTTGGTTTGGAGGGTTGACCATGCGACGGTTTCCAACGTGTCTGGGTCAACGAGAGTGGAAGCCAAGCTGTAGATATCTGGACCACAGTAGCTCAAAAATATGGCTTTCTTCCTTTCGTCTTCTGCGTCGTGGAGGTTGCTCGCTTTGAGGAATAGTCTGAATTTGGACATATATGAAGTCCACGATTCTGACTCGGAATTGAAGAGAGGCGGCGGTGGGGCCATGGCCGAGTTCATGGCTGCGTTTGCAGGAGTTCGACCTCCTCGTCGCCACTGTTAAATCACAACTCCGGAGGTTGGTCAAACAGTAAGCATTTATTGTAACAGTAAGAAAGGAAACAATCACCAACAAGTATCTTCCAAACTGAGGGCAACGGCTAATCCGTTGCCCTATTTATACTCTAAAAACCGGCGAGCTTTTTCCAACAGACAGTCATTTAACTTTCGCGGCTATTTTCCAAATAGCCGCGTCTTAACCAATCACTGAATTTCTTGCATTATTTTTAAAAGGACACAACAGGGATGGTGACTTAAATTTTCCCGCGGGACTTGGCACCTGTCCACACTGCCAAAAGCACAAAAATTGTTTCAATAACTGTGAGATTACTGTGCTTAGTTGGTCAGCAAACTCGCCTGACCTGAATCCCATAATCTATGGGGCATTGCCAAGGGAAAGATGAGAGACATGAGACCGAACAATGCACAAGAGCTGAAGGCTGCATCCTAGTCTTCCATAACACCTCAGCAGTGCCACAGGCTAATAGTGTCCATGCCACGCTGCATTGAGTTAGTAATTGATTGAAAAGGGGCCCAAATGAAGTACGGATACATGTTTATACTTTTCAGAGGTCCAATATTTTCCTATGTACAATCCTTTTTTATTGATCGCATATAATATTCTAATTTTCTGAAGTGGGGGATTTGGGGTTTTCATGAGCTGTACCCCATAATCATCACAAATATGACAAATCATGGCTTGAACTATCTTGTCTTGCATGTTATAAGTACCTCTCATATATTAAGTTTCACCTTTTAAGTTACATTACTGAAATAAATGAATGTTTGCATGATATTCTAATTTTTCTTGATTCACCTGTATGTATACATAATCAAACAAAGTAACCACGGTGAACATGGAAAAATAAACAAATAAATAATTATCTATAGCACACTTTTTAACAAGTCACAAAAAATAAACAAGTAATTCAAAGAGACATAAGAATGACAGTCATTATATATCTTTACATAACAAAATTGCAAAAACATAGCAACCTATAAAGGCAACTAATTTATAATCACTTAAACAGCGACATTGTTTAAGACATTCAATCTCATACTCTAAGAAGATAGCATTAAAAAAAATCAAATATAATTTGCAAGCAAAAAATATGAACTCTGTATCTTATTTTATCTGTCTAAATATATTTTACAATATGTTGTTTCACCCCTTCCCTCACAGCTTTCTTTTGCAAAGATTTCTTTTGCCACTAAAGAAGGCTGGAAAAAAGGCATTTTTGGTGAATATGGAGGAAGAAAGATAAAGGACTCTCCTCCTACATTACAGGCTGGAGGTCATCTTCACTGGTTTGTTTTGGCAAATGGTGCAGGATTGTTTACAGAATACATGGAAGGTAGCTATTCTTCCACCCCTATGGTCAAGATAGGGCCATGAATAGTAGTTTACTCATTTAGTTGTGAGCTGACCAAGGGTATATATGAAGGTTCTGTCCAGGGGCTGGCTCCTCTTATCTTGATACCAGTGTGTTGCGCGTGCATCACTATGTTTTCCCACACATGCATGCTTGCTATGTACATGAACATGCGTCCTTGTGTGACTTTCCTTCCTGCGTATGTGTGGAAGTAAAATCTTGTGAAGGGATGCTCTCGCATGTGAGATTTTGGCGATATTTTGCTTCCAAGCATGTGCAGGAAGCAAAAAAAGGCAAAAAAAATTAGGAGAAAAGATGGCACATGCATAGCAGACCGGCAAAGATGGTACCAGAGTCATCACATGCAATTTACACAATTGGTGGACCCCTACTGGAATGGCAGAGTGGACAATACCAGTGGAGACCCAACACTGGTTCTGTCCATTTTTGTACAATTGTCTCTCCAGCTGTCTGAAACTTCCCATCCTTCAATTGATTCCCAAAGAAGGATGTCTTGAGAACATTACCTACAAAACCTATGCCAGACCCATTCTCGAATACAGCTCATCTGTCTGGAACCCACACCACATCTCAGACATCAACACTCTCGAAAACGTCCAAAGGTACTTCACCAGAAGAGCCCTTCACTCCTCCACTCGTAACAGAATACCTTACGAAAATAGACTAACTATCCTGGATCTGGAAAGCTTAGAACTGCGACGCCTAAAACACGATTTAAGTATTGCCCACAAGATCATATGCTGCAACGTCCTTCAACAGCAACAACACAAGAGCACGCAACAGATTCAAACTTAACATCAACCGCTCCAAACTTGACTGTAAAAAATATGACTTTAACAATCGAGTTGTCGAAGCGTTTTACTCCTTGCCAGACTCAGTGGTGTCAGCCCCCAGCCCCAAACATTTCTCCCTAAGACTCTCCACGATTGACCTCTCCAAGTTCCTAAGAGGCCAGTAAGGGGCGTACGTAGGTGCACTGATGTGCCTATCGTCCCCTGTCCAATCTTCTTTCCTTATCTCATATATCATACATTTTCTCTCCTTTCCTCCAACCTCTCTTCTTTCTTACTTTCTATCATTATATATATTACTTAATGTCTATTCTCCTTCATATGTATTGTATATTGGACAAAGAATAAATAAATAAATAATAAAAATCATCCATTATCCATAACATTCCACCAAAAGAGAGAGAAGGGGGGGAGGGGAGGGGAGAGTGTGTGTGTATGTGTATTCCAATTTGGCATTATCAGACTACTTTGCAAGGGTTTTCATTCTTTTGAGCAATTTCTCTTCCTCTGAAAAAATAATGTGGAAATTGTCCACACAGATTTTCTGTCGCCAAACATGGTGGAAAACCTTGGAAGGTCATTCCTAGCCAGCATTAGTTGAAACCAATATTACTCAATATGGATCTCATCCATTAAAGAAACAGCTCTGCCTTTATGACATATTGTATGATCTATGAGATCTTTTCTCTCTTTCTCTCCCTCCCTCCCACTCTTCTACTTTATTCTGGCATAAATGATCTGCTTTCAATATTTGTCAAGCTTTCTTCTGACCAATGATAATCTATATTCTCTGGAGAAAATCACTGGGCCTTTTGCCCACAGACTTCTTCTTTCAACATAATGCAAACTCTATAAGAGGCAGAGACAGAAGCAAACATAAATATGCTAATGAAATTATTAGTTTAGCAATTATTCTTACAGACCATGCCACCATACCTATTTCATTATCCCAGCCCACATTTTCTTCTTCACTTAATCACAATTATAATTTGTAACTATGATAACATTCCATAGATGGTGACTGGTGAAAAGTGGGAGAAAATTTAGACCATCACATACTTTCACCCAGTAATGGGCAACAAAAATTTTTACTGCCACACGGTGGGTGTGGCTTAATGGTCATGTGACTGGGTAGGTGTGGCTTGTCAGCCATGTGATCAGGTGGGAGTGGCTTGAACGATCATCATTGTCCTCAACTTACAACCTTACCAGTGTTGCTCGCTGGGATGACAATTTGCTTTGTGTTTACCGTACTCTCCTTCCTGGGTCACTCCCCCACCTCAGGCTGGATAGCTAGGTGAATGGGTGCTGCCAGAAGCATAAATGCTGCCAGTGCTGCTTCCATTCATACCTTCTGCTTGCACCTCAGGCGGGAGGTGGCTGAGGGAGGCTGGAGGGGAGCCGTGCAGGTAAAAGGCAAGCTTGTCCGAGGCCAGGAAGGAGGAAAGAGGGAAAAAGCAAGGAGTGCAGACACAGCAGCAGAGGGGGGGGGGGGGAAGGAGAGCAGAGCCAATACCAGTAATCTAGGAAGTGACAGCCGCCAATCAGTTGGAGCTGTGCACGCATCTTTATTTCCACTGGTAGAACTGTGTTCCACCCTCTCCTGCCTGCTGCCCACCCCTGCTTTCACCCTTTAGCAATCCACTGTTGAAATCACAAAATATTAAATGTAGACTCTTCCTGAATCTAAACAATGCAACACATTGTATTTGAATTCATAAAATAACCAGATATATGGTGCACATTGAAAAGGGTAGAACTTCATTCCCAGGTGCCATTTTAACTATTTTGCCCCAGTATAGGAATATCACTGGCAGGTTTGTTTGTTTGTCAAACAATTATAGTATAATTTGTATAAATAAAACATTAGAAAAGTAATGATGAAAAATAAAATGACAGAAGACAATAGAACAGTAGGACAGGGATGGTAGGCACAATGGTGCACTTATGCACGCCCCTTAACTTTGGAGGGTTTTTTGGATTCCAAAAAATTTTTTGGATTTTTTTTTTACATTCCAAAAAGCTATTTTGGAGCTTTTTTGGAAAGTAGCCCAGCTGGGAAACCTAAAACAGATCAAATGATCACTTACTTTTTATTATTTATTTATTTTGTCCAATACACAATGAGAGTTTTAGTGGGTATATATAACTATATAGTTTAGTCAAGGTTTTAAGCTCAGAGATGTAGTAAATAGGAAATACTAATACTTCCGTGTTGGAAGCAACTAAGTGCGTTCCATGATGAAAGGATTTGTGGGTGACATCACTGTTGTCCGAGAGATGTCCATTTGGGGGCTCTCTTCACATCCCCATGAAGGTACTCACTGAAGTGATACCCATTTATCTATTTGAGATTGTCCACTTTCAAACTGCTGCGTCTGCAGGAGCTGTACCATCTTTCATATTTGTAATTACCTATATTAGGGAGCACAGTGTGATAGGAATTCACTCTGTCCCACAGCAACAATCGGTCTTGAACGCAAGCCTGCTAATTGTCAACCAGCATTCTAATCTAACCTAAGAGCTCCCTAAATTAAGAACTTATTTTAATTTCTACCCATATCCATTTAAAAAATGAATTAAAATGTAGAGGTAAACATTGCCTATGTTTAATTCCTGATAGCATTTTAAAAACTAAGTAGAATACATTTTTTTTAAATCTAGAAAACTAGCAAATGCAGATTTTAGAAGATCCCTGGGACCCAAATTTATACTCTTAAAAAAATGAAAGTAGAAGTGAAATGAAGACTTCAAAGAGCTGAGCTGCAGTTCAGCTGGAAAATTCAATATTTGTCCTTTTGGGGAACAAAGCTGTCATCTAGAAAAGTGGGTTGAGAGTTGCTCTGTATAAGCATACCGCTCAGAAATGATGATATGCTATATTTGTATTTTACTGCTGTCAAAAAAAGTGAAGAATTACAGAAAGATCCTAAGTGTTGTGGTTGGCTCTGGCCCAGTTCCTGCCCCAAGGAATGTGGAGGTGGATGCAGGGGAAACATCAACATGTCATAGGCCTGTTTATTACCGACAGAGTCAGGTAGTGCAGTTTCCTCGGACGAAGAAGAAGGTGGGGGTGACTTGGAAGAGGGGGGCTTGGCACACAGTCTAGGAAGCCAATCTCCATTATCTTCAGTCGATTCAGATGAGGAAGTGTTAGACCCACGCATGCACAGAATTATGCATAGAAGAGACCAATTGAAGAAATATTACAGGAGATAAGAGAGGCCACCTGTGTTTGGGTGGGGCTCCAGTAATTAGAGCTGCTGATATAAATAGCAGCGTGCTGGCTTGGCCGTTGTGGAAGATTATCTGATCGTTGTTCTTCAGGACCGTGCCTTGCTGTTTCCGGACTTTGTTTGTTGATTTTTCACGACTTTGAAACCAAAGCAGAGCAAAGTGTGTGTGTTTCACTTGGTGAAAGAAGGAGAGCTGTGAAGGAACGTCACAGCTCTCCTTCTTCCACGAAGTGAAACACACACATTTTGCTCTGCTTTGGTTTCAAAATCCTTCACAGCTGCTAGCTAAGTACTTAAGGACTGTTTAAGGGGATTGTACAGACTACCAGGTTGTTTTGGGATGAGTGCTCTTTGCAATACAAAAAGGGTGCTTTGTTTCTTTTGAATTTTTGTGATAAAGAACATTGTTTTTGAACTTTCAAGTGTGTATGTGTGTGTCTGAAATTTGTACCCTTGAATTTTCGGGAGACTCATACCATAGAGCCCGGCAGAACACTAAGTAAGTTGGTGCCAGAAATATACTATATTATATTTAAGACTTGAATGTTTCCAAGAAAATTGTAACCATATCCTGAGTTCTACAGTTCCAGCAATATTCTGGACCAAGTTGTATGATATATATTACTTTCTAATAAGATGCCAGGTAGGAGTTATATAAAGCAAACTCTTGTTTTGATTAAACAATATTCCTGAATTTGGTTTTCTTCTTGAATCTTTTTTTTAAAAAAAACAGGTGTAGTTCCTTCTGTCCTACCATCTCACCCTGAATTACTCAGAAGATAGAGAACATACAAGGCTGAGTCTAGGCAGACACCACAGTTATGATTAAATAGATAAAAGTCTTATTAAAGATGCATTATATACTTCAAGCACATAATATAAATATAATTTGTCTTTGGATCACAGTTCCAGTCCATAAATCCTTTCATTCAGTGTTCCAAGAGGCTCTCTGGATCTTGAACAAAAGTAGAAAATAATTGCTGATACCTAGTTTACATGGTGTTTTGTACTGTATTTCATATGTTTAATTTTAATTTCACATAAATAACAATAAAGAAATTTTATAAAGTTATTTACCTTACTGCTAGATAGTCAATAAATATTAATAGTCCTTATGCTTTATTCATTAGTCAGTTATTACATTGAACTTTTTATTGTTGTTATTAACACGAAGCACTGAATGATAAACTAGTCAGATAGGTTGGATTTGTACTAAACAGAACATGAGAGAATCTGAGAAAATCTTCTTCCCCAAACTGATTTAAACTCACCAAACTTGGCATGTTTTACAATGCAAACGCTAAATCTTTATAATGACAATATGTAAACGCATCTACTGATAAGCAAATATATTTTAAGAAGGAAGACTACAGAAAATCTCATGTGCTTTGTTCCACAATTCAAGGATGAAGAAATAAAATCTTCTGCATACCCAAAATAAACCTCTTCTGGATTACATACTTCTCTAGTACCTTAGTATGATCCTTAATTAGGAAATAATTAAACAGCATGTTTTACCTATAAACGCTTTTATCATTTTAATCATTATCTAGAACTGAACTTTTATAGCAATTAAAGAAAATTGAGCTACTTGCCCAATCTGTTATCATACTGAACCTTGTGGGTTCAGTACAAAACCTTAAAATATTACTGTGCTTCTCAACAAATAATGCTGTCTATCATTTGTCCTTTTTGTGGCTATTCAGACAACGAGACTTAATCAATTGAAAAAGAGTCCAGGCACCTATTTGAAAACTTATCTTGGTTGGTAAGCCACTCCTACCTGGTCACATGACCATCGATCCACACCCACACAATAAGCCACGCCCACAGTGTGGCAGTAAAATTTTTGGCAGCCTATCATTGAGTATAGGTCTCCTGTGAAATCAGGGGGTTGGACTAGATGACCTCCAAAGTAACTTCCAACTCTGTTACAGTGAAACTGCTCTTAGTATTAATAACAGTATGCTGTTCAAATCTCTTCTTTGAATTTGTTAATATCTTTAATTTCTGTGCTCTTCAACAGGGCCACACTTTCACTTTCTAACATTTTTTAAGAATCCAACCACCAAGACAAATACAATTTATATCCAAACATATTATGAACTGCAACAAGCAGAATTTATTATTCATCTGTAGAGAAAAGTGTTTGCATCAGCTACTTCATCCTGAACTTATTATTCCAATTATTTTCAAAATAGTACAGGAAATAAGTGAATCAAAAGTGCAGAACTTCAAATAGACTAAGGGATTTATTTATTTATGATGCAATCTTTCTACATTTGAAAACCTTATTTACATTTTCATTTCTATAAATCTTAGCACTAAATGGCTAACTGGAATCATGACAAAGGGGTTTCTACATAATAAGTACAATTTTCATTTATAAAATGAATAAATTAAGATGGATGTCTAAGGAATTTAAGTTTTACTTCAATTATTTGCTTATTAAAATGTACACTTAATCTCCATGGAATTTCACTACTGGAACCACACATAGTTTCATTTTGAATTGTTTGAAGACAATGCCAGTAAATCAATATTCATTATGTTTCATTTGCATATCATTAATTATGGTTAACAAAGGGGAAAGACAATATTATTATACAGTCTTTTGAAAGGGGAAAGAAGAAAGCATGGTTTTCTAAAAAGGTCTTGTATGCCTTTGTTGCAAGCCCATATATATTAAATGTAATATTTTATATAATCTGTTCTAATTACATTTCGTAATAGGCTTATGTATGCTCTGCCTCTTCTCAATGGAAAACAATCAGAATAATTTCTCCCAATGTTAGATCCTATCCTTTTAACCATAAATCATTGTTTTCCCAAGCTAATAGGCCTGGCATCCTTTTTCTTTTCTTTCTTTGTACCTTATTTTGTTTTTGTTTTAACGTGTTTTTCATCATGGAAAAGTTAGTAATTACACTTCACCAAAATTATTTTTCTAAGAAATTTCTTGAAGGCAACGATGTGCTACTGTATCAATGGATATATTTCAACAAGTAAATATAAAACACACTCACAGATACACTTTGTTTCTGGGTAATTTTACATTTCTTATGAAGCGAAAAATTCAGCATACTGCAATTTCTCAAATATAAAAGGAATTTCTGAAGCCAAAAAACAAAAGAAAGCAAAAGAAAAGAAAACAAGGAAGAGGAGGAGGAGGAAGAGGAGAAGGAGGCTAATAGATCCATTATCTGATAAAATATTCAGAGTTGTAGACATATTTCTAATATAGGCCAATGGGGAGATTTCTTACACTTTAAAACAATTAACACTTACCGTATTTTTCGGAGTATAAAACGCACCAGAGTATAAGACACACCTTAGTTTTGGTGGAGGAAAACAAGGAAAAAAGGCCTCTGCCTCTTAGCAAACATCAAACAACAAACAGCACAGATAATATACACCAGTGATGGCGAACCTTTTCTCCCTCAGGTGCTGAAAAAGCGTGGGTGTGCGTTATTGCACATGCACGAGTGCCCACACCCATAATTCAATGCCTTGAGGGGGCAAAAACAGCTTCCCCCACCCCCTGGAGGCCCTCTGGAGGCCAGAAATGGCATGTTTCCCAACTTCTAGTGTACGCTCATGTTTCATCCTCCCCAGGCTCCAAAGGCTTCCCTGGAGCTGGGGACAAGGTAAAAATGCCCGCCTCCCTCCGGAGGCTCTCTGGAAGCCAAAAACGCCCTCCCAGAGCCTCTGTGTGAGCCAAAATTCAGCTGAACAGCACACATCTGCAGGTTGGAGCTGAGCTAGTGCAACATCTTGCGTGTCAGCAGATATGACTCTGCGTCCCACCTGTGGTTCCCATGCCATTGGTTCACCATCACTGATATACACTGTTTGCTGTGTATTTCAGTGCATGTGTGCCTGATCCATAGAAATAGCAAAGAATTGGAGAAATGTACATTATGGCAGTATATTAATCCCAGAAAGTTTTCTTAAATGTAATCACACTAACTGCTCCCAATTATTTAAGGTTTACTCCAAACATGACTAAGTGAAGGTTTAACTCAGCTGCCTTATCTTAATACTGAAACACTACATTGTTACATTTCAGATTATATTTTTACTGATGTGACTTTAAAATTTATGTGGCTTTCCCGAAATATTCTCTGCTATTTAAAAGAAGATACAACAGCGCTGGGTCTCTTCAAGTCAAGCATTTATTTTAAAAAGTTTCTTCATTTTATTAAGTTAATAATAAAGTAGTCTTTAAAAAATAAGTCTAATAATTTGAACATTCTATAGGTATTTATATATAGGTATTCACTTACCTCATTGCAGCAAAAAACAAACAGCCAGTCTCAGCAGAGTCTGATCCCTCCAGCAATTTGCCTCTGTGCAGCTTTAGTTTCACTTTTAGCTTGTGGGCTTACCCACCACTTCAATCAATCAGCTGAGTGTCAGGAGGCCAATAACCAGTAGCTTGTGCTAAGCGGGCTCTGCTGCTGTTTGCTGCGAGGAGGTAAATTGCTGGCAGGCAGAGACCAAAGAATGGGGGTGGATGGGTGGGGCTACATTTGCTATATAAGATGCACCCAGGTTTTCACTCTCTTTTGGGGATGGTGGTAAAAAGGTGCATCTTATACTCTGAAAAATATAGTGAATTAATATTTCTCCTGTGTTTGTGCCAGGGAATTTTTAATACTTTTGAAATATCTTGATCCTTCAATTTGCTGTATATGGCTTTTTTCTCTTTTCGGCAAAAAACCCTATGTAGAATAATAGTCTAATTTCAATGAAAACAGAGATCATTTGCATTTATCAATCCCATATGGTGGCATTATGTATGACGTAAAAACTGACCACTTGTTTTAAAACAAGTTCACTTGTGCATTGAACTGAAACACATAAGATATGTGCATGAAGATATGTTCATGTACATTAAGAAATTCAAAGTATTTCTATCAGGACGACCAGATTCTGTAACAGCTTTGTTCCCTATGCTATCCATCTGGCAAACTTGCAATATTTGTTTCTCTTGCCATGTACATATATTCATCCAAACTAGACTGTTGTTTCATTGTGTCATATAGTATATGTGGGTATATGCATAATTTTGTATTTATTTATTTTGTCATGTTTATGCAGTACATATTAGAATCGGAGACTCTTTGAAGAGTTGTATGCAATAAAATTTCATGCTAATGTATGCCAATTAGTGTACATTCAAAGTGACAATAAAGTTATTCTAGGTTCTATGTGCTAAATATAAGCTTATAAAAATTGGATAATAGAGAAAAGTAATACTTGCTTTTGGAATCAGAATAAAAGACAATTTTGTAGTCAAACATATTTTTTTCCTGCAAAGGAAACTGGGAACTTCTTTCTATTACTTTTGTTGTTGTTTTTTATGCAGAGGGAATCAAAACTTAAAATATGGAGGAGTTTTGTGACTGAGAGAGCTGTTAAATAGTGGAAGAGCATCAGGTGGGCTCCGGGGATTTGGCAGGGTTCAGGTGATCCTCCACCCAAGGATCGCTTGGATTCGGTGAACGCTCAAACACCATCCCTGACTGGCCATGCCCACCCTACATTGCCCCACCCCTCCTGCCCCACCCCTTCCAGGAGTCTCTACATGGCCAGTTCATCATTCCGGGTACATGCAAGGACCCTGCTGGATGTCTGGTAGGGCAAAAAAACGGGCCTACTGAAGGTTCCAGAAATCTAGGCATGGGCCTGTTTCCAGCCTCTGGAGGGCCTCCAGATCCTAGGGAAAGACGTTTTCCCGGAGGCTTGAGGAAAGCCTCCGGAGCCTGAGGAGGGTGCAAATGGCTGACTAGGCCATGCTCACAATAGCCATGCCTACCCAGCAATGGAAGTGAGCTCATTGCTAAAGGATGTGAAACCCACTCCTGAACAGCATGTCCAGAGCCTCTGTGGCATAGTGGTTAGAGTGCAGTACAGCGGGCTATCATCAGGTGCCAGCAGTTTTGCAGATCAAAGTACTGATCACTGGGTGCCAGCAGTTTGGCAGATCAAATCTAATCAGGCTGAAGGCTGACTCAGCCTTCCCTCATTCCGAGGTGGGTAAAGGGAGGACCCAGATTGTTGGGGGCAATAGGCTGATACTGAAAACTGCTTAGAGAAGGCTGTAAAGCACTGTGAAGTGGTATATAAATCTAAGTGATATTGCTAAGTGCTATGTAAACAAGAGTTGTGGGCACTCCATCACCAGTAAAAGAGTGGGCAGCCATTTATTTGGGATAGTGTGAGGCTTTCTGTACATGACAGGGTGTAGAAGATCTCCAAAGTCTCTTCCAATCCTATGATTTTATCGAATTGTTTGTCATTGTCTCCATAAAGGATATCTGTCCTCTAGGATGTCTTTCAATTGAGGCAATTAACCAATTCTGTGATGGATCTGCATGCAGGTCCAAAGTAACTAGGCCTGATTTATTAAAACAAGGTCAACCGGATGCTCCCAATCTTCTGAGAATAATTAAACTAATTTTATTTAAATAAACATAATTGATTGTGCAATTATTATTTTCATACTATATCCCAAAATGTAAGTGAAACCAACAAGAAAGCATAATAAAACTAGATCTGATCTTTATACTGTGGTGTATTTGGTTTCTAGTTTTATCTAGTCCCTATTGATTTTTATGTTTTATTGCATTGCAAAACTTCCAGAATCACATGGATAGTGAAATGGTTACTGCCACAAATTTTTCTTACATTAAATAGAATAGGAACTGGTAGAAACCTATGCAAGTTGCATAAAGAAATACTAGAGATCCATTGAAAACATACAGTACATACCCAATGAAGGATCAGTAAATGCAACAGAATGGAAGCGAGCTAATTTCTTTTCTAATTTCTTTTTCTTCTACCCTAAATTTTTGAACCAAGCATCACATTTCTCCAGGAAGCTTGACTTGCCCTTTTTTCTGTTGTGGTTAGCTCTGGCCAGCTCCTGCCCCAAGGACTGTGGATGTGGGGGAGACATCCACATGCCGCAGGCCTGTTTTGCTCCCAGTGGAATCTGCTGATGAAGGCTCCTCTGACCAAGAAGACATGAGTGACAGGGAGGAGGAGAGTGTGGCAGACAGCTCAGGAGATCAATTATCTCCCTCCTCCTTGGATTCGGAACAAGACTTAATGATACAGCCACACATGCGGAGAGCAATGCACAGGCAGCAAAAACTGAGAGATTATTATCAAAGAAAATGAGGCCACCTGTGGTTGGGTGGGGCTGTGGTAATTAGTGAGGCTGCTATAAAGAGCAGCGTGTGGGTTTGGCCATTGTGGAGGATTATATGATTGTAATGTTTCGTGCCTGCCTTGCTGACTTCGACCTTGGTGTGTTGCTTTCTCCCCGCTTTGAAACTAAACCAGGGCAAAGTGTGTTTCACTTTGTGAAAGAAGAAGGACTGTGAATTGCCTCACAGCTGCAAGCCAAGTATCTCAGAACTGATAAGGGACTTGTACCAATTACCAGTTTGTTTGGAGACGAGTGCTCTTTGCTATACAAAAAGAGGGCTTAGTTTAAGTGAATTTTCATTATAAAGAACATTGTTTTGAATTTTCAAACGTGTGTGTGTCTGAAATTTGTACCTTTGAATTTTCAGGAGGATTCTACCAGAGAGCCCGACAGAACATTTTCTATAGCAGAAAACATGACACATCATTAGTTCATAACTGTAATTTATTACTTTGCACATCATCCTTTGTTCCGTTAGATCTCAGAATTGGTCCACCGTATTTCCAAATTTAGTTTTTAGATTCTTTGGTGGGGAGGAGTGTTCTCATACCTCCTTATTGTCAGAAGAAAATGGGTGATTTTGCAAAGCAAATGTCTAGTGGTCTGGATTTTTAAAACATACATTGTTCTTTACTTTCAGCCAAAGAGATTCTTTTGTTCTTTTCGGAGCATCAATTTTAAAGTGACAGGAAAATATAATTTTCCCCATCTGTTTTATGGACTTGCATACATTCGAAAAAAATGAAGGAATCAATTCAGTCTGCAAATGCTGAATTTCTAGGGTCAGGGGAGATTGCGTTCACCATCTGTTTACCTTCTAAATAATAGTTTAGCTATTTTCCTCCTACTAAAACTGGACAGAATTCTTTTTCATCTATGTCTACTACAGATTCCTCAGTTTTTGCATAAAGTAAAATCCACATAACAATATGCAAGCAGCCAAAGAATTATCTCTGTATAAAGAATCCTAAATCCCAATAAATACCATCCCATTATAAAAATCAAATAAATTGATCCAGAGAACCTACAACCAACTAAGAAAAGACAAAAGAAAAATAGAAGAGGATGAAAACCAATAGATCTGCCTTTCCATAGTTCTTTTGGACACCAAAAAATACTCAAACCCAATGTACGTCTTTGTCCAATTTTATCATTACCAATAAGCTTGACATATCACTAAGCAAAATATAAAAGCTTGGATATCAGGAGTGAAAATTCTATGAACAGAAAGAATGACAGTGTCTGCAGAAATTGAAAAATCTAAAAGAAAATGAAAGATTATGGTTTCATCCAATGTCACAGCATTTTTTAGATTGTGTCCATTGGCCCAGAACTGGTAAAATAATGTATGGCAACAATCCTACACAATATACCTAACCTAGCTAAATATACTAATATAGATATACTGAGAATTATGGACCTCATCAATATCTACCTACTTTTAATTTGATGGATAAATATATCAACAAATCAGAGGAAAACTCATGAGATCACCAACCTTATGCCTCATAGCAGGGACTACAGTGCAACATAGTAGAAACTATAGTATTCCCACATCAGCAGTGGGTTGCTCACAGTTTGGACTGCTTCTTAGAACTGGTAGTGCTGACGGTATGAGGCTCCACCCACCTGCAAAGGATGCTCCACCCACCTGCACAGGGTGCTCTGCTCACCCACTTAGGATGATTCTGAGCATGCACAGAAGCTTCTACACATGTGCAGAATCTTTGCACATATGAGCGCACATGTGAACCAATACAAAAATCATTTGGAACCCACCACCATATATCCAAAGGAATTGAGTTTATATTTCAATCCACTTGATTGAAACTTATTTATTTATTCATTCATTCATTCATTCATTCATTCATTCATTCATTCATTTATTTATTAGATTTGTATGCCGCCCCTCTCCGCAGACTCGGGGTGGCTAACAACAATAAAAAGACAACGTAAACAAATCTAATATTAAAAATAAATTAAAAACCCCAATTTAAGAGATCAGTCATACATACAGTCATAAATTTTATAAGCCATGGGGAAGGGAATATTTCAATTCCCCCATGCCTGATGACAGAGGTGGGTTTTTAAGAGCTTACAAAAGGCAAGGAGGGTGGGCGCAACTCTGATATCTGGGGGGAATTGGTTCCATAGGGTCGGGGCCGCCACAGAGAAGGCTCTTCCCCTGGGTCCCGCCAAACGACATTGTTTAGTCAACGGGACGCGGAGAAGGCCAAGTCTGTGGGACCTAACTGGTCGCTGGGATTCGTGCGGCAGAAGGCGGTCCCGGAGATATTCCGGTCCAATGCCATGAAGAGCTTTATAGGTCATAACCAACTTGGTTTCCTTCCTCCCCAAACTCTAATATATTTATTTATTTATTTATTTTATTTATTACTTAGATTTGTATGCTAATAATATATTCTTCTGTCATAGTCCAGAATATCTTTGGGATACTTCTAAGGATTACCTGTTCTCCACACATTTAAATATATGCATCTTTGGGAGAATTGGATTATATTTAAGAAGGGGGTGGAGAGAAAATGTGTTGAACTATGTATTATCTTTCTTGATTTGTTTATTCATACAGCACTAACAGCCATTTGATCTTCTGAAATCCACAACTAAAAGTTTTCACAGAAATTGCTTCATTCTTTTGCTTGTCAAAGGTCAGTTAAAATGTTGAAATTCTTATCATTGGATAACAAATCTTTTTTTCCCTTCAGACTCATTGTCAATATTTTTTTCATTCCATGAAAATGTTTCATATTGCCATCTATCTTGTTCTGGAACTGCAAGCTAAAAATTCTGTTTAAAACACACACACACACACACACACACAACTTTTTATTTCATGTTCACACTCTAGTCAATCAAATGCCATAATCTTCTTTCATTTATTCCAGATCTTTCTTCTCACTGTTGCTGTCGGATTGACCTTTTTCAGGGTCTGTATTTTCAGATGAAGCACAACTCTATAGAGTACTAGTCAAGCAAGTCACAAGAGGAAAGAAACTAAGAGTTTTGTTGCTAGGAGACACTTGGGGATCTATATAATATATACTGTGCATGATGATGTCCTTCAGGATGATCAGGCCATAAATAGTGTGTTTTAATAATAGGTTTTAAAAAAATCTAAGCCTGATCCACACTAACTTTTTCAGGGGGTTGTAGAGTACTACCTGTTTTTGGCATCAATTCATATAAAACCAAGTGATTTTTAAAAATATGCATTGAGAGGCTGTCACTAAGAAGAAGGGGCCAACTTGTTTTCCAAAGTACCAGAAGGCATCAAAGGAAAGTAATCAAGGAGAGAAGCAACCTAGAACTAAGAAATTTCCTGACAGTGAGAACAGGGGGTTGGGATAGTAGATCTCCAAGATCCAGTGGTAGGTTGCTGCCGATTTGGACCAGTTCATCCAAACTGGCAGCTGACCACTCCCCTAAACCAGTTCTCTGGTTGCCACTCCTTGAAAGTGAAAAATAATTTTCTGTGCATGCACAGGGAGCGATTTGCATAATGTGACACAAGCACACAAAACATGCACTCCCGGTGAGATGTGAACCCATAGAGAACATTAATGATAATGATAATGTTAATAATAATTTATTAGATTTGTATGCTGCCCCTCTCCGAGGACTCGGAGCGGCTCCCAACAACAATAAATACGATAGAATACAAATGCAATATAAACTATATTAAAAAAAACCCATTATTATTAAAAACTAGCAATTCTAAAACCATCACACCAATCTCATATGTTGAGTCAGGAAATGCCTGGTGGGATAGATGGGTTTTCAACATCTTTCGAAAGTCAAGGAGGGTGGGGGCAATTCAAATCTTAGGGGGGAGTTGATTCCAGAGGGCTGGGGACGCTACAGAGAAGGCTCTTCCCCTACGTCCCATCAGACGACATTGTTTGGTCGACAAGACCTGGAGAAGGCCGACTCTGTGGGACCTAATCGGCCACTGAACCCATCCCTGCCAAGATCCCTTCCAACTTTATTATTCTTTTAAGTTTTAATGGTTAGAAAACCTGCAGTAAATGTGCATTGTTCCAGAAAGGTGGGAAGAGCCCATGTCTCTACAGTACTCCGTGTACTCCACTGGTTCCTGATTGGACTCCAAACACAATTCAGAGTGTTGGTTATGACCTATAAAGTCCTATATGGCATGGGACCAGATTACCTATGGGATCGACGTCTGCCTCGGCAGCGCCTAGGGGAAGGGCCTTATCTGTGGCTGCCCCAGCCCTTTGGAATGAGCTCCCCCCAGAGATTCATACTGCCCCCACTCTCCTTGCCTTCTGCAAAGCTTTGAAGACCAACCTCTGCCAGCAAGTTTCCAAGTGACCTCAATGACCTGCTAAAAGAATCCAAATGACCATCTGTCTGCAAGGAATTTAAATCCCTTCATTCCCCACTATCCAGTCAGAGCTAATTAAACCTCTTGGATGAAAACTGAAACATCTTCCAAGAAAACAAGTTAAAAATCCAGTTGCCATTTGAAAAAGCACTTTCAGGATCCCCATCAGGAACTAAATTTTCTTCTATAGAACCATGTAAAATGTCTCAGATTTGAAACAGAAAAAGAAACTTTAGACTCTATGGCAGTGATGGCGAACCTTTTTTTCTTCGAGTGCCGAGACAGTGTGGGCCCGTACTATCGCCCATACGCGAGTGTCCACACTCATAATTCAATACCTGCTGAGGATGAAAATAGCTTCCCCCCACCCCCCAGAGGCCCTCTAGAGGCTGGAAATGGTCTGTTTCCCAACTTCTGGTGTGTCCAGTAGGCTCATGTTTCACCCTCCCCAGCTTCTAAAGGAGCCAGGGGAGGGTAAAAACATCCTCCCCCATCCCCTCGGAGGTTCTCTGGAAGTCAAAAATGCCCTCCCAGAGCCTCTGTGTGAGCCAAAAATCAGCTGGCTGGCACAAACATGTACGTGGAGCTGAGCCAGAACAATGGTTTGTATGCCAGCAGATATGGCTCCGCATGCCACCTGTGGTACCCGTACCATAGGTTAGCCATCACTGCTCTATGGAGTTAATCTTGTAGCACTGATTGGCCTCTCCTAAAATCCACTTCTCAAGATAAATGGTTTTTCTATACAGCTGCAATGCAATCCCAGGAGACAACATCTTTGCCTACAGGTTGTATATGTACACCAGGGCACAATCAAAGGCATCAATTTGAATACGAAGCATTGCACAGCTCTGGTATTATATTTTTCTACAGGTTTTTTAAACCATTTTAAATAAGACTATTCTTTCTTTGCCAGATCTTTTTTAAAAAACAAAAATCCATTTACTTTTTAAACTGACTTACGGGCAATTTGCTCAGTTAAAGAATCTGGATCACAGAGACTCTAGATCAAACTGAGCCAATTCACACATTTACTTGTCAGGGATCAAGGATGGAGAAATCGAGAGTTATATCTCATTACCTAAATAAAATAATCCCATGTTCCTCTTTTATTTTAACTCTATGTTTACTTAGTGAGTTTTTTTTCCATTTTTCAGAATAATAGTGGTATGAAAAAAAATCTCTCTTTTAACGAAGAGAAGGGTTGCCTTCTTAGATTATTTTTTTTTAAGAGTGACTGTGGTAGGAAAAAATAAATGTTACACTTACAAGGTGCCAAAGATTATTTATATGCATTAATGGAAAGAGGAGACTCAAAGTTCTGACCCAGCCTTCACAAGTAGATAACACATTTACTTATGAGTAAAACAACCCCTTTTTATGGTACTAGCAACAGTCAGCTAAAGAGCCACAAGTCTTTTTCCAGAATTGAGCTGAACTTAGCTTTAGAGCAGGTTAAAAGCTGAATGGGAGCTCTCAAAAATATCCATCATCTCAATTTTCACCATGGAAAACATCTAAGCTCAGGTATGGGCCCTACCCGGAATGGGTGGATTCTGGTAGTGCAGGGAATGTGGCCCGTCGCTGCCTAAGCCTCTAAGTTGCTCAAAGAAAACCCCAAAATAAAAAACCCAGCCTCCAAGATAATTGCCAAAATGTTTCCTTATAGAGACTTCCAATTCTTGTTTCCATGTTTATTTCAAAAAAATTAAAAATAAAAAAAATCAAGAAACCAAGCCATCAAAAATTATCCTTTTTTACTTTTCTATTTTAAAGGTGAAATTCCCTGATGATTAATTATGTGCCACCAAGCTGTTTTTGACTCCTACATAGATTTTCTCCATGATGATGTATTTTCTTTTCCATCTCTGCAAGCAATCTACCATATTCTTTTGATCTTTACAACATGCAAATTCTTCCTTAATGTGACCCAATGCTATTCGTACATAAAGCAGTGTTGGGAGAATGATGGAAGGTAAGATTACTTGCAAGAATGGTGTAAATGACATTATTTTCCCAGAAGTCAGATAAATAATGATCAAGATTTTATCTCCAATGGCTTCATCAAAGAAACTATGCTCTGACTATAACCCTAACTAGAGGTGGATTCCTCCAGGTTTAGACCCGGTTCAACCAAATTGGTAATGACCCACTAGTGAGGTCATAATGATATCATGGAACCGGTTCGGTCCATGGCGGCCACCATCTTAAAAAAAAATCAGGTTTTATTTTTAAGATTTGGGGGGGCAATTTTTTTAAAAAAACCCATTTTCCCCCCTTCTGCACATGCACAGGAGCTGAGTTTCTGGCACTGTGCATGCAGTTGTCATCTTGTTTTAGGTTTCTTTTAGGGGGGATTTTAAAATAGTTATTTTGGGGGGATTTTTCTTCTGCACATGCTCAGAAGCTGTGTTTCCGGCACTGTGCATGCAGTCTTATGCATGAAAACCTTGTTTTCATCTTTTTTTAAACAAAAATGTATTTTTTCCTACTGTGCATGCACATGCATGCAAAGCGCATGGGTGCCCACGAGGAGTGGCCATGCAGCAAGGAAGGAAGCAAACCAGCAGTGAGAGGTGCTTTCTTAAGTCCTCTATTTTATGTCATCTGGGTCCAGTGGTGGGCTGCAACTGGTTTAACGATCGGTTCAGTGATTGCACACTTTGCAAATGCATGCACCTAATGCACTTGCATACAGTGTTAAAAATACAGCAATTTGAAGCTCAGCAGCTTACCTTCCAGGGCAGCCCCGGTAAGTAGAGCAGAGGAGGGCAGAAATCAATTTAATTAATTTATTCGACTTCTATGCCACCCAATCCCATAGGACCATGCAAATCAGCTGGGCCAGAAAGAAGGAAATATAGAACAGGATAGGACAGGACTGGGTGGGCAGGGCGAACTGGTAGTTCTAACAATCAGAACTACCAGTTTGCCTGAATCAATCTGAACCGACAGCAGCCCTCCAATGTCTGGGCCTCTATCTGTCTTTCACCTTGTTTAGGCCTCTATTTAATCTTTATTTTTTTATTTTTTTATTAGAATTTTAAGGATTTTTTTTTATGTATATTAATTGGATCGATCTACTATTGTCTTTTTGTATATGCTGTGAGCTGCCCTTAGTCCTCAAAGACGGGTGGCATACAAATCCAATTAAACTTGAAACTTGAAACTATTTTACTTTTATGTTATTACGTAGATCTCTGAGTCCTTCGGGATTAGGTGGCATAGAAGTCTAAATAAACAAATAAACAATCAGAGCAAACCTTTGTAATAACCTGGAGAAGTCCATACATAAAGAACTCCATACATAATACACCAGTAGTGGGAGAGAAGGAAGAGGATACAAAGGCACATGCATATCCTATCCTTGTGAACGAAATATATGCTACAGAAAGAGTTTTTTGGAAACAGTATGTTCAAATTCCAAGTAGATCTTTGAAGTGCATGCTTGAATAGAGTATAAAAGATCAAGATGAAGAAAATAATCAGCCTTCTTCGGTTGCAGAACAGGCCTTGCATCCCCTTAACAACAAAAATATAACAGACCAACAAAAGAGATGGCAAAGAATAGAGGTGATTTAAGCCTTCTGCACTGGGTGGAATTTGCCGACTCATCATGAAAATCGATCTGTGATGCACAACAAGGATTATTCAGGTTTATATCCCCAAAGAGCTTCTTTTTTAAAAAAGAAAGAAGAAGAACAGCATATTATCCATGGCTCCTGTGCAATGAGAAATAACTCACCTTTCTCATGCAGCTGAGAAAATGTAATAGCCCAAGAGGCAAGAAACATCAGGCACCAATGCTAGAGATGAAACATTTTACTAATCTAGAGAGATGACATCGAAATAATAAAAAAAAATCCCAATCTAAGAGCCCAGATATGAATCAAGTTTGCAATATGAAACCCATTAGTCTCTAGAAGTTTCTTGGTAGAAATATTTGATTTTGGAGACACCCCAAAATTAAGCCACAGAGCACAATTTGCATAACATTTTCCTTTTCCTGTTTTTCAAGCTATTATCATGTCAGATCTTTCCGCACAGTACAGATAATTCCAGGCATCTATTTAAACTGTGCCTATTACATACAAGCTTATAAGAGTTTGTTTACGGAACACAGGTTAGCATCAAGAAAGAAGGGTCAGTTCAGATAATGTTCTTCTATTTCCTCTAGCCCTAATTAAGCATAAATGGGTATAATACCTCCTAATCAAATCCACTTCCAATGTAATGGCAATTATGTGTCATTTAAGAGCAGAATTTGATCTCTTCACATTTACAATTTATCTTCATTGTAGCATTGTGATATACCATGCTTTTAAGCATGATGAACATTCTGGCTAATTTTGAGCTTATGTAGGCAGGTGTGTGTGTGTGTGCGTCTGTGTGTGGTGTTGTTTGTTTTTTTTTAGAGAGAGAACGAACACAGTCCTTCTTGTATTACAACATAAATTTAAGATATATAGAAAAAAAATATGAATTGTGAATTGTTCCACTATTATATTCAGCGAAAACCAGGGCAGTTTTAATTACCCTTCTTTTAAAAACAGGCATGCTCAAAACTATAATCAAATATTCTGTAAAAGCTGGGTTGAAGGTCATGATCCTGCCAAGCTTATATTCTTTTCCAATTCAGCTTAACCATAGTTTTCAGCACTTTACCTTTTATAATATTTTATTTTCTTTACTAGCTTTTCCTTTAGAAGCTCAGACGTGGGTGGACATTAAAATTTTTACCAAGTTATCTGCCCAGTTGCTGGGTGGGCGTGGCCAGGAGTGGGCTACTGCCCAGATTGGGGCGGGGATGAAGTGGGGTAGTGAAAATGGAGCTCCATCCCAGAGCACCTGTTGTGGTTAGCTCTGGCCCAGCTCCTGCCCCAAGGAATGTGGAAGTGGATGTGGGGGAGACATCCACATGCTGCCGGCCTGTTTTGCTCACAGTAGAATCTGTCGACGAAGTCTCCTCTGACCAAGGAAGCATGAGTGACAGGGAAGAGGGGAGTTTGGCAGACAACCCAGGAGGAGATCAGTCATCTGTATCATCCCTGGATTCTGAACAAGAATTAATGACACATCCACGCATGCGTAGAGTGATGCATAGGAGACAACAACTGAAGGATTATTACAAGAGAAATGAAGCCACCTGTGGTTGGGTGGGGCTGCTGTAATTAGTGCTACAGATAAAAGTGCAGCCTGGCGTTTTAGCCTCATGGCAGTTTATCTGATTCGTTGTTTCGTCAAGATCGTGGTTTTTGCTCTTCAGGATTCTGTGTGTGGACTCTCTGGACTTTAGAATTGGACTCAATTTCCAAGTTATTGGCTGAACAATTGGACTGCATTTAACTTGTGCCTTGTGTGTACCAGAAAATCACTTTGACATTTAAAAAGGGAGCTGTTTCTGTTTTTCTGTTTATGACAACTTTTGGGTTTTTCCTTTTATCGTGTGGTGTGTGTCTTTCTGGACTAATTACCCTCTAATTACGGGCGGTCGAGACACGCCGGCAGAACAGCACCCAATTTGCACTGAAAGATATTGAAAGAAAATGTAGGGCGTCCTGCATAAGCCATGCCCACAGTGTGGTAATAAAAAATTTGATAGCCCTTCATTAGGCATGGTCATGGTAGTTGTGGCCTAGGCAGCTTCCTGAACCATTGCGTGGGAATGTTTTTGCCCTCCCCAGACTTCTGGTAGACCCATTTTTTCACCCTCCCTGAGCCTCCCCGTGTGTCCTGCATTTACCTGCAACCAAAGTGGGCTGTGTGGAGACTAAGATGTACCTTAGTTTTGTAGGAGGAAAACAAGGGGAGGATCTACCTCTGCCTCCCAGCAATTTGCCTCACAACAAACAGCATAGATGATATACACTGTTTGCTGTGTATTTCTATGCATGTGTGCCTGACCCATAGAAATAGCAAAGAATTGGAGAAATTCAAAAGGCCAGAATTTTTTTCTCAATATAGGAAGTTTTGATTTTATATCAAAGGATTATTTTGGTTGACATTCATAACAACTCTAGCCTTCAAAGAATAGCTATAATCTTGCTAAATTACTCTCTCACACTCTCTTTCTTTCTGTCTGTCTTATAAGGCTAATGGTATTCCTTAGGGCAGTTTGACCATCCATTGTTTTCAGTGCATGGTGTATAAATCAACATTTCAAGGTGAACTTCGCAAAAAATACCTGAGAAGAATTCAGGAACTTTAAAAAGACTCCATGACCATAATGAAATTTCTCCTGGACAACAAATCACATATCCTTGCAAAAACAAACAAACAAACAATAAAGAAGTCTACATGTATAGCCCTTTATTAAAGTCCATAGGATACTTTTGTACTCCAGATGATGTACTTTCTGTGCATGTGCCATGCCCCCACTGGAGTCTGACTCTGTGACCGAAGATGAGCTAGAACAAGAACTGACAGTGAGTAAGAGGGCCGTTCCATTGGCTTTGGGGGAAACAGGAAGAGCAGACTCAGTTGAAGCAATGCTGTTCAGAATTAACAAGGCCTGCAGACAGGGAGGAACAGAGCTCAGCTAAGGAGCATGAGCCACCCCTTTCTGATGCAAAGCTTGGAGAGTCAGAGGAGGTGGGATCAGCTCAGACAGAGGAGGCCACTCACAAGGAGAGTGCCCCACCCAGCTTCACCAGGCACACCTGTGGAATGAGACTTAAGGAGTTGCTATGGGGCGGGGCATTTGTCAGGAACAAATGCTGAGTTCCTGGAGTGTTGTGTCCCGACATTTGAATATGCTAAGAATCCTTGCAATCCTGTGTGGCATTTAGGACTGATTATCTGGATCTTTTGCTCCCTAAATACCTTTCTTTGTTCTTGCTTTGCTAAATAAATTTGTGATTTATTGCTGTGCAGCCTTGTAGCAGATAGCATTGGGCTGGACTAACTGAGACCAGAGACTGTTTGAGGTTTGGTTGGGGATATTTGGAGCACTTAAAGGGCTGGTTTGAACTGCCAACTGACTGTGATATCTCTGTGCCACACCCTAGACCATCACATCATGTTTAATATTTGATAGTGATATGGGTGGCATATAAATTTAATAAATAAATGACCAGAATGAGTCCAAGAGCAGAGTCAAATGCATCATCAGTTTGGAGGCACCATACTCCCCCAAGAAACCTAAGTCCAGCCTCTTTCTTCTAGGCTGAATCTCTCCTTGGTCAGCTTCCAGCCGTTGTTCCTCATCCGGCCCTCTGGTGCTCTGGAGAATAGAGTGACCCCCTCCTCTCTGTGGCAACCCCTCATATACCTGTATATACCTCCTTTTCTCTAGGCTATCCATGCCCAGTTCCCGCAATCTCTCTTCGTAAGTCTTGGTTTCAAGTCCCCTAATCATTTTGGTTGCTCTTTTCTGCACCTTCTCCAGAATTTCAATGTCTCTTTTGAAGTGTGGTGACCAGAACTGGATGCAGTACTCCAGATGTGGTCTGACCAGGGCATAGTAGAGTGGTATTAATACTTCCCTGGTCTTGGAGTATATCCCCCTGTTGATGCAGCTTAGGATGGTTTTGGCTTTTTTGGCCGCTGCTGCACATTGCTGGCTCATGTTTAGTTGATTATCCACTAAGACTCCAAGATCTCTTTTGCAGTTACTGCTGCTAAGTTACTCCTCTTTGAAGTCTATTTATTCTTATCTGATACAACTTTCTCTTGACCTTTAGTAGATCACATTCTTATGTAGAGGTAGCATGAAATAAACTCATAGTACTTTTGATTTCTATTCTGACTCCTGAATTCTTGCTCCTGACAATATATGTTCATTATTTTCTTCAGTGAAGAAACTTTCACAGACTTCAAGGAACGAGTGTATAATAAATATGTGTCTGAATTATTTTATACGATAAGACTTAATCATCAAATATTCAGTGGAAGGAACATCAGCTTTGAAAGCTTCCTTTCAAGAGGTGGCCATTGTTTTGTTGTTTTAAATCTGTTTTTCAATAAGTGACTGGAGCAATGGTGGTTGTGACTTGATTAGATATGTTGAAGCAGATATTAGATATCTGTTGTCAATCCTGAAGCTGAACTGACTGAGGCCATCTTGCCATAGGGAGGATGGAATAGAGATAGCTGGGGTTTTGTAGCCAAAACAAAATACTTTCTCTTGAGAACCAAGGACATTCCCACAGGTGGTTGAAGAGAGGAAAAGTGATATTACCAGGAGAATCAGATGAAACCCTGATTGGGCTATGTGACTAAAGATTGAAGAAAGGAATAAAAATTTCACTTTTAATTAGGTGAAAACTGCAGGAATATTCAGAGTTGGTTTTCACCAGCTTGCGCCAATATGATATATCTAAATAAACTATTCTTTGAGTACGTTTTATTCATTATGGGTGTATTACTTGGAACCATTACACCCATTTGTCATGGACACTTTGATTTGGATTCAGGTACTGATCACAATGTTGGGTTTTATAGTCTCAACGAGTCTTATTATTTTGGTATTCAATGAGTCTAATTGCTGAAGTTTTAATAATGAGAAATCGGTTTCCTTGAATTGTGAGAATACTGAGTAGCATAGAGGTTAATACAATCAATCTCAGATATAATTGTGATGTAGAAAAAGCATGAATCTACTATTATATGAAAAACATTGCTATAATTTATGAAGACAGTCTAATTCAGTATTGTAAAAGAATGCAACATTGCTAGAGAGTGTTATGATCATTCACTCATACAACAAATCAATTATGTAATAATTGGAACACATCTCACTCAGAAACACATGAACACAAAGAACTAGCTGATATTTCATTGTAGCAATGCAGAGAAGTTGCAATGTAGCTTTTAATCCATTGTGATTGGACATAGTTGATCCATTTAACAGTGACTTAACTATAATTTTTTTTAAAAAAATGTAATAAATGTACATTGATATTCTTTTTGTATATGCTTCATTATATAATTGACATAACTTTTTATGCAAGTGTCAAATTGCCACATAATTAAACCAGTAGATCTTAAATTCTAACACCCTTTATTGATATTGTTTTAGTGTATAGTCTCAAACAATTATCTGTACCAAACCACCAGTGTGGAGTACTCAGCTTAAGGAGGAATAATGCACATTGTCTGATCTATTTCCCTTTAAAAAAATTATCCATACAGTAGAATTATCCATAATTCATTCCATAACTTTGGTCGCAACCGGATTTGGTCATGACTCGAACCTAATTTTGGAAATTTGACACTAACCAAAAAAACGGGGGGCATGGAAGGGGAAATTGGTGATGAAAAAAAATGCAATTTTTATAAAAATCAGAAACCAATTTTGTCATGGTCAGAAGCATTCATGATCAGAGGTTCTACTGTATTGTGTTGCTAAGCTGACTGCTACAAACACTTTGATTTCTTTAACAATTCCTTTGCCCTATATATTCATAAATTTCCTATAGGAAACTCATCAATTGCTTTTCTAAGCCAGAGCCTAGCTTTATATGTGGTAACATAAGGTAAGTAATTTTATTTCCATTTGCAACAGATTGTATGCAACAGAATAAAATAAGTCCCTAACCCCACAAAACATACAATTATTTCCATTACTCAACATATCAGTTGAGGATCATTTATTACCTCTTTAACACTTGGGTTGAAGGAGACTAGAAGATAGTTAAAGATTGCTTGGTCCTTCACATTCTATTAGGTACTGAGCAGATGATATCTAAACTGTGCATCCACTTCTCTTTCTCTTTCTCAAGATTCAGCTTTCACAGCTGTTACCATTTTGAAAAACAGAATTGTAACATCTCTGAACTTTACTTTTATAGAAGTACACATATCCTTATGATAGTCTGTAAGTTTATTAGAAAGAATGAACTTCCATTGTATACCATTGATCTAACCGAGAAAGGTTAAGTTCAGCTCTTTTATATGTTATCTCTGAGAGTTTCTCCTCTTTTGTGTTTAAAGTCCATAAAAAGCTGAATGCACACTAGTGTGAAGCTGTATCTGAGACTATCTGTTCCACATGAAATCTACCTTGGTGTGAAAAAAGGATGTGTTTCACGTGCCATCCCGTGGGAATGTCAAAAAGGTATAATTCTAAAGATGACCCTTATCACTTATGGTTCTATTCTTTCTAGAATGCTTTATATCTTCAGAGACAAAAATGATTTCTGCGCCTGTCAAAATTCAAAAATGTCAATTAAACTAGTTGTGATGGGTGCATAATTTTTTTAAATAAAACCAAAATAGAGACAGATCACAGTGGAGAAACTCTATGTGATCACTAAGAGTCAACAATGATTTGATTGAGCAAGGAAGGAAGGAAGGAAGGAAGGAAGGAAGGAAGGAAGGAAGGAAGGAAGGAATATTGATGAAAAAATATTTAGAGATATATAATGGATTAGAACTAGAAACTGGGAAATGAATTATAAAGCTTTCTTAGTTATAGAAGCTCACAGTGACTTTGGGACAATCGGTCTTTCTCAGCCTTGGCTAGCTGTTGTTGTTGGAGGAGGAAGAAGGGAGGAAAAGGAGGAGTTCAAAATAAAAGGAATAAATGAAATCTAGCAAATAAATATAGTGTTATTTGGGTACAGACCTAATAAAGTTGTAACAAGCATTCTGTGTGGATGGAACAGGTGATTTTGAATAGTCAATTCCTAAACCAAAGTAAACATCTTTGGGGTATTATGGATTCATGCCAATGGACTATGCTATTTCATGTTTCAAGCAAAATAGTGCTACAATATTTTGCTGCAGGAAGAAGTAGCTTGGGAAAGTGAAGTAAAACCAAAATCACTGTAACTAATACTAGCCAAAAGGAAGGACAGAATCTAAGGTACCAAGTAGATTGGTGAGGTGTAAATTGGTAGAACATGCTAGGAAATCAGCAAATGACAGCAGATGGGAAGGAAAGAAGTGCTGGAAAGTTCAGAAAGATTGGAAGACCAGGAGATATACCTTGTTGGGGACATCGGTATCAGCTAAGGGAAAAAGTAAAGGCACCAAAAATATAAGGAATAGGGGAGGTTGGTAGAATATGCCATTTTGCAGAAAGGAGAATAATAAACATTGGTGTTCACCCTATTCATTACGCTTTGATTTGTGGTCCTGACAAATTGTGGATGATACAAATGGTTTGATGAAGCCTCACCCACATTATAGAGCTGTGATTGTGAACATATGGCATGCATGGCCCGCTGGCCTGCGTACTGTCGCCCCAGGTCATATCTAAGCTAAAATAGCTCAGAACATCTTCCTAGTAGGAGTTATGAACTTATATAACTAACAAGTGTAGTAGATACGATGCATTTGGTTGATTTGCCAGCTTGATTACCGGAGAAGGTTTTGTAATTAATTGTTTAATTCTGAACTTGAAGTCTTGGTTTGATCCCATGCATTTAGTGAGCCTTGCTGCATCACAAGCTCTGGGATTTGGGGTGCATGAGTTATTTCTTATGTTTGCTTTGTATTTGTTTATAGGAAGATGAGGGGAAGGGCACTTCAAAGCTTGAGTAAATGAGAAGTCTTTCACATTCCTTCCATTGCTCATTAGAAAGTTTGGCAATGATTAGAGCTTCTGGTTTACTGATATATATATATATATATATATATATATATATATATATATATGTATGTATGTATGTATGTATGTATGTATGTATGTATGTATGCATGCATGCATGCATGCATGCATGCATGTACATATGAAGGTCTTGGCATATTCGGATTTCTTCCCGTGTAGGTTTCAGAGATTTCTGGTGACATTTCAACGAGATCCCACTAATCATCTTCAGACTGGTGCTTTTGTCCTTGTGCCAGGGCGAACACAGTGAGACCTGAGTTGCCTTCCCTCTATAAATACTGGTGGGTGGGTGTGGAGTGCTGGCTCAGCAGCTGCAAGCTGTGTTGAAACTTCCTGGTGAGTCATTGGGGTAAAACCTGGGGCCATTGATGTAATTGATGTATGCTGATTAGTTGATGTTTGTGGATTGGGGGTGATATCCTGAGTAGTTGGAGCTTGCAGACTACTTAGCTGTTTTGTAATGTGTGTCTGGGGTGTAACAATTTTGGTTTGGCTGCGAGTTTGTGGTGTGGTCTTGTGTTTGTGGTGTTTGTCAGTTTGCTTTGTGTGCATGTCAGAGAGGGCTGCAATAGTTGGAGGCACTGCGGTAGTTTGGCTTCTGGGTGGTGGTTGTATTTAGTCTGTAGGGTGGGTGTGGGTTTGGGTCTGATGGAGGTGATTGGTGGTAGTGTCCTGTACAGAGAGAAACAGAGACAGAGAGACAGCAACAGAGAGACAGAGACAGAGCACAAACACAGAGAAAAACATGCTCAGAGTAGCATACACACAAAGAGAAAGAAACAGACAGGCAGAGACACAGAGAGAAACAGAGTCACAGAGACAGAGAGAGATTGCCATATAGTCTGCTGTACCTGAGGCATTAGGAGGAATCAAACTAGGTTCTATGGTCATAAACAGCAGCTTGAATAGCTTTGTTACTTTTTGTCTCCATGCTTGCCTGTTTCATCACAATGCTAAAGGCATGTGCAATACTGGCATGGGATTTATTCTGCAGGTGAAAGAAACTGATGCCTTAATCTCAGGAACTGATAGAATAATACCCTAACCTTAGTGGACATTTAGCAGAGATCTGTACAGCCAATTATCATAATAGTAAACAGTTAGGGCAGCTTCCGGGAACTCAGACCCAATCACAAAAGCTTCTGTCAGGCATTGAAAAAATCACTCTTCCTCGTCTTAATGTCCCTGCCTTCATGTGACATACTTTGCTGTTATAATGAAATGTAGAGGTTTAGAAAGGAAGAAAGGATGACCCTTAAGGAATGAATGGGAGGGAGCAATGGAGAGGCACAGGTCCTTTCGGTTAATGGTGGTTCTCCTTAGTTCTCTCTGGAGTAGTTTTGTACCTCTATATTTGGGAGCAAGCCCAGTTATTGATAATAGTTTTTCTTTTTACTGAGTAGAGAACACAGGATCGCAATGTCAACAGTTTGCCAGTCTTTTCAGTATTACATTTTATTTGGAATTACTCACAATGTGCATGAACTAAAGCCTCCAATACCTGAAGTTCATTTGTTCTGCTTGATGGCTGAGCAGCTCAATGGCACTTTGCAAACTCTATTTATGTTTGATTTTTTTTTAGGGCTCTCCTGGCAAAGCTTGCCAAATTAGGTTTGAAAAATGAAAGTGCTACTTTGCTTAGTATTTAACTGTGTTTAATACAACACAGTTTGTGGATCTGTCGAGTACCCAGAATAGAAGAGAGAAAATTATGCATTTAAATTTGCAATGGTACAACTACAAGAGGACAATATGTATCAATATCAAGCACATAATTATCTGATTTCAAACTTGGAAGCCAGCGTTGAAATCACACATGTAAGGGACACCAATATATTTTGAACTTGATCAAATTAGAGCACAGCTCAGACATACATGTGTGTGTATGTGTGTATGTATTCTCCTACAAATTGTGTATCCGTATTAAAATCAAACATGTTATGAATACATGAGCTGAATTGTACATGCTATCTTAGATAGCTGAAACAAAATGAAAACTTCAACAAGGAAAATGTAAATGCACTTATTCATAATTATGAGATATTAAAGGCCTTAGGAAAATAATACCATTTGTCAATGTCCAATGAAGATAAGAACGGCATGGAAATAGTTTTCTGGCTTAAGTCCCATCTCTGGAGATGATTGGAAATATTGTGTGTTTCTTTACTGGATTCATTTCTATCCAGGGATTTACACATGGAAAGATAGGGGGAAATCTGTACAGTGTTCATAGCCAGACTCTTTCCAAAAATCATCATAAATTTTAATTGCTTATGTGACCAAAGGTGAAAAGTAATTGTTATTCTTTATCATTAATTTTGATTAAAAAATACTTTAGCTTTCTTATTGTTCAAATTTTATTTATTTTATTTAATTTATTAACTTTTCTACCTCCCATGTTCCCAACAAGGTGACTTTGGGCCATTTATGCACATTATCTATTCAACCTCATTGATTGATTGGAACTGATAGGTGAAATAGATGGATGGATGGATGGATGGATAGATAGATAGATAGATAGATAGATAGATAGATAGATAGATAGATATTCTAATGCAAAACATAGACAGATACAATATCTGTGTATTTCTCTATTATCTTTCATAAATTTTGTTTGTTAAATTCTGATATTGATTTCCTGGCTTTCTTAAATTACTTTTAAACATGCTACATTGTACTGATTTTTGTTTCTGGTCTCCCCCCCCCCCCCCCACCATTATTATTTTAGCCTCATAATTTGGTTCCTCCAATTCTGTCTGTTGTGTAGTATGAGATTCAATGTAAAGCTTTTTTTTCCAAATTTCCTTTTTCCCTGTCAAAGTCCTTCAAAAATAACTGGAACTCTTCCCTTTTACCAACATGTTTCACTTATTGTATTGGTTTTTTTAAAAAAAAATAATATCACCTAAAGACTTTTTTTGTCTTCTTGTACTCTTGCCCTGAGGGAGGGAGGGAGGGAGGGAGGGAGGAATCTAGATTGAACATAAATCTGATATCAATCTGAATAAAAGCATATAAATAACTAATAGCTGGATGCCTGTGCTTTGTTCCAAAACTATGTGATCGGGCTTGATAAATTGACAGTTAAAGCTTGAATATTAATGAGTAGTTGTCATCGGTCTCTCCTCTCCCCTTGTCTCCCTCAGACTTGCTCCACAGAAGCCTCTCCTATCTTATCCCCTTCTTTACTTTTCATCTGTGGGAGTAGAATGTCTAATTCCTTAGCATCAAAGTATGTTTCAGGTGGGGACAGGGAGTAGAATGTCTAAATTCTTAGCCTGCAAGCTGGATGAATCATATACTGCCACGCCCATGCCAACTGGCATTTGGAACAAACTTCTTTTCAGGTGGGGATGGGGAATAGAACATCTAACTCTTTAGCATCAGAGCATGTTAATATACTGTACATGAATATATTGTATATGGAATACTAATGATCTGGTGGTCATTAAAAAAAAAATCTTTCTTAATGAGCATCTAGAAGCCAGGAGGAATGTGCATATCAAATTTCTAGTTTGTCGGCTTTACTGTACTGGAATTTCGTGATAAATGGGTGGATTTAACTTTTATATAGAGAGATTAATTTTAAGATGAGTTACTTTCTCAGTTTTCTTCTTTTTTAAAAAAATCTTACCAGCTGATACTCACTGTTTAGATTAACTTGAATCCTGTGTATTTGGTTTAAAATATCACAAATGTTTCAAAGGATTCTTACAGGTTATGAATATGAAAAATATTATCACACATATTCCACAACCAATAATAAATTTGATAACTATGATTAATCATTAATCAATCATTATTCTTGTCATTTCCTTTGACCATTGAAAGATAAAATCAATTTGGGGTGAGACCTTAGGTGTAGAAAAATGTTCAATAATCACTTTCAAATTCCTAGATATTAATAATAGTGAATAAAAAGATATTACTTCCATAAATGCTGGTTTTTATTACCATCATTTTGTTTTGTTTTGAAAGAGAGTTAGTTTAAGTTTTTAGTGACTTAGTGATTTTATTCTTTTGAAGGACTGCAAACTGAAGAACAAAGAAGCTGCTTGCAAACCAATTTACCAGGTCTCCAATGTTTGTTTAATGTCCACTTTCAGTTTAGCATGTCTTTGTCCAAATACCAGCTACTCTGTTATGTTCTGCCTGTTAGTTCTTGACCTCTAGCTATCTAGTGGTGCTACAATAATCACATCCTGACTTACTCTCTAAGCTCCTAATTATCTTCCAACAGCTGTTGAAGACCCAAACCTCAACAAGAGCAATGATTGATACTAGGATAGCGGTCTTCAACCTTTCTGGTGGTGGCAATGGTGGAGGAGGGGAGATTGGTGGTTTCATGCGTGCATCACTTTCACAAATGCAGTTTTGCGCACCCACTATTTCTTCAGCCTGATTCTGAACACTCCACCAATGCTGACAGAGCAAACATTTACATATTTAAAGTGGGTTGTTAAAGTCACCTGGAGGCTTATCTGTGTCATCAGTTTGTACCTGAGTTGTGCAAATTGATGTGGAGCCTTCTTAGAACTATTGAAAGGATTATGTTGTAGATTGGAGATAGATGATAGAAACATAGAAACATAGAAGACTGACGGCAGAAAAAGACCTCATGGTCCATCTAGTCTGCCCTTATACCATTTCCTGTATTTTATCTTAGGATGGATATATGTTTATCCCAGGCATGTTTAAATTCAGTTACTGTGGATTTACCAACCACGTCTGCTGGAAGTTTGTTCCAAGGATCTACTACTCTTTCAGTGAAATAATATTTTCTCACGTTGCTTTTGATCTTTCCCCCAACTAGCTTCAGATTGTGTCCCCTTGTTCTTGTGTTCACTTTCTTATTAAAAACACTTCCCTCCTGAACCTTATTTAACCCTTTAACATACAGTATTTAAATGTTTCGATCATGTCCCCACTTTTCCTTCTGTCCTCCAGACTATACAGATTGAGTTCATTAAGTCTTTCCTGATACGTTTTATGCTTAAGACCTTCCACCATTCTTGTAGCCTGTCTTTGGACCCGTTCAATTTTGTCAATATCTTTTTGTAGGTGAGGTCTCCAGAACTGAACACAGTATTCCAAATGTGGTCTTACCAGAGCTCTATATAAGGGGATCACAATCTCCCTCTTCCTGCTTGTTATACCTCTAGCTATGCAGCCAAGCATCCTACTTGCTTTTCCTACTGCCCGACCACACTGCTCACCCATTTTGAGACTGTCAGAAATCACTACCCCTAAATCCTTCTCTTCTGAAGTTTTTGCTAACACAGAACTACCAATGCAATACTCAGATTGAGGATTCCTTTTCCCCAAGTGCATTATTTTACATTTGGAAACATTAAACTGCAGTTTCCATTGCTTTGACCATTTATCTAGTAAAGCTAAATCATTTACCATATTACAGACGCCTCCAGGAATATCAACCCTATTGCACACTTTAGAGTCATCGGCAAATAGGCAAACCTTCCCTACCAAACCTTCCCCTATGTCACTCACAAACATATTAAAAAGAATAGGACCCAGAACAGACCCTTGTGGCATATCCCTCTCTCTCTGTTGAGAGAGAGCTGTTCAATTTTGACATAGGTGGCCTATTTAACCCCTCTTTCAAACTAGCGATCATCTCTGTCCACAATATGGACTTTGTTGACTTCAAAAGAGTGTCTTTGGACTTCTGAATCTAGTACCGCTAAAAGAATGGAAATTACCAGCTAACTCACGGAGTATAAATCCTTCCATTCACAACCATCCTGGCAGAACTGAAGAAGCTTCTTAGATGAGAAGTGAAATGTCCTCAAAGAAAAACCAGAAAGTACCATTGCCTCTTGAAGAAAAAAAGCACTTTTGGGAGCTATACTTATTGATTGCATGCTTTCCTTGTAACAATTAGCATTATTTATTTATTTGTCTCCCACTCCAATCGTATTTTATGCACTTGTGGGTATGTGCATCCTGTACATATAGAAGCAAATGCTGCCAGCTGTACCTGTAATGTGATAGCCAATGTTTGATTATCACTTCTCCTGTTGCCTTGCCAGGTTTCCACTCAACTCCTGGTGGTTTACTGAAGCCTTAGTGAGCTGCCATATGTTACTTGTTGGCTCTATATAGCTTGAAGGGATGCACAAAATGCAAGTTAGTGCTAATGCCAAATATCCAGTTATAAGAAGATTTTGAGCCATAGGGAGCTTTTTTAATTGGACTCAGAATCACCTGCGCAACTTAAAGAAATAACATTTCTGCTTTGCAAACTTCAAAACTTTCCCATTTTAATATTGGAAGAAAACAAAGTGTCCATGATAGTTTGTGATGGGTTCGCCCCCCTTTTTACATCCTCTCTCAGCTTTTCTTTAAAAATGTCACTTGCATGTGACAGCCTTGAAAGCCAAATCTCTGCTTATAAAGAGATCTCATACAGGGTAGGCATCTGTTATGATACCCACATTTTTTTTAAAGTGTCTTTATTGGTTATTTACATTGATAAAAACAAGACAACATAAAAAGAAAGCATACGAACATACAAACAAGACACAATAAAGCATTATGCTTTATACATTAAGTAACTTTGGTATCAAAACTTAGAATGGATACCTGCTATATAGCAGGATATATTTTTTTTATTTGCAGCTTATTCATTTGCAACCATTTTTGACATGATGGGAAATGCAAAACTGACCCCTGTGTTTTGTCTACTGAAACTCTGCAGTTCCAAAATTCCAAAACCATTTTTTCTGACATACTGGGAAAGTGCTGACGAAGTATTACAGAGGATAAAGACAAAAACAACGTACAAAGCTTCCTGAACTACAATTTTAAAAACAAGTTGTGACCAGAGGCACAACGAAACCAAAGTCAAACATTTGATTGTAAAGAGTGACTATTACAGTTACAGTGATCCCCCGGTTATTGCGTCCCCGACCATTGCGAACAGGGTAATTCGCGATTTTTCAACCCGGAAGTCAAAATACCATCTACGCATGCGTGCCCTTTTTTTCTATGGGCACGCATGCGTAGATGGCAACCGGGAGATCAGCTGCTGGGCGGCTTCCCTGGGTCTTCCCCCTCTTGCTGGCATCAGCGAGGAGTTTTCCCACCGCCCACGCAAACTCCTCGCTGCCGCTCGCCCGCCCTTCGCCTGCCCACGCCGTTCGCTCCCCCTCTTGCTGGCGGGAGGGCGAGAAGCCCTCCCCAGCACCCGCTCGCCCGCCCTTCGCCGCTCGCCCGCCCTTCACCCTGGCCGCTTCTTCCCAGCAGAGAAATTCCAGCCCCCACCTGGTCCCGCCCGATCCTCCTCCCTGAGGCAGCTCGCCCTCCCATGGCCGCTTCCTCCACCCTCCATCGCAAGCCCTCGCCACCGCAGCCAATGCGCGCTGCGATCTTCAAGCCCAGCTCCTTTCGGCCCAGCATCCCGGGCCAAGCGGCTGCCTTCCGTGACTGAGCCTGGCTGGCCCGGAAGATCGTAGCACGCGTTGGCTGCAGCGGCGAGTGAAGCCAAGCCGGCAGCAATGTCGCCGCCGCTGCAGCCAACGCACGCTACGATCTTCCGGGCCAGCCAGGCTCAGTGACGGAAGGCAGCCGCTTTGCCCGGGATGCTGGGCCGAGAGGAGCCGGGCTTGATCCGCTGAGCCTGGCTGGCCCGGAAGATCGTAGCGCGCGTTGGCTGCAGCGGCGGTGACATTGCTGCCGGCTTGGCTTCGCTCGCTCGCCGCTGAGGAGCCGAAGATTGGGGGGCGGCGCGGCTCTTTTAAAACATCGCCGCCGACATGGGGGGCTTGCTAGCACCCCCCCAAACCCGGGTTGGGGGTTCGGGGGGGTGCTAGCGAGCCCCCCATGTCGGCGGCGACATTTTAAAACAGCCGCGCCGTCCCCCAATCTTCGGCTCCTCGCTAGCGCTGCGGAAGTTTAAAACACCATCTGCACATGCGCAGATGGTGTTTTTACTTCCGCAGCGCTACTTCGTGAAAACCCGCTCGTTGCGGGGGGTCCTGGAACGGAACCCTCGCAACGAGCGGGGGATCACTGTACTACCCTGTTTCCCAGAAAATAAGACGTACCCCGAAAGTAAGGCATGTCAGAGGTTTTGCAGAATTTGCTAATATAAGGCACCCCCCCGAAAATAAGGCGTAGTCAAGTTTACATACGGTACGGTGAAAAAACATATGGTACCATTCAAAGCTGTTCATAGCGGTACTGTAATAATGTAGCGTCCCCTGCTGGCCCCTTCCATTGCTTTGTACCGTCCAGTACAGCAGACACAGTCTGCTACTGTCTCACCGCCATTACAGTCTCCACTACAGTGCGTAGACTGTAGTTCCTCTGGTGGCCGGAAGCTGCAATAGCGGGAGTATACTGTTGTACCATATAAGTGCCATTGTTTGTGTGTGTGGGTGCCATACTGACAGGTACCATATCGTAATCAGTGTACAGTCCGGTACACTTTCTTTGGAGGTGTCAGCTTTTCTGCCTGTGAATTTGTCTTATTTGAGAAATATAAGGCACCCCCCAAAACTAAGACGTAGCACAACTTTTGGAGCAAATATTAATATAAGACAGTGTCTTATTGTCGGGAAAACACGGTAAGGATGAAATTGTATCCATCACTATAAAATTTTACTGTGTCTCTCCTTTTCTTTGCATTAGTTCAGTCCACTACAGCCAGCAAGTGGAAAAAGAAAAATAAAGAGAAAAAAGGGCAAGTTTTATCTAATTTGTTCCTACATTCTGTCTGGAGTCTAACAGCATAGAACTCATTCTTGCTTTGCAAGTTACAAAGCTTAGTGCAATAGAGGGTTCTCTATATTAAATGTGAATATGAATGTATCGTACAATTGGAAAACTGAAGATACCTGCTTGTCATTTAATAGGGATAGGAATATTTAATTCTAATTATTTTAATGCTTTTATACTGTAAGCCGCCAAGAGTCATTTTGAAACAAGATAGGTGTCAAATCTAATTAAATCATATCAATACATACATATATACATGCCTGTTAATCATTGTGCAAGAGTGGCTTGTGAAAAAATGTACAGAAATTAACATGCAATGCAAAACAATTAGCATCACTCTTGCCATCTGTGATATGGAGATAACAATGATGATCCTAATTTATAACATTTTGAAATGTATGTTGAATGTCAAGAATATATATTGCAGACAGACAGTCTGTCTCTCTGTCTGTCTGGATTTGAAAGATCTTAGGAAAAGAGATGAACATGGCTGGAAGAAGAGACAGTCTCTTCTTAAGACACTATGCTTGCAGAATCTATCTATCTATCTATCTATCATCTATCTATCACTCTCTACAGTATCTATCTGTCTGTCTGTCTGTCTGTCTGCCTATCTATCTATCTATCTATCTATCCATCCATCCATCCATCATCTATCTATCTATCTATCTATCTATCTATCTATCTATCTATCCATCCATCCATCTATCTTTATATCTATCTATAATCTATCTGTCTATCTGTCTATCTGTCTATCTGTCTATCTATCTATCTATCTATCTATCTATCTATCTATCTATCTATCTATCTATCATCTATCTATCTATCACTCTACAGTATCTATCTATCTATCTATCTATCTATCTATCTATCTATCTATCTATCATCTACTATTTATCTACTATATCTCTGTTCCTCCATAACATTATTTCCTTTTGGACTAAGCAAAATGATACACATTTCTGACATTAAGTAAAAATAATAGTATAAGTATAAAGTTAGAAAAAAACACAAACAAAATTAATTCTAATTTACAGTATTGTTCACTATAATTCTCCACTGTATTCTAATATTGCAAATCCGCCTTGTTTCCACCACATTTATAGATCAAATCAAACATTGCTATTTCTCTTTTAATTGCTAAAAAGTATATAATTAGATCTCGAATCAAAACGAGTATATTCTGTTACCCAATTTCTATAAATGGAAACCAATTAGCTTATATAAATCTGATACATGTAAACATCTACCTGATATGGAAATTCAGTCTTTTCATTCTCCCATTGATTTTAGGTGTATTATGATGGATAATATAAAAAGTGTGACTGTGTATGATGTTCCAGAATTAAGTCACATTTGTGAGCTTTCCTTGCAACAGAGGACCAGGTGGCCAACAGCATGGACATCATTCAGTAAAGATTCTACCAATTTATTTCCATTGCTTTATGAAGAACAGCCAATTTAGAAATATAAGGATTTCAGGGGAATTAAAAGCTAATAGCGCTGTCGTATGGTTACGTTGTTGGTTGCTGATAGAAGTGTGAATTTTAAACCAATTTGTACTTGAGTATATGTCCAAAGCAAAGATAGAACCTGTTTTATTCATGCTTTACATAAAAACTGGATGTCCCATTTAAAGGCTGCATTATATTACTGGGCAATAGTAAGGAAGTAAGAAACATTAGAAAACAAATCAAATGTTAGATTAAGTTATATTGTTAATTATTTCAGTCTTTTGCCCTTTAACGTTTGATCCTCTAAAATGCCAGTAAAACAATTTGGAATAAAGCATGCAAGGCATTGAAATTAATTGGGTATAAATTAATAACCAGAAACTTAATTCAGGTCAAGTTACTAGTTGATCTGGTTAAAGAGACTGGTTAAACATTTTTTGTAAAACTTTAAATGAAAGTTTTAGGGATATTTCTGAAGCTGACATGGCTTCTGAATGACTGTAGAACCTTCAGTGTCTCCTCTTTTAGAAGATGGATTTGGCCATAGTAATATTTGCCTTAGTCACTTCTCATTATTAAAATTACTAAATCGTTCTCCTCTAAAACTGGGGAAGTTCAGGACCTGCAAAACAGTTTCTTGGGGGGTCAGCAACAAGGGCAAAAAAAATTCTTTCAGATTGCTAATCTCTAAATAAGAGATGAGCAACCTTCACACCAAGACTGTATGCCGATCTAAGTTTAATTTGGAAACTCTGCAATTCTTCAGTTCAAAACGTGTTAAAGCGACCTACTCCTTTTAATGTTTCCCTCACTGTAATTCTATTTCTTTGAAGCAATTCCCTAGTGCTTGATGCGTCTTCATAGAGGAGGAACACAATTCCTTTATTATTGTGGTAAGAGGAGAAATTGTACATTTCAACTTGCAGCACATCATTTGTTTATCTGATTCAAATGTCCTGATTCAAGCTTCCCATTGCAATAGCTGTGGAATTCAGCATTCAGAATGCTCAGCAATAACCTTGCAGTCTATTGGGGAATACTGTCAGTTAATGTCCATACCAAAGCATGGAGGATTGTCAATTTGAAGAAGACTGATCCACTTAAACTTTGAGAACCCATTTTAAAGGTAGTCAAACTATGGCGTATGGTTATTTTTAAGCTTTGAAAAAGGAATGAACAAACATAGATTGGATATTGTAGTCCCAGAAATTTAAATGCAGGTAGTCCTTGATATATGGCCACAATTGAGCTCAAAATTTGAGACATTTGTGAAGTATGTTTTTCCCCTTTTATGACATTTTCTTGCCATAATACTTAATACTTGCCATAATACTTGCCATAACACTGCAGTTGATAAGTTAGTAATAGAAATAGCATTTAGATTTATATACCGCTTTACAGTACTTTACAGCCCCCTCTAAGCAGTTTACAGAATCAGCCGATTGCCCCCAACAATCTGGGTCCTCATTTTACCCACCTCAGAAGGATGGAAGGCTGAGTCAACCTTGAGCCTGATAAGATTCGATCTGCCAAACTGCTGGCAGCCAATGATCAGCAGAAGTAGCCTGCAGTACTGCACTCTAACCACTGTGCCATCATGGTTATTAAGTGAATCTGGCTTCCCCATTCACTTTGCTTGTCAGAAGATTGCAAAAGATGATCACATGACTTTGGGACATTACAACCGTCATAGAGACGAGTCAATTGCATGAGATGGCGTGTGACTTTGCTTGCAGGAAGTTCTCAAAATGGGATCACATGGCCTTGGAACACAGCAACCATCATAAGTGTGAACCAGTTGCCATATGCCTGAATTTTGATCACATGATCACGGGGCTGCTACAAAGGTTGTAAGTGTGAAAAATGGTGATGCCATTTAAATGCTGTTGTAACTTTGAAAAGTCACTAAATGAAGTGTAAATCAAGGGCTACTTGTAGTTTTGAGTCAGAATGGTTTCTTATAACCATAGAAGTATGGCGTTGGAAGGCACCATAAAAATATTTAGTCTAACTATCCACAACATTCAAGAATATATCCAGTATTTCTGCTTCTAGTTTCTGTGGCCATTCTCAATGGAACTCTTTATCAGAGTTTTTGCAGAAAAATCAATTTCCAGAAGCACACACAGAAGACTGGTTCAGGTGGATTCGTTGAGTTCTTTATAAACGTGTTGTGGTTGGCTCTGGGCCAGCTCCTGCTCCAAGGACTGTGGGGGTTGATGTGGGAGAATCCTCACATTATCAGAGGCCGGTTTTACTGCCAACAGCTTCTGACAGTGAAGCATCTGTGTCAAGGGAAGCTTCTGGGAGTGAAGCAGCATTGGATGAGGAGGTAATTACAGGCAGCCCATTAGCTAATGACCCCATTAGTAAATCATTATCGTCATTAGAATCAGAAGGAGAATCAGAAGGAGAAGGATTCATAGATGCTTGCAGGTGCAGGTTTGTGAAAAGGAAAGAACAACTGGGCAAGTATTATAGGAAATAAGGGAGAACACCTGTGGCTGGGGCAATTAAGCTAATGGGGCTGCTGATAAATTGCCAGCGTTGTTGCCTCTCGGCATGGGAAATTATCCATTTGGAGAGAGAGAGAACTGTATTTTACGTCAGGATTTTACAAGAACTATTTGAACTGTTTCAGGATTTTACAAGGACTCATGGACTAATTCACAGTTAAGTTTGGCTTTAGGATTCTTGAAGGGGGGGTGGCTGTGACGTCTTCACAGCTGCCTTTATCTGTTTTGTTTTCGTTTTGGCTTATCACATCCTTTAAAGTTTGTGGTTTGTGGGAGAGCACTTTGACTGATAAAAGTGTGTTTGGACCGTGTTTTTTCTTTGTGATAAACTGCCTTTGTTTACTTTACAAAAGAGTGTGTGTTTGAATTTCCGCTTCAGACTTAATTGGGGCTTGTAATGTGACGCCCGGCATAACAAAACATAGTAATATAAATATAGATATATACAATATTATAAGTATATTACTTCTTCTAGTAAACACAAGCAGGAGAATTAGTTTCATTTCAGCAGAGCAGACAAGCGCAAAGAGGGCTGAGAGTACAGAGTGGACAGAGAACAGAGTGGGCTAAGCCATGCTCAGTCTTAAGCTTAATTTACAGTTTTGATTCTCTGCACAGACTCAGAAGTCTTCAAGCTCCCGTTGGCTGACTTAGTTGCTCTGCCTATTAATTGGCTGACCTTGTTAACATGGCTCTCCCAGTTCATGAATATCTTAACACTCTTTCATAGACTTCAACACTGATAGCAGAGTCCTCTTTAATCTTAATTTCTTCAGCTAAAAAATCCCATCTTCATCCCCTGTCCACATAGAGCACATGCTCAAATTCCTTTTATTGATTTTTGCCATGAACTTTAAACTGTTTTAACATGCCAATTTACTTAAATATTTAAATTTAAGATATAAATCATAATCTACATTTAATAATAATCTGTTTTCAAGTAAAAACTTAATTTAATATAAAATGTATTTATCTCTCTAATGTCTTCATTTATAAGGGTCATACATTGACCCTTCATCTAAAATGTTCCAGTGAAAGTTAAGTTTTAAAATATACATGGGAAAATATCTGATGAAAAGCTATGGAGTATAAAGAGGGTACCCAAGGGTCATGGAATATATTATTTTTGTGGAAAAGTATGAATATTTATGATTTCAGAGGGAAAGAAGCAAGTAGTTTTAGATCTAACAGAATATGTACTTATTCTGGTATATACCAGTAAAAAAGTAAGAAAATACATCGGGAAAATCAGTACAGTATACTGCTACTGACAGAATTGGTAGAGTCATTTTTAAAAGTTAACACTTAGAACAGGGATCTTCAAACTTTTTAATCAGGGGGCCAATTCACAGTTCCCAAGATTGTTGGGCGGCTGAGCTGGCTGGATGAGCATGGCTAGGTGGTTGTGTGACTGGGTGAGTGTGGCCAATTTAGAAGTCCATTTTGCCAATTTAGTAATCCATTAAACAATACACTTTAATTTGTTTTGTTTCTGGGATTGTTTTGTGTTGTGGTTCAGCCTGAGGCAGATCAAAGGCCAGCTGCGTCGCTGCTGGCTCCATGCCCGGAGGAGGCTGACAGCGAAGAGGAGGGGGCTGAGCAGTCAGACGGGGGAGGGTCCAGTCAGGAATGTGATGAGGAAGAACAGCAGGAGAGCCCCGGGGAGGGGCTCTCCCCTGTCAGTAGCTTGGAGTCATTAGGTGATGAGGCACAAGCTGTCATTGACATGCGACAGAGATGTTTAGATCAAAGGAAGGAGCAATTGAGGAAATATTATCAGCATTGAATAAGGAACACCAGGGCTTGGGTGTGGTCCTCATTAGCAGGGAAGGGTTTATAAGGCAGGCAAGCTCTTGAAGCCATGTGGAGTGTTATCAGTTTGGAGTTCCTGTAACCTGCATTGTTTCTCGGCGTCTCTGTTCCTGGCTTGTGGCCCAGCAGTCTTGAAGAACCGTGGGAGGTGTATGTCTACAGCCTCGTCTTGGCAGCAAGAATCCTATATTGATGCATGGACAATTACCTTCGTGTATATATTTGGAGTTCCAGTGTTTTCCTGCTTTGTAAGGACATTTTCTGTTAGCTTCGTTTTCCTTGAACATTATAAAACTGTATTTGAATTTTACCGGTGTGTCTGGCTTATCTTTTTGGGTTGGTTATAGCTTCCGGAGTGACCCAGACAGAACATTTTATTTGCTCCCTGTCTCCTTTCCATCATTTGATCCCCTCTGGAGAAATTAAGATATTGGGTATGTTCTGCCTGACCAGGCTCAGGCAATAATTAACGGTCCAGGAAAGAAGGTCAAACACACACGTGCATTGCTAATCAGCAAACTTGCATTAAACATAAAAGAAAAGGCTAAAGAAAACTGTCCTTATGTTCAGAAGGAAAACACAGTTCGAGGCGAAAATTCAGCTAGATACAAAGTTCATGAAAAAGCAAACAAATACAAAAGTCACGTAGCAGAAACGTTCCAGGGGTTCTCTGAATTCTCAAGGCACGAGAGCAGCAGCCAGTCCCAGAGTTTTCAACTCCCACTTGCCTGAAAATGTTGAGTTGAAATCCAAAGGCACAGAGCAGATGCTTTAAAGCAGGAACCACAAAGCCACACAAACCACACAGATAAACATCCACGGTTTGCCTCTGCCTCTGTTCCCTTTTATAACTGTAGCCGTCATTATGGGAACCACACCCAGCCCTCATTCTGTGGACCACACCCAAAAACAGATGACATCATAATCACCGTTGATAATCCCTTAATTGAGCCCTGCACTGCATTGCTCTACGGCTACGCATATTAATTATTTGTTCAGCATCCGAATCCAAAGAAGAAAGGCTATCCGACGGGCTGCCTGCTCAATCCCATGGGCTGTCTGCCAGTTCCTGTGGGCTGTCTGCCAACTCCTCTGAACCATCTGCTTCATCCTCTGGGCTTTCTACCACGTTTTCCTGGCTGTCAGCCAGGCTTTCACAATCACTCTGTGACGCATCTCTCATATATGTGGGGGCAGCAGCTGGCCCAGGCCCGAACACAACAGGGTACAACTAAAGTTTAACTCTCAGGTACATTTTTTAAAAAGACTTTTATCTGTTATATCAAAAGCAAGAAAAGTGTGCTAGAAGAGCAAATGGGGCAGGGGAACATGGACTACTTGGTGGGTACATAGGTGACACTGGCTCATGCAGAATCCCCTTCAATCCTGGTGGTGGTGGAGACTTTCAATGGGATAACGAAATGATAGTCTGCTGCTCAGTTGGAATGAAAGAGTGGATTTTGCTGAAAAGTAACAGAATTTTAGAATTGGAAGAACACAATAAGAGGTTTGGATATCATGGTTTTCTATGGTATGATAAAGTTAAGATTAATGTAGATTTTAAGAATCATATTTAAAAGTGGAACGGTGGCCTAGTTTTCAGATGCTCACCTCTCACTCAGAAAGTTAAGAGTTCAGTCCTAGGAAGCAGCAGATATTTCTGTCCTAGGGCACTAAGAAAAAATATCTGCTGCAAACTCCACATGACATCAGGGAGGGTTGATGTCCTTCCTGCTAGTAAATGCTCGACCTGATTCTACCTTGAATTAAGAGATTATTTAATCTTGGAGGAGGGAACTGACCTGGCATGTATAACTGAGACCTGGTTGGGCTAGAAGTTGCTAAATGGCGAGGTATATATTTTCCATGCTAAAGATCAAAACATATGGTCACTGTTTCTAGAAAACATATAGAAACATATCTATACTAAAAGTACATGAATCACTATATTAAAAACTTCATTTAAACTTCTGGTTTACATTGCCTTCATTTCAGGAGTGGATTCCACTTACCTTTGCCACCAGTGCGCATTGTGACATTTCACGCACGTGTCCCTGCCAGCAATTTCACATCCACATGTGCTCAGAAGGTGGTTTCAGACTGAGACACAGCTGAGGAGCTGCTCAGCTGTGCTTCGGAGGAAGAAACAAAGTTCGGTATGGGCTTTTTTCAGATGGGCGTTTTTCACAGCAGAGGACAAGAAGAAGCCATACAAACAATGAAAAAAACGCCAAAAATTATGAAAAAAAAATGGCAGCACACACAGACAGGCATAGACAAAACCAGATCTGTGATGCCAAAATTACATCACCAGCAAGTCGCTAACAGTTCAGTCTGGTCTGAACTGGGAGGAACCCACCCATGGTGAATTAGGTGTGCAATAGCAATAGCATTTAGCATTTAGACTTATATATCGCTTCATAGTGCATATTATTTATTTATTTATTTGGATTTATATGCCACCCCTTTCTGAAGACTCGGCTTATAACATATAAAAGAGCAATAAAAAACATCCTAAATCCAAATTTAAAATTAAACTAATCTAAAATCCCAATTCCTTAAAAACCAATCACTCTCATTCAGACAGTCAAACATACATTCCATTCATCACCTGGGGGCGAATGTCTAATGGCCTCAGGCCTGTTGGCATAGGTGGGTCTTTAAGCTCTTGCGGAAGGCAGGGGCAGCACAAATCTCTGGGGGGGAAATCTCTGGTTCCAGAGAAGACTTTTCTCCTAGGCCCCACCAGGCGACATTGTCTAGTTGACGGGACCTGGAGAAAACTAACTCTGTAGGACCTGACTGGTTGCTGGGACTCATGCTGCAGAAGGTGGTCCCATAAGTAATCTGGTATGATGCCATGTACAGCCCTCTCTAAATGGTTTACAGAATCAGCATATTGCCCCCAACAATCTGGGTCCTCGTTTTACTTACCTCGGAAGGATGGAAGGATGGGTCAACCTTGAGCCGGTGGTGAGATTTGAACTGCTGAACTTCAGCTAGCAGTTAGCTGGAGTAGCCTGCAGTACTGCACTCTAACCACTGTACGCCTCGGCTCAAATCTCCACTTGAAGCTCACTTCATAAATAAAGTAACCTAGTGAAACTCAACATTGAAATATTTATATGCACAATATTTTACTTTATTTTCATGCCAAACATACAATACTTTTCCCCTGAAAAATGACTTTGACAAACTGATTCCACATGAAGGAACATTCTTTGTCTGATCGACTGCTACATACGTCCATGCTCTCTAATTCCTTTAAAGTATTTAATCTTTTGAGAATAGTTATTTCTTCCCTGCTCAGCTCACTATTAAGAAGAAAGGAATTTTCTAACAGTAGGTTGAATCCAACAAGTAAATTTCCCCTGTGGTTCAAGCCATGTAATTTTCTTAATTTCCAGCTGCTGCCCAAATGTTAGAGAGAAGGGCCCTTTCTTCTTATCTGAATTCAATAGTATCTGATCTTGTCATAACATAAGACAAATCACTAAACCAAATAAGGTTGGTATTGGAATTTTGGAAATATAAACAGACTTTTGAGTACATTCCAACATCAAACTGACTTTTCATCACACCAAATCACAGAAATGATCTCCTGAATCTTGAATCTAAAACAGAAGGAATAATTCTCTCTTTAAATTCTGTACTCCACTGTACAGCTTCCTGAACCATAGAAAATGAATAATCATTCTTTATCTTCTACACGGAGAGATTATAGTTAAAGAGAGGGAGGAACTGAGTCATGGCTTGTTTATATACTTTCCACATGGTATTTGCATGGAAAGAGAACATTAGACATGGTTTGATTCAGCAACATATATCTTTCTAATCTGTTGAACCACGAACCTTTCTGGAAAGTGTCATTTGCTTCCACTGTATTTCCTACTCCTAGCAAATATTGGTTGTTTATTGGGGGCAGGATCTGAAACTATTGTATTATAAATAAATACATGAATATTTTAGCCTTTTAGCCCCTATTTATTTCTTTTATTAAAAGGCCATTTCATAGAAACATAGAAACATAGAAGTCTGATGGCAGAAAAAAACCTCATGGTCCATCTAGTCTGCCCTTATACTATTTTCTGTACCCTATCTTAGGATGGATATATGTCTATCCCAGGCATGTTTAAATTCAGTTACTGTGGATTTATCTACCACGTCTGCTGGAAGTTTGTTCCAAGGATCTACTACTCTTTCAATAAAATAATATTTTCTCATGTTGCTTTTGATCTTTCCCCCAACTAACTTCAGATTGTGTCCCCTTGTTCTTGTGTTCACTTTCCTATTAAAAACACTTCCCTCCTGGACCTTATTTAACCCTTTAACATATTTAAATGTTTCAATCATGTCGCCCCTTTTCCTTCTGTCCTCCAGACTATACAGATTGAGTTCATTAAGTCTTTCCTGATATGCTTTATGCTTTCACATTGGAACAATTTACTGTGTTTGAGAATACCATGATCTAATTAGTACTTTGGGATAATTGTTAGTATTGATTACATCTTCTCCAAATACACCCCAAGAATGATCCTATGATGGGGCATATTTCTACAGCAATTTGAGGAAGAAAATATGGTTGCTATGATAGTCTGACAGTTTGGTGTAGTGATTAAGGCATGGGGCTAAAAATCAGGAAACTACGAATTATTATTCTGTCTGGTGACTTTTCTATCAGCCCAAAAAGGAAAGCAATAACACACAATTCCTGGAGATCTTGTCAAGAAAACGAAAATCCTTAACGACAATAAAAATATGTATGTCATGTATTTCCCTCAGAATAATTTGCTGACCATGAAAGATGGAGCATGCTTTCCTCTCCATCATCTCTATGGTAGTTATGACATATCAGCATTTGGTACTGCGCCCATAGTATTTTGCTCGAGTAATTTAGTTGAAACACTACTCCCTGAAGTAGTGTAAAACTTTTTGTTTAAGAAAAAAGCACATCCCCTACACCCGGTGTTGTGGTTAGCTCTGGCCCAGCTCCTGCCCCAAGGAATGTTCAGGTGGATGTGGGGGAGACATCCACATGCCGCAGGCCTGTTTTTCTCCTGATGGAATCTGATGATGAAGCTTCCTCTGACCAAGGAAGCATGAGTGACAGGGAAGAGGGGAGTTTGGCAGACAGCCCAGGAGGAGATCAATCATCTGTATCATCCTTGGATTCTGAACAAGAATTAATGACACATCCACGCATGCGTAGAGTGATGCATAGGAGACAACAACTGAAGGATTATTACAAGAGAAAATGAGGCCACCTGTGGTTGGGTGGGGCTCCAGTAATTAGGGCTGCTGCTATAAATAGCAGTGTGTGGGTTTGGACATTGTGAAAGAGTATCTGATCGCAGTTCTTCAGGAATCGTGTGTTGCTGTTTTCTGAACTTTGTTTGTTGATTTTTCACACCTTTGAAACCAAAGCAGAGTAACATGTGTGTTTGTCTCACTTTGTTGGAAGACAAAGGGGTGTGAAGTTTCTTCACAGCTGCTAGCTAAGTACTTAATGACTGCTTAAGGGAAATTGTACAGACTACCCAGTTGTTTTGGGACGAGTGCTCTTTGCAATACAAAAAGAGTGCTTAGTTTATTTTGAATTTTGTTATAAAGAACATTGTTTTGAATTTTCAAACATGTGTGTGTGTCTGAAATTTGTACCCTTGAATTTTCGGGAGGCTCCTATCAGAGAGTCCGGCAGAACACCCTTGAATACCAATCTCTCCACAAAAACTCTTGACTAATCGCTCCTTGCCAGTTGCAAACAACTAATATTAATGGCATTAAAATTCAGCTACAAAAGGTCTCTGGGTATAATACAAAGTTAGCAGCTGCTGTTCTTTAAAAGCAACAACAAAACAATACATAAAAACTGATATCCTCCAAGGTGCTACTATAAAACAGGCAAAAAAAATTGCTAATGGAATCAATACCAGGTAGATTAGGAAGGAGTTAGGGTAAGAATCCAAAACTGTAATGGAAATTGGAATGAGTGTGCCAGGCTAAAGAAAATAGAGTTAACATTTGCTTCCTGGGCTCTATAATTAGAGGTTGTATAGAATCAGAGGGAATCACTTTGGTAGAGCTCAGAACAAGAAATAACCCACTTAAGAAAGACACGGATACGTCAAAGGCAGTCCCCTTTCATCCAAAAGGATAAATAGCATGGCAGAAAATGAAATTTAGGCAGAGGTGGGTTCTTGCCAGTTCAGACCAGTTCTATAGAACCATTAGTAACTTGGTGGCCTGGGTCACTGGGACTGGCAATGACCCAAGCTTGCCATGCCCCCAGGCATAATGCACCACCATCTTGTTCTTAAAGTACTTTTTTTAAGGTACTGCACATGCGCAGAGAGTCATTTACTGGAAGGGATGCAAAAAGTGTACTTCCGTCATGATGGAAACTGGTGGGGAAGGTAAGTAGAACCCACCCCTGAATTTAGGGGATAGGACACATATGAAAATGAGTCAACTGTGAATTCAGAAGAAAGAAGCACAAAGAGAAGGAAGAAATATCATCTAAGACAGACAGTCCAAAGAGCTAAGAAATCAGACTGGAGATTCTTTTCTGAATCTAAAACAAGATGGAAAGAAAAGTAACCTGTGAGGAGGGCAAAGAGGCGGATGGGAGAAAGCATAATTTTCTTCCTGCAGGCTTCTTCTTAACAGGAATTCCTTTTCATTAGGAAACATGAAAGAGATAAGGAGATAAGTAGTTTTAGCTGGCAACATCTTGGCCACAGAGTTGGCCTTCTCCGGGTCCCGTCGACTAAACAATGTCATTTGGCAGGACCCAGGAGAAGAGCCTTCTCTGTGGTGGCCCCGACCCTCTGGAACCAGCTCCCCCCAGATATCAGAGTTGCCCCCACCCTCCTTGCCTTTCGCAAGCTCCTTAAAACCCACCTCTGTTGTCAGGCATGGGGGAATTGAAAATTTTTTCTCCCTTCCCCCTAGGCTTATAGAATTTATACATGGTATGTTTGTTGGTATGATTGGTCTCTTAAATTGGGGTTTTTTAGATTACTTTTTAATATTAGATTTGTTGCATTGTTTTTTATTGTTGTTAGCCGCCCCGAGTCTTCGGAGAGGGGCGGCATACAAATCTAAATAAACTAAACTAAACTAAACTAAAAAGGGGCTGGTACATTTTAGGAAGAAAAGCACCCTGAGACTCACTCAGGGGCATGTTGAGACTTGAAGAATCAAAGAAATCAGATCATCAGAATGTAAGAGAGCCAACCCAGAAAGCTAGGACAAAAAGAGGATAGAACCAGCTAGTAAAAAAAACAAGACTTCTGCAAAAATCATCTGTTGTGTATTGTGTCAGGGTTCCAAATAGCATCCAAAACTAAATCAGAATGCAAGCTAAAGTATTCCTCCAAGTTGCGATTTATTAACAGAGCCATGTTGGTATATCTGGTTGAAACCTGAATGTGAAGTCCTCCGGGTTTCACTACCCAGGTGAAAGTTCAAATCCTTGCCCCCACACCCACAAAGCCATCATATTTTCCAATCTTCAAATGACCTTGGCTTCCTAGAAAGAATTTGTTATGGATACATACTCCAAACAATCCCCCTCCCATTCTCCCACAATGCAAAATGCATAGTAGAATAGTATGAAGTGTCACAGGCCTGAGATTGTAATTAAAATAGCTTTGGCTTGACATATGAAAGATTTTAAAGGGGATGATTTAAACTGTTAAATATGTGTTATACTGTTAATATGAGCTATTCTTTTAAGATTGTACACTCTGGAACAGATATATGTATAGGAGAACAGTACATTGATTACAATGTTTCAGATTATTTTGAAATAATCTGATTATTGTAATCTGGTAATAAACAGCATTGTTTCAGATTATTCTTGTTACAGTGTCGGTTCTTTTCATAACTGAATGGTTGATATTTATCTTTAATAGCAGCAAACCCATTATTGCTCATTCTTAAAATATGCAGTTTGTTTGGAACAAAGTAGAGAATTGGATAATTGAAATAACAAAGGAGAAGATCAAAAAATCTCCTGAATTCTTCTTATTGGGTATTTCAAATACAAAGTATAAAAAGGAAACTTATTATTTAATAATAAGTTTGCTGCCCGAATAGTATTTGCACAGAAATGGAAAGAAAACACAATACCAAAAGACACTGAGGTATTTAAAAAAATTATAGAATGTGCAGAACTAGATATGATGACTAAACATTTGAATAATCAAACTGAAACAGAATTTTTTAAAATATGGGATAAAATATATAACTGGTGGAATCTCAAAAATAGTATTAATGATTAAACTTATAAGAATATATAATGTTTTGAAGAACTATAAGATAGAATGAAATAGTATATAGTTTAACTAACTTAGAAGTGTATATCTTATTCTTTTTTCTGTATTACTAATTTTTTGTTTTTTCTTGTCTTTCTGTATAAGTACACAATACCTTAAAACATAAAGAAATTTAATTAATAAGTTTAATATTAAAAATATAGAGTTAAATTCAATAAGAATGTAATTTGCACGTGTGGCATTTCTGCATTGATCTGATAATAGTCAGGGTTTTTTATATTTCTGTACTAGTTAGACTTCTACGACAAGCGGAGCAATGGCAGCTCCTTAAATGTTTAATGTTGTATGTCTTTGTCTGTCTTTTTGAAAAACAATAAAAATATTTTTTTTTTTAAAAAAAAATGCAGTTTGATTGATTCTTCCAGAAAGTGGAATGGTGACTTAGCGCCACCTTAAAATAAATTGATTTGGGCAAATGGTATAGGCTGCAGTGATGGCAAACCTTTTTTCCCTCAGGTGCTGAAAATGCACATGTGTGCTATCTAGTACACATGCATGCCCATACCCATAATTCAATCCCCCCCATGTACCACCACCCCGCAAATGTGAGCATGACTCCCCCTTAACCCCACTTCCGACTTCCAGTAGGCCCATTTATTGCCCTCCCCAGGCTCCAAAGGCTTCACTGAAGCCTGGGGAGGGCAAAAATTCCCTCCCCCAACCCTTAGACGCCCTTCAGAGGCTGAAAACGCCCTCCTAGAGCCTCTGCATGGACTGGCTGTTGCATACATGCATGCTGGAGCTGAGCTAAGGCAATGGCTCACATGCCAACATATATGGCTCTGTGTGCCACCTGTGGCATGCGTGCCATAGGTTCACCATCATGGTTATAGGGTGTTCTGTCTGGGTCACTCCGGAAGCTATGACCAACCCAAAAAGATAAGCCAGACACACCGGTTGAATCCAAACACAGTTTTATAATGGTAAAGAGAAAAGAAGCCAACAGAAAATGTCCTTACAGATCAGGAAAACACTGGAACTCCAAATAGATACACGAAGGCAATTGTTCATACAGAAACACAGGATCCTTAATGCCAGACGAGGCTGTTGAGCCAGCAGACACACACCTCCCACCAATCTTCAAGGCTGCTGGGCCACGAACCAGGAACAAAAACGCTGAGAGAAAATGCAGATAACGCCAACTCCCCTTTGATAACACTCCACGCTGCCAGAATGGTTCTCATGCCTTATAAACCCTTCCCTGCTAATGAGAACCACAACCAACCCCCTGGTGTTCCTCATTCAATGCTGATAATATCTACGCAGTTGAGCTATGCGTCTCTGCCACATACTAATGATAGCTTGTGTGTCATCATCTAGGGACTCCAGGGAATCAAAGCTACTTGCTGGAGATAGCCCTTCCCCAGGGCTCCCAGGCCTTGCATCAGCGTCACTTTCATGACTGCTGTCTGCACTGTCCGACTGCAAACAACTCTCCTCTCCGCTCTCAGCCTCCTCCAGGCATGGAGCCAGCAGAGACACAGCTGGTCTTTTGTCTGGCTCAGGCTGAACCACAACATAGGGTCTCCTGCTTGAGCATGGGGATGGACTAAAAGACCTCCAACATCCCTTCCAGCTCTATTCTGATTGAAACCAGATGCTCTAAATCAGAAGAACCTCTAGATCAGTGTCTCTAAATTTCAGCAACTTTAAGAAATGTGCACCTCAACTTCCAGAATTCCTCAACCGGCTATGAATTCTGGGGGTTGATGTCCACAGATTTAAAGTTGATAAGACTGAGAAGCATTGCTCCAGGTGGCTACATCTATGGATGAATAGAGTCAGAAGGAGCTGCTGGTTGAGATTATCCCACTCTCAAATATATATAGAGATCTAGCTCTTGTTCCCGTTATATATAAGATCCTCATGGGGAAAAAAATAGAAGTCACACAAAATCTGCTGTTTGAAGTTAGATCCCCTATACTTATAAGTCCTAGATGTTGAAACACTGTGCCTTACAAATTAGATATGTTGTTTTTCCCTCAATCCCCATAGTAATCATACAATGACTTGTTTTTAAATAGCTCTTGTTTACCCATTTAAATTACAAAGCAGCATCTGCTCCAGCTATGTGACTAGATGTGTTTCGTCAAAGTGCACAAGAAGCTCCACATCTGAATGGCAACCATTCAGTTTCTCCCTCTCCTGTCAGACGAGGAATAAGGGCTGGACACAGTCATAGATGCATGCCACCCCTGTCTAACCTGTAATAACTTTCACAACTGGAATGGATATTCATGTTCTCAATGGATTAATATATCCAAACCACACATGCGAACTGAATAAACAATCTCTCACTGCCAACCCACACTCAGTAAAAGACCTTGGAATACTAATATCGAATAACCTAAGTGCTAAAGCTCACTGCAACAATATCGCTAAAAAAGCTTCTAGAGTTGTTAACCTGATCCTACACAGCTTCTGCTCAGGCAATCTGACACTACTCACAAGAGCTTACAAAACTTTTGCCAGACCCATCCTAGACTACTGCTCATCTGTCTGGAACCCATACCACATCTCAGACATCAACACCCTTGAAAATGTCCAAAGATATTTCACCAGAAGAGCCCTTCACTCCTCCACTCGAAACAGAATATCCTACGGAAATAGACTAACAATCCTGGGTCTAGAAAGCCTAGAACTATGGCGCCTAAAACATGATTTGAGCATTGCCCACAAGATCATATGCTGCAATGTCCTACCGGTCAATGACTACTTCAGCTTCAACCGCAACAACACAAGAGCATGCAACAGATTCAAACTTAATACGAACCGCTCCAAACTTGACTGTAAAAAATATGATTTCAACAATCGAGTTATTGAAGCGTTGAACTCATTGCCGGACTCAATTGTGTCAACCTCTAACCCCCAACATTTCTCCCTTAGAATCTCCACGATTGACCTCCAGATTCCTAAGAGGCCAGTAAGGGGCGTACATAAGTGCACTAGTGTGCCTTTCGTCCCCTGTCCAATTGTCTTTCCTTTCTCTCACTTATCATATATATTTTCTTTCTTTCATATATCCTCTCCTCTAAATAAATAAATAAATAAATAAACATGGTTTTCCTGATGCTGTAGCTGAAGACAGTTGTCATTAATCCTTTTTTTAAAAAAAATTCTATTAAACAATTTGTCTTTAAAAACAACATAAAAAACCACAAATACAAAAAACTTCCACCAGAAAATTTTAAAAAAACAAGTAACAAAACAATGCATATCATTTTGGATCTTTCCATATCAGCATTCGTAGTTTGTTTTTTGTAATTCTCCATTCTATATTACCTTCCTGTCCATTAATTCTACTCACTTGCTTTTACTTTCAGGTTATCTATTTTTATATTGTCAGTATATATTTTTAAATTTGCATCTAGCAACGACCATGGGTACAATGACTGGGACATCCCCACCCTAAAAAAATTATAACCCACATAGAACATAGAACTCTTGTTGTATGAAATGGTCCTTCTATGCAGAAGTACTAATAAGGATAACTGTTCTGTCGGACTCTCTGGTAGACTCCTCCCAAAAATTCACAGGTACAAATTTCAGACACACACATGTTTGAAAATTCAAAACAATGTTCTTTATAATGAAAATTCACTTAAACTAAGCCCTCTTTTGGTATAGCAAAGAGCACTCCTCTCCAAACAAACTGGTAATTTGCACAAGTCCCTTATCAGTTCTGTGATACTTAGCTTGCAGCTGTGAGGCAATTCACAGTCCTTCTTCTTTCACAAAGTGACACACACTTTGCTCTGGTTTAGTTTCAAAGCGGGGAAAAATCAGCAAATAAAAGGTCAAAGTCAGTAAAGCAGTCACGAAACACAATGATCAGATAATCCTCCACAATGGCCAAACCCAGAGGCTGCTATTTATAGCAGCCTCACTAATTACCACAGCCCCACCCAACCACAGGTGGCCTCATTTTGTTTGATAATAATCTCTCAGTTGTTGTTGCCTATGCATCCCTCTCTGCATGCATGGCTGTATCATTAACTTTTGTTCTGAATCCAAGGAGGAGCTAAATAATTGATCTCCTTCTGAGCTGTCTGCCACACTCTCCTCCTCCCTGTCAGTCATGTCTTCTTGGTCAGAGGAGCCTTCAGCAGCAGCAAAACAGGCTTGCAGCATGTGGATGGCTCCCCCACATCCACAGTCCTTGGGGCAGGAGCTGGGCCAGAGCTAACCACAACAGATAACAATGGCGGTCAATTTGTGATTGAGACTAATTTAAAAAACAAAACAAAATCTCAGTAGTACACAGGCTTTATAGCCATGAGTGAACTAACAAGGGTCTGATAATTAGTTCTACATATCACATTGTCTCTCTTCCTATGGTTCTTAGTACAAATGAAACTCTAATTTCTACACCTAAATATTTCCAAAATGCTGATTCCTGATACCTGTCAGAACACTTATGGAACTTCTGATATAGGTGTAGTGGACTAGATAAATGGGAAGATTCTGACAAAGCATAGCTTAATCCTGCACATATGTATTACATTGACAAGGAAACAGGAATGGTTGACAAGTGTGGTTTTTGTTTCTATTAGGGGATGTTTTAAGCATTATAGAGACTAAGTACATCTATTTTTCCTCTTGTATTGTCCAAAAATGCAAGCAGGGCCTTAAAAGATTTCCCCTGTTGTTATCCAGAAGGACTTAGAGAAGTTGTCAAAATGAAGTTGGAGTTGCATATACCCCTTGGAGAATAGGATTATTTGCCTCTACTAAGAATGGAAATAGAAGTTAGAAAACCATACTGAAATCCTCACTGGGCCAAAAAAAAAAACCCATTTGCCTCTATTTGGATATTATTTAACAAGCTAGTTTGCATCAAGTAGCCTATGTGAGGGCAATGGACATGCTAAGAATGGCTATAAATGCACTGTGTAACTGTTATAACACAATCCCATCAAGGAGGCAGTTTTATTCCTATTATGGGAAGAAACATAGTGAGCATTTGGCTGCAAGTGATGTAGATTAAGGAATATGATTGATGGTGGGCTTCAAGCATCCTACTAACCTAGGTTTAGTTACAGTTTGTGCATCTGTGTGTGAGACAGAGACAGAGAGAGAGAGAGAGAGAGAGAGAGAGAGAGAGAGAGAGAGAGAGAGAGAGAGAGAGAGATTCAGAATAATAACAGATCTATCATTTAAGGAAAAATTCTTTTGCATGTCACTTACTGTTTTTCTGACACTGTTATTTGCTTTCTTTTTTCTTTTCTTTTCTTTTCTTTTTTCTTTTCTTTTCTTTTCTTTTTTTTGCCAGAGGCCATTAAGATGTCATGACAGAGCTGTTTCCTCCCAAATGGAATAATCTTCTCTAAAAAGCCAGAGCAAGAGAGATCTGTACAGCTAACCATTCAATAAGCTACATCCCATTTTCATTCTTATAATGGTTACAAAAATCTGTAGTGACAGAAACCAGGCTCTGACCAAAAGTATGTCTGACTACACTTCAGAAAAGATGCAAAGAACCTTAATGAAAGGAAAAGACATCTGGAAAACCAGAGAAGATATTTATAGGGATAAGATCTTCCTGAGTAATTAATTGCACATTGCCGTTCTATCGTGCTTTGCTTCAAGAGATTCGGGGGTCTATTTTGTATCTACTCTGCAAATACTATAATTTAGTTTGAAAAAGTACACACACAATTACACTCATAAATGTTTGTGTATGTGCAAGCATATTTTCCAACTCCACCAACCCTACATAATACAGTTGTTTTGGTATTCAGTAATTAATGTAACTATTCTAATCAGGACTTTTGTGTTACTTACTGTTACTCAAGTTTACTGAAACCAAGCTATAGTTTATCAGTTGTTAATATTTCTATAAGTGTCATGCAGCCAAAACCACTCTGTCTTAGCATTGTAGTCTCCTGATTATTATAAAATTTCCACATGCAAATAAATAAATTTCTACAAGCTTCTCTATCAAACCTAGTTTGATCTACGTTGCTCACAAACAACAAATTTAAAAAAATATAGCTTCTTAAATAAAAGTATTTTCAGCAGGTAGCCAGGATTAAAGTAAAAATAAATAAAACACTGTATTCAATTTTATTCTATGGATTCCATTCTTTTGCTTTCTGACGATTACCTACATTTTTCCACTGTTAATTCTTTCCATTTTTAATTTCCTTATCAGAAAATGCTGATTGAAATGAATAGCAGTGCTTCATAATCGGCAAATGCATTCTGAGTTATAGTTCCATTTTTATAATCTTTGTCAAGGTTACTTAATATTATAGATTGAAAAGTTTATGGCTGTGATTAAGGAATAAGACTCAAAAAATACCCGTAGTTAACAAAAGGGAAAATTGTGATACTGTAATAAGAGTACTTCCAATCAACATATATTGCATATTGTTTGTAAATACATACATTATTGCAGAATCCAAATCCCTTCTTTCAACCTAGTTGTAAAATACAAGGATTCTGTTACAACTCCTATTTCTCTATAGAATAAACAGTCAGAAAAATAGACTTGTGACTCCCATAATTTGGGGGCATTATTAAACTTTTGGATTTCTTGTATTGAGGAAGCCAAAGGTAAAATAATCAATTTTCCAAATTTTAACATGTTTCCGTTTTTAGACCATTAGCTAAACCCTTGAAAAAAAAATTCCAATCTGGTATTTCTTAGGTGTCTGTAATTTCAGCCCATCATCATTATTATTATTCACTGGAAAGAACAGGCTTCTTAAAGCCAACACAGTGGAAATTCTCCAATTCTCTCTCTTTCTGTCCCTCTCCCTCCCTCCCTCTCTGCCTCCCTCCCTCCCTTCCTTTCATCCTTTTTTTTTAGATTTTTTAGAGAACTGTTACAGCTACCTATCTGGAAACAATCCAAGATATCACCTAATTGTTACATCTGTGGGAATGACTTAATTCTGATTTTAATGTTTTAACCCTGAGTTCTTTTTCAAATGTATACACAGAGGTGGGCTGCTTAGGTGGACCTGTGTGTCCGTGCACAATTTTGCTACCTGCTCAGGTGCAGTAGCATAATAGTACTGGACTCAGCTAGCACTCAGAGCCACAGGTGCGAGCACACGCACCGTTCTACTTTAGCAGCCCACTTCTGTATGTGCAATACATGAATATGAAGCTACGAATAACGTTCCACTCCCTTTCTAATTGGCCCAATGTTCAGACTGTTCCATGAGGAACAATACATGTTTGAATTCTGGTACTGATGAACCAGATAAGACTTCCCATGCTTTTCTTGTTCACTATTAATGGAACTGAAAAGTCTGAAACTGAAAAAAAGAACTAGGATAATGAAGAAGAAGAAAAAAAAATCAAGCCTGAAAGTGCTAACATAAGAATGGAGTTAAAATTATGTTTCATAACTCAGAAGCAGTTACTTTAGCTAATAAAATAAGTACCGCATAATTTTTCCAACTGTTATCTTGAATATTAAATTACATATTAACATTATAGCCTGGGTTTTTTAATCATTGAGAGGAACTTTAATCCTATCTGACATACAGATGGTCTCAGATTCAGCTTGTATTTTTAGCTATTTTTTTTTCTGCTTCTCACGTAGTCATAGCTTTTTTGCAGATTTAGGGATGGGATGGCATATAATACTGTATAATAAAGGTGCCTTGGACTAAAAGAATTGATCCAAAATCAAATTTCATTGACTTTTTTTACTTCTAGCATTCCATCCCTCCCCCCCTGTTTGCATCTACAGTGTTCCCTTGATTTTCGCGGGGATACCTTCCGAGACCGCCTGCGAAAGTCGAATTTCCGCGAAGTAGAGATGCGAAAGTAAATACACTATTTTTGGCAATGGACAGTATCACAACCCATCCCTTAACACTTTAAACCCCTAAATTACCATTTCCCATTCCCTTAACAACCATTTACTCACCATTATTACTGGTACTCACCATTGAATAAGACACAGTGATCCTGATATTTATAAACATAATTATTTATTAACAATAATTAATTTTTTTGTTATTTATTTGCAAAAATTATTAGTTTGGCGATGATGTATGACGTCAACGGGTGGGAAAAACCATGGTATAGAAAAAAACGAGATTGCGCATGTGCCGAATTGCTTTCTAGGCATTTCACCTCTGGCTCCGAACAAAGATAAAATGTAAAGAGTTTTCTCCCTCTTAAAAAGACTATAAATCTTCCTTAGAAAAATATAGGAAGAAACAAGAATCTGTCGGCATCAAAGTGAGTTTGAAGATTTATGATTTCAAGCAAAGACGGAGGCGCTTTCGCTGTAACAAGGAAGTGATAAGTGAGTACAATAAATCTTAAAATGGCGGAGGGAGGGAAAGACCCCTCTAGTCTGGCTAACATTGAGCAGAAGTTAGATAAACTTCTGGAGATTTGTAGCGGGTTTGAAGAGAGATTCAACAAAGTTGAGAATAAAATGGAACAGATGGATTTAGAAGTTAAACAAATTAAAAAGGAAGGGGATTCTTCTGCTGGAAAGATACTGAAAGTTGAGAAACAAGTGATGGATTACGATGGAAAAATAAGACAAATAAATGACAGAATCGCAAATTTGGAGGACAGACAGAGAAGGAGGAATTTGCGTTTACGAGGGTTCAGAATGGATTTGCCCTCTGAATTTAAGTTAACAGAAGCTGTCTGTGCTTGGTTAAATAAACAGACAGGCGTGGAGGTCAGCGTGGAGGAGCTGTTACGGGTTCATTGGGCAGCCCCCAGGAGAGACGGCAGACAGAGAGATGTGATCATCGCTTTCCTTAGTGAAAAAAAAGCAGAGATGATTTATAAAACTTTGAAGACTTCTACGAGCCTTAAACAAGACGGAAATGAGATAAGGGTTCTGAGGGATCTTTCCTGGGAAACCCTGAGAGCGAGAGCTGTGTTGAAACCAATTGCAAGCCGGCTATATCAAAGTGGAACCAGATTTAGCTGGGGCTATCCAGTGGCCATCTTGGTGTTCCAGGACAATAAAATGTACAGAGCACGCTCATTGGAGGAGGGAAAGGCTTTGCTGGATCAACTGGGGATTAAGTTTGATGAAACTGGAGCACTAGCATATGAAGAAGAAGAGGCTTTTGACGGTCGGAGTACCCCTGATGAGGAGGAAAGACGAAGGGAAGAGCAGCTGAAGGAGTTAAGCGGGCAGGTGGAGGCCATCAGAAAGGAGCAGAGAAGAACACGGGCTCAGCGTGAGAAGAGAGCCAGAAAGTGATGGTGTTTGGTCCCTTGTCTTGTTGTGGGGGGGGGGGGGAAGGAAAAGGAAAAGAATTATTACTATTACTATTACTATTATTGTTGTTATTATTATTATTATTTTTCTTGGAGATGCCTTGGGATTCCTGTATATCTGTCATTCAGTGGGGGAAGTCTAAGGGGAAGAAAAAGGGGGTTTAAGAATTTAAAATTAAAGAAGAAATTAAAGAAGGAATTATTTAAAGGAGAAAGGAGGGGGGGAGAAATCTTCTCTTTTATAAAATTAAAAAGGGTTGAAAGAGGAGCTAGTTTGAGTGGGAACGCAATCCAGAAAATGTGCCTCAGGTATGGGCAAGGTTTTTTCTTGTCTTCTCCCCTCTCAGTGGGGGGAGCACAGGGGGAGGCACGTTGGGGGGGGGTAATAGGGGTAAAGAAAAGGGAAAAATATAAACCAAGGGCAAAACAAGAGGGGAAAAGGGTGTTTTTGGTATATTATGACGGAGTGTAAGATAATGGTTTTAAATGTGAATGGTTTGGGATCGGATTTGAAACGTTTTAGGATATTAAGGATGGCTAAGCAATATAAGGTGGATATTATGATTTTGACAGAAACACATAAAAGAAGGGGAGGAAGGGATAACTTGATTAATGATAGAAATTGGAAATGGGTGTTTGAGTCAAGAGGAACGCAAAATAGTCGAGGCACAGCGATTCTGATTCATCAGAGGGTTAATTTTGAAGAGGTGGGAATTCAGAAAGACAGAGAAGGAAGGTGGATATTTGTTAAAGGGAAAATAAATCAAAAGAAGTTGACATTAGCAGCAATTTATGCCCCAAATGGGAAAACAAAACAATTTATAATAAATACTAAGAAGAAGTTAGACAATTTTAAGGAGGGCTCAACTTTTTTGGCAGGAGATTTTAATATGCAATTAACAAATGGGAATGCAAATAGCAGGATGTTACATTTAAATAGACTTAATATGGTGGATCTACATGCAGATATTTTAAACAGAGCTACATATTATTCAGCAAGATATCACACATTTAGCTGCATAGACTACATATTAATGAACAGGGGAGGTAATATACAAGTTAAAAAAGTGGACATTAAAAGTATATGGATATCAGATCATGCCCCACTATTGGCAGAATTGGAAATAGGTCAGGAACGAAATCAAAAAATTTGGAGATATAATGCAGTTGTAACTGCTAGGGAACAAGATAAAGAGAAATTGCAAACAGAGTTATCAGAATATTTTAGAATTAATGATGTGGGTGGTATTAAACAATCAATTGTATGGGATGCATGTAAGGCCTTCATGAGGGGACAATGCATATGTATGGAAGCAGATATTAGGAAGAGGTGGGGTAGAGAGAGGGAAAGGAAGATAAGGGAAATAGATTTGATACAAGAGCAGTTAAGAATGACGAAAAGTAGAGATTGGAATAGTTTACTGAAATTGAAAAAGAAACAGTTGATGGTGTATGATGAGATTAAATGGAATAAGATGAGAATGGCGATGCGACAAAAAATACAGAGTTGGGGGACAAGATCAATGCAGCAAATGGCGAGATATCTGAAGAAGAGGAAAGAAAAATCATGTATTTTAGCATTGAGGGACACCAGTGGAGTGGTTAGATATGGTAATGACCAGTTAGAGGAGATAATGAGGAAATATTATGAAGATTTGTATAAAGAGGAGCAAGTGAAGATAGAAGTCCTCAAGGTTGGGAAAATAGTAAGTGAAGAAGACAAACAAATTTTGAATGCAGAAATTACACAAGATGAAATTGCTAGAGTAATTAAAGGGTTAAAACAAGCCAAAGCACCGGGCCCAGATGGGTTTACAGGGGAATTTTATAAAACTTATGTGAATGTTTTGCTGCCGCATTTGGGGAAATTGTTTAATAATATATTGTCAAATCGTGATATCCCGCAGACATGGAAGCTTTCAGAAATTGTTACCATTCCGAAGATGGGTCGAGATTTAAGAGAGCCTGGGTCTTACCGTCCGATCAGTTTGGCAAATCAGGATTATAAAATATTTATGAAAATACTGGCAAATAGATTAGAAAATATTTTACCAAAAATAATTGAAGAGGATCAATATGGATTCGTGAAGGGAAGGAAAATAAGTGAACCAATTAGAAATGTAATGAATGTGATGCACCATGCTACCGCTACTAAAAGGAAATTGGGAATTTTGAAATTAGATGTTTATAAAGCGTTCGATAAAGTTAACCATAGTTATTTATATAAATTATGTAACAAATTAAATATGGGGGAAAAATTTTGTGAAACTATAAAAGAGATTTATAAAGGAAATGAAGCATATATAAGAGTGAATGGACAAAGAACGCAGAGTATTAAAATATTAAACGGCACCAAGCAGGGATGCCCTCTGTCTCCAAAATTATTCGTAATAGCAATAGAGATCTTAGCTAATAAGATAAGACAAGATAACACTTGGGCAGGATATAGAATAGGGAAATTAGAAATGAAAATAAATTTATTTGCAGATGATGCAATTATATTGACCCAGACCCCGATGGAGATGATTAAAGGTATAATAAATATTTTACAAGAGTTTAAGCAGGAATCGGGACTGTCGGTTAATATGGAAAAATCAGAGATTATGTGTTTTAATACAGATCCGAGAGAACAGATAGAAATTAGGAAAGAATCAGGGTTGAAATTAGGACTTAAAAAAATAAAATATTTGGGAATTTGGTTATTAAAAAACCCAGTGAAAATGGAAGAGATTAATTATAGAATAACATGGAGGAAAATGTTGAAACAGATGAGGAGCTGGAAAGATAAAAAGCTAAGGAGACTCTCTAAAATAAGAGCTTTAAAAATGATGATAGCTCCCAAGATGATGTACCTATTTCAGGTGCTGTCGGGGGGGTTATCGGTATGTAAGGTTAAAGAGTGGGACAAAAAATTAAATTATTGGATTGAAGAAGATAAGAGACCAAGAATAAGAAAAAAGTGGTTAATTGCGAATGAAAAAGAGGGGGGATGGGGTGTTCCATGTTTGGAGCTGTATAGGGAAGCTTTTCAAATGGAAAGGTTAATGGAGTTGCAATTAAGTGAAAATAAATGGGCGAAATTGGAAAAACAGATAAACGGGATGAATAATAGAGAATTAATTTTTAGGAAGTGGAATAGGAGAGATATAGGAAAATTAATAGGCCCAATGAAAGGGACTATGGAAATTTGGAAAAAATGGCAAGGGAAAATAGGATTATATAAATCTAAACTGTCATCGCTTTATGTAATAAATAGAGAAAACGAAATTAACTTAAACAGGGTTATAGGAGAGTTGAAGGGAAGAGGGATAACTAAGATAGAACAGTTATACGAGAAGGATGGCAGGCCAAGTAGAAATCGCATAGAATGGTGGTTAGGTAAGGGAAGGTGGCTACAAATAAATGCAATATGTAAATATCTAAATGAAAGGGAGAATAAAGAAGTATTATGGCGGGAGGAGACAGGGTTAGAGAAAATAATAAGAGAAAAAAGTGAGGGGATAAAGGCGCAAGCAACTAATATATACAAACTGCTAGTACAGTCAGATGGGGACACGATTGATGGATTGACTAAATGGTGGCAAAATGAGATATTAGTAGAGGTACAAGAAATGGAAAATATAGTAGAAGATATAAGGAAAATTAAAAATACAAGAATTAGGGAAATGAGAAGGAAAATATTACATAAGTGGTATTTTACTCCCGTTCAATTTGCACATTTTCAGCAGAATGTTAGGGGGAATTGTTGGCATGGTTGTCAAGATAAAGGAGTGTTTATGCATATGTTTTGGGAATGCCCGATAGTGCAGGAATTTTGGCAAAAAGTGAAAGAGGATATCAATGGAATGTTAAATATACAATGGACAATCACTAAGGAAATGGCAGTATTAGTAAAAAGCAATGCGATGGGAGAATTTAGAGAAATAAAAAAAGCAGCAATAGAAAGTGCTCAGGCAGTAATAGTTTTGGGTTGGAAGGATGCGACAAAATGGACAATGCAAAATTGGTATAGGTACATGGTGGATCATATTCAATTTGAAATTATGGAAAAAAGGATAAATTTGGATAATGAAACTGATTTGGGACAGCTGATTGGACGGTGGGACAAGGCAAGACGATATATGACGAGCAGAATCCGAGACCAAGCTACAAGAAATAAACTAGAATCACTCTATAATATGTAGACAGATATATTGCTCTTGGGTTAAGTGGATTAAAAAAGAAATACCCCCAATTTGGTGGTGGGGAATGTGTGTATGTCGGGGTGATGGGCACAATTCACATTTCACTATGCACTGTTTTATGTTGTGTGATTTTAAATTGTTAAAAATCAATAAATAAAATATTTAAAAAAAAAAAAAAATGGTATAGAAAAAAACGCGATGTATTTTTTAATTAATATTTTTTTGAAAAACCGTGGTATAGGCTATCCGTGAAGTTCGAACCCGCGAAAATCGAGGGAACACTGTACAGTATTTCACTTTATCTGCCTGATCCTGTTATTTTTCTTCTTCTTTCTTTTTCATTCTCACAGTGCAGCAAGCTTGGAAATGCAACCATGCATTTGTATATTCCATATGAGAGGGTTCTGAAATTGGACTAAGGCCCCTGTAAAAATAAGGAGCAGGCTCTCTTAGACCCCTAGGGTTTTAGGATGCCCTTTGGTGCCTTAGATTTTATAGCTATAGAATATGGCAACTTCAAATATCATCTAGCAAATGCTCTGTTCTCCACATCGGCAAAAAGAATCCGAACCTCGTATACAAACTAAATAAACAAAATCTGACAAACAATCCCCACGCAGTAAAAGACCTTGGAATACTAATATCAAATGACTCAAGTGCCAAAGCCCACTGCAACAATATCGTCAAAAAGGCTTCTAAAATTGTCAACCTGATCCTACATAGCTTCTGCTCCAGCAATCTCACACTACTCACCAGAGCTTACAAAACTTTCGCCAGACCCATCCTCGAATACAGCTCACCTGTCTGGAACCCACACCGAATTTCGGACATCAACACCCTAGAAAAGGTCCAACGACACTTTACCAGAAGAGCCCTTCACTCCACCACTCGAAACAGAATACCCTACGAAAATAGACTTACAATCCTGTGTCTAAAAAGCTTAGAACTACAACACCTTAAACATGATCTAAGTATTGCCCACAAGATCATATGCTGCAACATCCTGCCTGTCAACAACTACTTCAGCTTCAACCACAATAACACAAGAGCACGCAACAGGTTCAAACTTAATATCAACCGCTCCAAACTTGACTGTAAAAAATATGACTTTAGCAATCGAGTTGTTGAAGCGTGGAACTCATTACTAGACTCTGTGGTGTCAACCCCCAACATTTTCCCCTTAGACTTTCCACGGTTGACTTCTCCAAATTCCTTAGAGGTCAGTAAGGGGCGAGCATAAGTGCACTAGTGTGCCTTCCGTCCCCTGTCCAATTGTCTCTCCTATATTTTATATATATTTTCTCCAATCCATATATCCTTTCTCTACTCTTCATTGATGTATTCTATTCTCATATCTCTTCTTCTATCCCTTCCCTGATATTTACTACTACACATTTTTATTCTTAACTTTCAATTTGTATTGGGCAAAATAAATAAATAAATAAAAATAAATAAGTAAGTAATAAATGAAGATGTAAGGCTGTTGGGGCCTGGATGGGTGTCAACAGACTCAAACTCAACCCGGATAAGACGGAGTGGCTGTGGGTTTTGCCTCCCAAGGACAATCCCATCTGTCCGTCCATTACCCTGGGGGGGGAATCATTGACCCCCTCAGAGAGGGTCCGCAACTTGGGCGTCCTCCTCGATCCACAGCTGACATTAGAGAACCATCTTTCGGCTGTGGCGAGGGGGGCGTTTGCCCAGGTTCGCCTGGTGCACCAGTTGCGGCCCTATCTGGACCGGGACTCATTGCTCACAGTCACTCATGCCCTCATCACCTCGAGGTTCGACTACTGTAATGCTCTCTACATGGGGCTACCTTTGAAAAGTGTTCGGAAACTTCAGATCGTGCAGAATGCAGCTGCGAGAGCAGTCATGGGCTTACCCAGGTATGCCCATGTTTCACCATCACTCCGCAGTCTGCATTGGTTGCCGATCAGTTTCCGGTCACAATTCAAAGTGTTGGTTATGACCTTTAAAGCCCTTCATGGCACTGGACCAGAATATCTCCGAGACCGCCTTCTGCCGCACGAATCCCAGCGACCGATTAGGTCCCACAGAGTGGGCCTCCTCCGGGTCCCGTCAACTAAACAATGCCGGTTGGCGGGCCCCAGGGGGAGAGCCTTCTCTGTGGCGGCACCGGCCCTCTGGAACCAACTCCCCCCGGAGATCAGAACTGCCCCTACTCTTCCTGCCTTCCGTAAACTCCTTAAAACCCACCTTTGCCGTCGGGCATGGGGAAACTAAACATCTCCCCCTGGGCACGTTGAAGTTATATATGGTATGCCTGTATGTGTGTATGTTAGTATTGGGGATTTTCTTAAACTTATAATATTTTAATTAATTGGATTGTATTGGATTGTTTTTCACTTGTTGTGAGCCGCCCCGAGTCTTCGGAGAGGGGCGGCATACAAATCCAAATAATAAATAAATAAATAAATAATAAATATTTATTTGGCAGCTGCAGCTGTAGCAGATAGAGGAATCGAATCAAGATCACGTGAAGTGTTAGTACCATGTTACAATGCCTTGGTAAGGCCACACTTGGAATACTCAATCCAGTTTTGGTCACCAAAATCTAAAATATATGTTGAGACTCTAGAAAGAGTGTGAAGAAGAGCAACAAAGATCGTTAGGGGACAGGAGGCTGAAACATATAAGGAACAGTTGCAGGAACTGGGTATGTCTAGTTTAATGGAAAGAAGGACTGGGATGACATGATTGCAATATTCTGATATCTCAGGGGTTGCCACAAATAAGAGGGAGTCAAGCTATTCTCCAAAACACTTGAGGGTAGGACAAGAAGCAATGGGAGGAAACTAACCAAGGAGAGAAGCAACTTAAGAACTAACGAGAAATTTCCTGACAGAACAATTAATCATTGGAACAATTTGCCTCCAGATGTTGTAAATGCTCCAACACTGGAACACTGCTTTTAAGAAGAGATTGGGTAACCATTTGTCCAAGTCCTAGTATTAGTCCAGTCCAGTCCTAATCTAGTCTAGTCTATTTTCTATTCTATTCACGGACTTCCTTGATGTCAAAGCACAAATAATGAACTTTGTTGGAATATTTGTCTTTCGTGTGCACGACCCTGGCTGTATAAACACACTTCAGATTTATTTTCCCTTTATGTATAGCTCTTCAACACTTAGTTTCCAGCGTTTTCAAGTAATCTGCTTTGCCAGGGTAAGCATATATGAAGTTGCTGATACTTTGCCAACTATTGTCCCCTCCATTCCAGCTGGCTTGTGCACAATAAGAGTTTAAGGCAGCTCTGCTTCCCAGTTTATTTTTTCAAGCTCTATTGAGATGGCTCACGTGGTCGTTCCTAGAACTGGAAAAATTGCATTTCTAATCTCTCTTTATATCTCTCTTTAAACCCCCAATCAGTAGTGGTTTGCTACCAGAACAGTAAAGGATGCTGCAAAAGTAGTGGTTTGCTACCAGAACAGTAGCAAAAGTTGAGCTGCACATACAATTTCACTTCTCCTGCACATGCGCAGAAGCAAAAAATCTCCAAAATCTCACATGCACGTCCGGTTGCAAGATTTTGCTTCCTGCACATGCTGGGAGGCACACGGACGCACGCAGAAGCATTGCTGCTGGCGCAGCGCACCATTAGCATCAGGAATGGGAATCCACCCCTGTCCTCAATGTTTAGGAAATGAGGAGTGGTTCATGCTCCTTATTGACTTTAAATTGTGGGAAGGAGAAGGGGAAGGGGAGGAGGAGGAGGAAGCCAATTCTTTATTGAAAACAAAGCAAAGAAAACTTGGGAACTTCAATCAATATTTTGAGCTCTCAGTTTTTATCTAAACCCTTTATATATTCTTATAAAATAAAAATGGCGAGCATATGCAGCCATGTGCTTTGTTTTTAAATGTATCTATTGTCTAGAGAAAAAGATAAAAGTGGGGGATTAAGAGTAAGTACAATGGTACCTCTACCTAAGAATGTCTCTACTTATGAACTTTTCTAGATAAGAACTAGATAAGATTTTTTTGCCTCTTCTCAAGAACCAAAACTGTAACCGGAAAAAGCAGGGAGAAGCCTCCTTTGGGCCCCTCTAGGAATCTCCTGGGAGTAAACAGGGCCGGAAAAGGTGGGGAGAACCCTCCTTGGGGTCTCTCTAGGAATCTCCTGGGAGGAAACAGGGCCTCCATTCTTCCTGTGGTTTCCCCAGTCACACGCATTATTTGCTTTTACATTGGTTCCTATGGGGAAAATTGCTTCTTTTTACAAACTTTTCTACTTAAAAACCTGGTCACGGAACGAATTAAGTTCATAAGTGGAGGTACCACTGTATCTTGGAGAACTAAAAAGGCAACAACTCTTAATTGTTAATTAAGAGTTAATAGAACTGGAGGGCTAAACTATAGACTCTAACAAAAAAGACCCAGGATTCTAACTTTTTGCTGCCGTCTAGTGATCATAAGGATGTGCACAGTCCAGATTTAGTAGCACTAACACAGTCTGCATTTCTTTTAGGAGCCATGCCCTTTTATAAATGTAAAGATTTTTGTTCACAACTGTCATTGGGTGGGTATTCAGTCATGGTCTCAGATTTTTGAATATGTATCACCTTGATCTGAATGTCTTCTGCCCAAGTCAATTCCCAAAGAACTTTGGTTGTTCCATTTTCTAACTCCAATTTGTTTGACCTTCAGTTTGAGAAAATGTTAAAAGAGGTTTAGGAACCTAAGCTCGGATAATCAACTTTGAGAGCCCAGAGCCTATCTTTGAGAGTTATACATCTTTTAAGTGACTGTTCACAGATGGGGAGCATTTATCATTAAAGTCTAGCACAAAGGTGGCAAAGACATGACTAATTATGATAATGGGAAATATTAAGATTGAATCAATCAAAAAAAATCTGGTGTTTGTTGCTAAGCATAAAAGGATCCAGCAGATTTTTTGAATAAGTAGCTTCCAATCAAATGGAAGGGGTACAGAGAAAATCATAGAACCTAGTTTATTAGTCATTATTACAGAAAAAAACTTTTTATGTACTTCCTTAGAAGGCACATTAATTTCAAATCAATGTTCTTATCTTTTATTTATTTATTTATTTATTTATTAGATTTGTATGCTGCCCCTCTCCAAAGACTCGGGGCGGCTAACAACAATATAAAAAGACAAAGTAAACAAATCTAATATTAAAAACAATCTAAAAAACCCCAATTTAAAAAAACACTCATACATACAAGCATACCATGTATAAATTCTATAAGCCTAGGGGGAAGAGAAATTTCAATTCCTCCATGCCTGACGACAGAGGTGGGTTTTAAGGAGCTTGTGAAAGGCAAGGAGGGTGGGGGCAACTCTGATATCTGGGGGGAGCTGGTTCCAGAGGGTCAGGGCCACCACAGAGAAGGGTCTTCTCCTGGGTCCCGCCAAACGACATTGCTTAGTCGACGGGACTCGGAGAAGGCCCACTTTGTGGGACCTAACCGGTTGCTGGGATTCGTGCGGCAGAAGGTGGTCCCAGAGATATTCTGGTCCGATGCCATGAAGGGCTTTATAGTTCATAACCAACACTTTGAATTGTGATCAGAAATTGATCGGCAACCAATGCAGATTGCGGAGTGTTGGTGTAACATGGGCATACCTTGGGTAGCCCATGATTGCTCTCGCAGCTGCATTCTGCATGATCTGAAATTTCTGAACACTTTTCAAAGGTAGCCCCATATAGGGAGCATTACAGTAGTCGAACCTTGAGGGGATGAGGGCATGAGTGACTGTGAGCAGTGAGTCCCAGTCCAGATAGGGCCGCAACTGGTGCACCAGGCGAACCTGGGCAAACGCCCCCCTCGCCACAGCTGAAAGATGTTTCTCTAATGTGAGCTGTGGATTGAGGAGGACGCCCAAGTTGCGGATAGGCTGATGAAAGAGGCAGAACCAAGAACAGGAGCTAGAAAGCGAAAGCAAATGAAAGAAAAGTTGCAGCTCAGGAGCAATAAATAGATTTTCATAAAACGGAGATTCCAGTTAATGGCATTTCTGGTAAAATTCAGAGTTCTGTTGTGGGAGAGCTAAATGGAACAGTGCCATAATTTGGTCTTGATATGGTATGCAAAATCCAATTGGCCATTAGATGGCAGCAAAGAACTGGAAATTTCAATAACTGCTGCCATCTTGTGATCATGCAAATGTGTACAGTCTAGATCAGCAAGCTGACAATTCGATTTAGATTCACCCTATACAGTAAATCATAACATAAGTATACGTTTTTTTTAGCTTACCATGACTGTGAATTCAGCTTTCAATAAATATCCAGAGGTGAGAAGATAAGATCAAACAGACAACAACTCACTACCACAAAAGTGATTCTTGATTCGATTACATCTTAGTTCATTTCTTATTTTAATCTAAGTTATAGTATCTAACTAGGAAATGGATGAAAGCCATTGATTTCATTTGTATTTCTGTAGATGTTTTCCTCCCTGCTAAATTAGTATCTGCTCTGCTTTCAGGCTTTAGCAAAAAGCCAATGGATAGACCAATACTAGTCCCCTAGAGCAGAGGCCACCAGCCTTTTGGACCTCAGAGATCACTGAATTCATAATTTTAAATCCCATGGACCACTAATAGGATCTGCCTAATGACTGGCTGGGTGGGTAAGGCTAGACGGTCATGTGACTGGATAGGCATGGCCAACTTGATGTCACTCATGTCAAGGGGTGCCTCGCCGGCCTCTACTCATCCCTCCCCTCCCAGCCCCTCCTTGCCTACCCACCCCAGGCTCCTTATTGCCCCAATAGGAAGCAGTTGTTGGAGTTAAGCAGCCACTATGAGAAAGAGTTGGCAAGAAAACAACAACAACAAAAAGACATTGATAACCAAAAGGAATAACAGTAAATACCGATTGTTTCTTTCACCAGAAAATAATTTGATACCAGAAAAGACTGTTTATTTTTTTCTCCTCACAAGAGAATACAATGTTTATTGTCATTGTCAATATTGTTTATTGTATTTAATTAATTATTATAATAATATTATTGTCAATATTGTTTATTGTATTTAATTAATTAATTATTATAATATTATTGTCAATATTGTTTATTGTATTTAATTAATTATTATAATATTATTATTTTTGTCTCTATATGTTTTGTTTTGTATATTTTCTTTTTTTTAATGTTTTGTAAATGTGTAGATGTATATATATATTTTAAATTAATAAAAAATATTATAATTAAGAAAGAGTTGGCAGAACAGCTCAGTTCAAATTGGATCTAACCAAGAAGGAGGCTCAGCAGAAGCACATCACTGAGGACTAGGAGCATAGGCTTTCCAAGCAGAGCGAAGACCTGTCGGAGTATAAGGCCAGGTACCAGTGCCTGGAGGCTCAGTGAGCTGAGATGGTCAGACAGTTCTAGGCCATGATGCAGTCCCACTCATACGAGGCCCTCTGGCTCTTTGCCACCAGTAACATTTCCCTCTAGCCTTTGCCCAAAGCCCCTCACTGGGAGCCTGAAGCAGAACCCAAGTGAGAATTTCTGCCCCCCTCTGACTCACACAAAAAGACCCAGAAGGGGGGAGACTTTCTGCAGCAACACAAATGTTCATTGCACGTACCTGGCCCTGGGGCCGTAGTTTGAGAGCTTCTGATTCAGTGCAATATAAAAAATGCAAATAATTTTTCTGTGGACCACCACAATTTTCTCACAGGCCGCCAGTGGTCCATAGACCACCAGTTGGTGACCGTGTTCTCCAGGATCCAACACATTTGTTTCTTTTTCTCTACTCAGCAGATTCTTTGCCTTTCGAGTCATTCAAACCTCTCGACCAGCATGAGCTGGATTAGAAAAAGATGTCAGGTACACAAAATAAAGTAGCAAAGTCATCAGGAGAGCTCATCACACATCATCATTTCCCAGTGGCATCTTTTAGCAAGCATGACCCTGATGATTGGGTTATTGAAATAACTGTCCATTTCCCATTTCAACACTCTACTCAGATTCCTGAGAGTATTTAATCATGGCGATTGAGTTAATGGGCCTTGGCAAGACGTTTTAATCCTTGACCTCTGCCCATGGGATCAATAGGATATTTGATCATGCCAAAAAAGCAAATATGCTGCAGTTATTTGTTTACTTATTTACAATTTTAAAACTGCCCGATA